>NC_064630.1:306715806-307064806 GCF_023864275.1 Schistocerca cancellata
ATTGCGGCGTTATTACCGAATCCGCCAGAACATGTTCAATGTGCTGTTGTTCTCTTCCTAGCTGTCGAAGGACAAGCACCGATATACATACATCAGAGAACGAAGAATATGTATGGGGCAATACGTCTGTCGAGAACCATTGTCTTGGAATGTTGCTCTAAGTTCCGTGCTGGCCGCGATTCGACACAAGACGGATGTCGATCTGTGAGGCCAGCCAGATGAAGTCGGAGGCACTCGAGGAGCATCCACCCTGATGTCGTACCTTCTATCTCCCAAAAAAAAAAAAAAAAAAAAGGCCCTGAATGGTCGACTGTTTAATTAGTAGCGTAACTCACATGTATTGTTCATATTCACTTCTCAGAATGACCGCATGCTCTTAACTAATAAAACTATGGTTAACGTCATTATTACGAGTGTGTGCTGTTAATGACTGAGAAGGTACTGAATAATAACGGTTTACGTCAAGTATCACGACACTTTTCAAATTTATTATCAAACTTGATTTCTATTTTATACACGAAAGCCCATTGCCTTCCAGTTATTTGAAATAGTCAAAGTAAGAAACATTCTGTGTAAATCACTATATTGTTTCGCCTTTCCGCTGTTACCAAACTGTCGTATATTATTTTTCACATCCTTAACTACACGCTTCGCGTCTATGCACCGGCCTAAGATTCGACAGAGTCCTCATGGTTCACTCCAAACAACGCCTATCGTCTGCACTAGCCGCGGTGTATTTCAGAGAGACCCAACGTCGACAGAAAGAGCTCGCAACGCTGGCTTATGTGAGGTTACGCTAACACCACACATAACAGTTTTCCAAATAATCCAGGGTCAGTTTATAAAACACAAAAAAATATCCCTCATAAGAAAAAATAAATAAATAAATAAATAAAAAAAAATAAAAATAAAAAACTACATCCAAAAGCTAAAACCTCCAGTAATGAATCATCAGTCGCAGTCACTTAAATGACAAGCAAAATAATGAAAGTCAAGGTTTGTCAACAACATACCAATATTTCTGTTTCCCTAAGAACTCATTATCACATTCTGATAAACAACGCAAAATGGAACAGTACAATTACAAATACATAACTGATCGTGGTATGACAACATAGTCCAACTCTAGCAATAGTAGACGAGAGCGATTAAATCAATAATACATAAAAAATACAAATATTGTTTGAAAATGTGCCCACAACGGAAAAATAGAATTTATGTTTCAGTGAAATTTCTCATAATTAAGAGATTGGAAGGGGCGAAGTATATTTGCTTTGAAAAAACTTTTTAATAGGCAAGATAACGTTCAATACTTTTTATTCCTGTTGATCAGTTTCAACAGTTTGTCATTTCCTCATCTGTCAAGTGATGCATTTACAAAGAGTACATGTACAATCGTTGTTTGTATTTGTCATTACAAATGTCAACATGGCATGAGCCATATAATCATACAGGAAAAGGATGTATAATAACAAGTTTTTTGTAGGTATAAAATGTCGAATTTCCATTTCTTCATTTGTTATAGCAAATATAATTTATGATTGTACATGCACTCTCTGTAAATGCATTACTTTATAGATTAGAAGACGATAGTCATAACGGTTGAAACCGCTTTTCAGGAATTATATACCGGTACATATAAGTTTGAATAACAACAACATTGTTTTTATTCTATTATTTTTCCTTAGTTCAAACAATTTTTCGGCCATGTTCAGATGAAGACGGCCCAACAACCCGAAAACTAGTTTGAAATAAACAAAAATCAGTAGAACAAAAACAGTGTGCTTGTTATTCAAGCTTAATAACCAATAAATAAAATCATATATATTACTCAAGTCAACATCCCTTTTTCTCAACACATACTAATCGTTCAGGGATTAAGAAGGCATAGTTAGAAATGTTTTTTAACTAGCTTGTGACACTGCATACCGATTTTTCATTAAAACTTCTTATTCGAGGAAAATTTTCACATAAAAGAGATTTTTAACTATCATAGGCAAAAAAGGCATAATGGATGTTCAGCTTCGTACAAATATTTTACGAAGGTAACTTATTAATCAAAAATAAGACTCTGCGTTTTCAAATTGTCTTACTACAAATACCTTTTTATTTGTTTTAAAGTACTTACTAACCGGATAATTTGTATACAGTAGTGTCATAGTTAATAACCGTGGCAACTGCGATAGTCCTTTATCTCTGCCTGTCGTAATGGTTGACTTTGCTGAACGAATATACTTCCAGAAACGACAAACATATTTGTCATCATCGCCTTGAATTGTGAGTTACCTATTGCCACTACGGCTTGACATGCTTACATTAAATGAAAATGTTTATCGAGTTAAAGTTACAGGTTATGTGGTCCTACTGACACTCCCTGATCTCTTCCGGTCGTACAAGCGGGGACAAACATTCCGAATGCAAAACACGTTTTTGGACTAATGGAAATATGCATATGAGGATGCATCGGAAATTCATGATCATTAGTTCATGTCCTGTGGTTCATTTTTACAGTCGTTTTTTCTTTATTACCACAACTACATTTATCCCAACGTCTGAGCTTATTCCAAATACTGCTATTGCTTAAAGTGCGTAAGTGTTTCACGGGCCTCTGGCAAATAGACTTTACGGACTTCAATATGCACTTTTTTCTTAAAAAAATTGCCTCCAAAATCACGTGCGTCTTATACTCGAAATTAATATAAAAATGTTCAGTGCTTGATTTAAAATTCTCGCCAGTCTTAAAAATGGCCTTATAGATATTCGATGCTGCGGAAAACCTATCACTATCTGGCAACACTGGATTCAACTGGCAGCAGCAAAGCACCGATGCTACAAACATGAGTTGCGGAGGTTAACAAGCTTGCTAACTCTGTCTCTTTCCCGCCTCGCCATCACAGACCCAGAACATTGTCTAGCCTACGATGCAGTCTACAGTGCCAGTGAACTTGAATTGAAAGTGATTTGTGTTATTGGTAACAGTACGTTAGTGGCTCGTTTCATAATGGAAAAAAATAAAAGGCATTCATATGATGCGGGCTACAAATTGAAAGTAACAGCATATGCAGAAGAACATGGAAACGGAGCAGCTGAGTGGCATTTCAGCCTTCCACCAACAGAAATAACCATTCGCTACTGGTCGGGCTAGTAAAGAAGAACTGAAAAAATGAGTAAGACTAAATGTCCAAATAGAGGATTGAATGAAAAACAGCCTAAACTAGAAGATGACGTACTGAAATGCATTCGAGGATACCTTCAAAATGCCACTGGAATTAATGCAAAAATGATTCAAATACACGTTCGTAAGCTAGCGCTACAGTGGAACTTAATAGACTTTAAGGATGGAGCTGGTTGGTGCAACATGCGAACCAAAACCAAAATATCTCAGAAAACGCCACAAGAGTATGAAGGGAAAATATTATCTTTTTCTCGCCTTATTATTCAACATCGAAAGAAAATCAGTGAGGAACTAAGCAAAATAGCGAATGCTGACGAAACTCCTCTGACATATGATGAGTCAAGTAACAGAACTGTTGCCATGAAAGGTGCTAAAACTGCAGTTATAAACTGAAGTCGACATGAAAAAAGTGCTACACTGTTGTTATGTAATCCAATCATCATTTTCAAGAGCAAAACAATGTCAGAACCTTCTGAAATACAGCCAGGTGGTGGTGATGTTCACATACATGACAAGGGTTGGATAAGGAGGCTAGTACGAAATCATGGATTGACGGAGTGTGAGAGAGAAGGAAGGGTGCTTTACTGAAGAAGATTTTTTTTTTTTTTTTTTTTTTTTTGTAGAGATCTGTTTAGTAGTCATTTGAAAAATTCTGTGAAAGAGAAACTGAGACAGGGAAATACAAATCTTGCTGTTATTCCAGGAGGACTTACTTGATATTGCAACCGCTTGATATCTCGATAGTTAAAACATTTAGACTGTATATGAGAGAGGAAGGGAACAAATCGATGATGGATGAAACCCAATATGAATTCACGCCGATGGGAGATTTAAAACGACCCACAACCAAACAAACGTATCAGTGGATAAAGCAGTCGTAGTCTAGAGGGAGAGAAGAGATTGTTGTTAAACCTTTCAAGAAGTGCAGCGTAAGTATCGCTCTCGATGGCAGTGAAGACCATGTTATATATGGAGAGGACAACGATGACAACGGAGAGGAAGAAGAAGAAGAAGAAGAAGAAGAAGAAGGAAGTTCAATGACGATTTTCAGGTTTTTAAAGGTCAGTTCGGTTTTATAATCTAAGAATTTTTTTTACTCTGGTTTTGCAGTCTAGCAATAAAAACGGTAAAAATGTAATTTTTTAAAACACTCCTTAAAAATTAAGGTGCGTCTCATAGTCTGTAAAATACGGTATTGAACGCCATCTTGGCTATTAAAAGTTTCTTCGTTTATATGTTCCACTCTGCATAAATGTACAATAACGGGTTACCTTAACTAAATAAATCGCTCGAAAAGGAAAATCGTATAGTTCTGAAACAGGTTCAAATGGCTCTGAGCACTATGGGACTTAACTGCTACGGTCATCAGTCCTCTAGAACTTAGAACTACTTAAACCTAACTAACCTAAGGACATCACACACATCCATGCCCGAGGCAGGATTCGAACCTGCGACCGTAGCGGTCGCTCGTTTCCAGACTGTAGCGCCTAGAACCGCACGGCCACTCCGGCCGGTCTGAAACAGGTATTCATATTGTTAGTTAATACATATTTATAAAGGGTTGTATCAACACACCGCATAGCAGCCTTCGCGCAGTACCATGGGACAGCAGAACGTGGCGATCACTGCTAGTGCATACAACCTGCGCCCCCAGCACTGTGGGCCTGCTTTACAACATCCGCCCCACCAGAATGAGACAACAGATGTGCGGGTAACGCATCCCGACTCACATATTTTCAGACGACGATGTCGTCGTAAGACGTGAAGGACCATAGCTACTCACCAACGAATGCATCACCAGTCAATACAATAACGGAAACTTGGTAAAAACCTGTTGTGCAAAGCAGAGCATGGTGTAAAATAAAGTTTCAATTTTTTTTACTTTACCACTCGAACTTCGTTATTATGCCTCTAAATTTTTCTTTTGTTGTGTGATTGCTACACTGACTGACAAAAGAAATGAATCACCTAGAAGACATGGTCGGTTGTCACTTTAACTTCATACACGTACACACCATCGGCGGGTATTCAAATGATTAGGGTTCCAATTCTCTGTGACAGAGTGATTACCGGATGTCATTAGTGTTGTTGTTGTTGTTTAGTGTTGTTACCAGACGTGAAAAGCAGAATATGTTGAGTGATCACTGTAAGGAACATGCAGATGACGCGTACTTGTATTGTTAAATCAAGCAATATCTAGATTTGGGGGCATTCGGATGTGACTGTGGTCCGATGTTGGACTGCACGGAAACATGAGAACAGGCATACCAGTCTTCAACGTTCCGGTAGACCACGTCTGACAACCGCAAGAGAGAATCGCCGTACTGTGGACCAAACACTTCGTAACTCGTTCGCATCTGTGCCTGTCATCCGAGAACGATCTACGGATTCTCTGTAACATTCTGTCTTATCTCGCACCACTGGTCAGGGACTAGGGAATTAACATCCTATGCGTAGGCTGCTGTTAACACCACAACACTAGTCGCTGCGTTTGGAGCGCTACTGTGACCAGGGAGGATGGACTGTTGATAAACTGATATCACAGTTCATCAAGAGTAGTGACTGGCATATTGTGACGAGCCAGTTGCTCGGCCACTAATTAACCAGACGTTTTCAATTGGTGAGAGATCTAGAGAATGTGCTGGCCATGGCAGCAGTCGAACATTTTCTGTATCCAGAGAGGCCCGTACAGGACCTGCAACATGTGGTCGTGCATTATCCTGCTGAAATGTAGGGTTTCGCAGGGATCGAATGAAGGGTAGAGCCACGGGGCGTAACACATCTGAAATGTAACGTCCACTGTTCACAGTGACGTCAATGCGAGCAAAGGGTGACCGAGACGTGTAACCAATGGCACCCCATACAGTCACGCTGGGTGATACTCCAGTACGGTGATGACGAATACACGCTTCCAGTGTGCGTTATCCGCGATGTCGCCAAACACGGATGCGACCATCATGATGCAGTAAACAGAACCTGGATTCATCCTAAAAAATGACATTTTGCCATTCGTGCACCCAGGTTCACCGTTGAGTACACCATCGCAGGCGCTCCTGTCTGTGATGCAGCGTCAAGGGTAACCGCAGCCATGGTCTCCGAGCTGATAGTCCATGCTGCTGCAAACGCCGTCGATCTGTTCATGCAGATGGTTGTTGTCTTGCAAACGTCCCCATCTGTTGACTCAGGGATCGAGACGTGGCTGCACGATCCGTTACAGCCATGCAGATGTGATGCCTGTCATCTCGACTGCTAGTGATCCGAGGCCGTTGGGATCCAGCACGGTGTTCCGTATTACACTCCTGAACGCACCAACTCCATATCCTGCTAACAGTCATTGGATCTCGACCAACGCGAGCAGCAATGTCGCGATACGATAAACCACACTCGCGATAGGCTACAATCCGATCCGACCTTTATCAAAGTCGGAAACGTGATGTTACGCATTTCTCCTCCTTACACGAGGCATCACAACAACGTTTCACCAGGCAACGCCAGTCAACTGCTGTTTGTGTATGAGAAATCGGTTGGAAACTTTCGTCATGTCAGCACGTTGTAGGTGTCGCCACCGGCGCCATCCTTGTGTGAATGCTCTGAAAAGCTAATCATTGGCATATCACAGCATCTTCTTCCTGTCGGTTAAATTTCGCGTCTGTAGCACGTCATCTTCGTGGTGTAGCAATTTTAATGACCAGTAGTGTATATGTCTCGATTAATCTGTGTTTAATGTTCCCATATTTGGGTGTCCACATGTTCTTCTTCGTGCATTGTGTCCTCTGTGACGGTGTTGGAGGAATCCGTGGTAATGGAGTCGTTACCTGAACTAACCCGGTCGTCTCTTTGACGTCTGCCATGATGCCTGTAAGTCTCATTTGTGTAAAAATTGGGCTATGCTCAATCAGAATATGAACCGTGCCACTGCCGCGATTGGGATGATTCACCCATAATCGTCCCCTGATGGTTGGGAAAAAGTTGTACGTCCTTCGGCCTTTGTCACTTCGGTCCCACTCCTGTTGCCAGACAACGGACCACCAAGTGCGGAGTTGAGTATTATGTTCGATGTATTCCCCTGTTATTTCCCCGATCTTGTCAGTGTTCCCCTCTTGAGCAAGCAGCATGTGACCCGTTATCTTATCGTTATGTCGTTCGGGAAGACGCCCTACACCTCACACAGCGCCTCTGTTGATGTAGTGCGGAATGCCACCGACAGCCTGAGCACACTCCTTTGTCTCCGCCGCACTGCTGCCTTGTTGGTTACTAGAGCTAACCTGTGTGACCATACACTCGCTGCGAAGCCCACCGCCGACTCACAGAGAGCGCAGTGGTATGCTTTGATTTGTGTGATTGGTAGTCGGTACTGTGTAGTGTTTATGCATGCAAGTTTGTAGAGTATTGTTTTTACTTTACTGGTAGTAATGCGTATGTGTCTGTGGAAATTGCGTTTTTCGTCAGTGTATTCTCTGCGTTATCATGTGCCTATTCCTCTTTTAATGTTTATGTTCTGTATTTTGGTCGATCGGCGTCACTGTAATGAGTCTTTCAGTAATATGTAAGCTGTCCTGTGTGCTGCGATTGTTTGTTTGCTTTGCACCAGTCTTGAGTAGTGTTTAAGATACCAATGCCTTTGCTCTCTAGTGAAGACTCGTTGTCTGCGGAAATTGTACTAACAAAAATCGCCGGCCGGGTGGCCGAGCGGTTCTAGGCGCTACAGTCTGGAACCGCGCGACCGCTACGGTCGCAGGTTCGAAACCTGCCTCGGGAATGGATGTGTGTGATGTCCTTAGGTTAGTTAGGTTTAAGTAGTTCTAAGTATTAGGGAACTGGTGACCTCAGAAGTCCCATAGTGCTCAGAGCCATTTGAACCATTTGAACAAAAATCGGCGTATGCCACAACCCAATCAATGCGTGAGTCTTCGTCTATGAGATGCAAGTAAGGCTCGATTCTTCACCTACATAGGTACTCTGCAGGTCGCCGCACGGTGCTTGGCGGAGGGTACCCTGTACCACTATTTGTCATTTCCATTTCTGTTCCACTCGCAAACAGAGCGAGGGATAAACGACTGCTATATGCTTCATATGAGCCCTAATTTCTCATATTTTATCTTCGTGGTCCTTAACGCGAAATCATATGTTGGCAGCAGTGGTATCGTTCGGCAGTCAGCTTCAAATACCGGTTCTCTAAATTTTGTCAATAGCGTTTCTCGAAAGGAACGTCGCCTTCCTTCAGAGATTCCCATTTGAGTTGTCGAAGCATCTCCAAACGTTGGGTCCCCAAATAGAGCTTCTGGGGCATCGCTTTGTGATCTCTTTCACCATTTTCGGCCTTCCCGCCTGCCACTTCGCAACTCTGTTTTTGCAATAATCGGATAAACTGTTGTAGAGGGATGTGGATACCTGAAGGTCACGGAGTCGTGCAAACAATGCAGGCTACCAAAGATTACCGAAGCTCTCTGCAGTGTCGATTAATATATCGATAGAATACTTAAGTTGATTATGCCGTATGATGTTAGAGACTGTATTTACAGCATCGTCTACTGATTCTCCTACTCTGAACCCATAGTGATGGGGGCTAAGACCGCAGTGTTCTCTATGTTCCTGCAGGCGCTTATACAGCAGCCGTTCCTGCACCTTAGGTAGGGATTGATGAGGCATGTAAGTCTGTAGCACTCGGTTTCTGATAGGTCTTTGTCTACAGATTTCTTGATGATAAATGTGTTGGCGGTTTTTTCATGATTCAGTCGCCATTTAATAGATAAGTCAGGTAAGGTGTTACTAGTGACATTGCCTGTTGTTATTTTTCTACATGGATGTTGTCTGGCCCTGGTGCTTTGTATTTATTCAGACAGGCGATTGCCAGTTGAACTATGAAGCGAGCAAGGAAGTATACAAAACATAAAAACTGCTTTAGCACAATTACTTCCGCTTGTAATATGTGTCTTGTGGGCAGCAGTGCTGTCGATGAGTTCATACTGGGTGTGACAAAGTTCCTGCACCACTTTCTTTTCTCAGGTCAACGCTCTGCCTGTAGGCTGGGGGTCGTTTTCTGTGAAGTTGGCAGCTTATTTGCGTCGCACTTCGTTTGCACCTCACGGCCGACTTTTATTAGCTGTTGTCTCGCCCTTCCGGGCCGGGCCGGCAGTCGATTCCGACAACTTGATTGTAACGATGTTAGAGCTCGTCGGCGCTCCCAGGCTGCCGTTATCGACGAGTTCTGGCTCCTCGGCTCTCAGACGAAATGAAGGCAACTCAATTACCAGCAGCTGCCAGCTAAACGTCGTTACCTCACTCAAGTGTCACTTTGGCCGCTTCCGCAGGAAAATATTACATCGTTTATGGCCGCTGTCACCGAGGAGAGCACTCAGATATCGTCAGCGGATGAGAAACACGCAAACAATAAAACAAGTACAACGAACAATTACGCTCTATTCTGAAGGGACGGAATCGGCTTGTAAGCTAAAACTGAGTGTGCCATGATACTCAGAAGATTTGAAGAGAAACCCCTGTATTTTTCAGAATTGGTGTGGAAGAATATGACTTTCGTTCCATGCTAAAGCAATGATGTTTTCGTGTAAGTCACGAAGATAGAAGAAAGTTTCCCGAGAAAACTATGTCGGGACTTAACGAGAAAACCAACAAATCAGTGATGGATTAGTTTCTTTTTCACATGTCAATTTCTTTTGATGTGATGGGCCCCAGATCCGCCAAAAGCCATAAAGATTTGGAGCACAGGGCGTTACCATTTTATGCAAACTTGAAGACCTTAGCACAGTTGTCTACCCGGCCCTTTCCCTTATTGGGCGGAACCTGTACCAACGAGTCACTTCCCTCCTTCCGCTTCCACACTTTGCGTTTCCTATCACAAAGCAACCTCAACGGGCTAGGTGGGCTTGGTGGTCTAACGATGAAAGGCGAGCCTGGAGACAGTAAGGTCGCAGGATCGAATCCTGGTCAGACATCGGATTTTTTCAATTTGCTTTTAAGCTAGACTTCACCTCTCAGTGATGTGAAGATACATCCAAACATATGATGATCATATCCAAGAATCTAACACCAATAGATGGAATACTTAAAGGTGCCCCGATCACTCCAACACTGTTCAACGTAGAAATAATTCAAAAGCCAAGATCGCGTAAACACTGTTTACTAGATGACCGGCTACAACACACTAAAGGTGCCAGCATCGGATCTGAATGTAGCTTAACATTTACAGAGCATTTGGATATAACGATACATGAGGCAGACCAGCTGATATAAAATCATTGTCGCAGAAATAAAAATTAAAAAACTACTGCTCTCATGGTCATTCTATTCCATCAGATACGTAAAACCGAAGTCACAAGATAAAACCATTTGACAAATGACGGCAGCTCGACTAACAACGGTCGCCATCACACTGTTTTTTAATTTTTATTTCTGCGACAATGATTTTATATCAGCTGGTCTGTCTCATGTATCGTTATATCCACATGATCTATACATGTTACGCTACACTGAGATCCGATGAAGGCACTCTTAGTGTGTTGAAACCGGTCACCTAGAAAACAGTGTTTAAGCGGTCTTGGCTTTTGAGTTATTTCTACAACAGAGTGATCGCCCCGCAACACACTATGTGTTCACTGCAAAACTGTTCAACATGACAGCATATACCACGAAGATCGTCATGGAGCATCTCAGCAGCACTCATACTTTATTCGGATGAAATGGTAATAGGTTCAGAATACAAAGAAGAACAATAAAAGGTGCTAAACAGACTGTCATGGACTGTGGAAAATGACGTGCAGACAGACCACAGCAAAAGCACACAGGTGATCATCAAAACGGTGGTAAAGTCTTAACAAAAGACACGCTGGCCCTTCACAACAAACCACTAGCAGTAACACCAAAATATAAGTATCCCGGAGTACTCTGCAAACAATACTCACATCATCCAACACTCATGTGAAATAAAGAGCAACAGCAGCAATAAAAGCAATTTAAAACATTCAACAGCCTCAGAAACTCCCAATAAAAACGGCGATGACATTATTTAAAACGACCATAGCACCAATATCAATTTACGGGATCCACATAATTTGGGACAAACTAAACTTCAATGACCTGGTAACACTAGAGAAAGTCAAATCTCGCATGTAACGAATCCTGGGCATCGGGAAGTTAGTACCTTAAAGACTGAGAGGACATCAGAATGCAGATACTCCTGTCCAACGCCAAGGCCTACGCAAACACGCGGCCAATACTCATAGAAAAACTCAACTCTATCTGGAATGATTCTATTCATCCGATGCCATAATGGCAAAAGAGCGGAAACAGGCAAACTACGAACTGCGACACATGGTAACACGATGCGCAATACATGGATCCTATCACAAGTTTTGCCAAAACGAGAGATTCTACCAGCCAATTGGAGACTGCAGTTAACACTGTGAAATACATCATGAAAAAAATAGCAGAGAAGGAAAAATGTCAATAATAAAACTAGGACTAGAGTAATATGACTCTACTTTATATTTGTATTGGTAATTACACATTGTACGCATTTTCATCAATAAAATAAAAATGATGTGAAGATATGCCAGAAACGACATAGGGCTCGATTTCCCCGTTAAACTGTAGGTCCCCTTTCCTTGGTAGGATTATTACGGTAGGTTAACGGAGCACGTAAGTTCGGTTGTAGGGAGAAACCGAATAGTAAACTTCGGCTTATTGGGAGAAACGTTGGGAGTGTAACTCGTCTGCAAAGGATGTCTCGTACAGAACATTTGCGCGACCCATTCTTGAGTATTCATCGAGCGTTTGAGATTTCCAGCAGCTCGGATAACGGAAGACATCGAAGCAGTTCAGAGCTCTGCAGCTAGATTTATTAACGATAGGTTCGATCAACACATGAGTGTAACTGAATTGCTCCGTGAAATCAAATGGCAATCGCTGTAAGGAAGAAGACGTTCTTCCGCGAAATACCACCGAGAAAGTTTAGAGAACCAGCATTTGTGACAGACTGCAGCTAGGTCCCACTGCCACCAACATTCACCTCACGCAAGGACTGCAGAGATAAGTCAAGAAAAATCAGGGTTAGTACTGAACCATATAGACCGTCGTATTTTCCTCGCTCCATTTGCGACTGGAACGGGAAAGGGAATGACCCTATGCCACGCATCGTGCACCGTATGGTCGCTTGCGTTGTTTGTACACAGTTGTAGATGTCGCAATGTGCAGTGGCGTCAGCGTACATATGTTTGCTGCAAAGCGGTGCTAGGCAGGGACTGGTGTCTTGTAACTTCGAAGGTGTGAACGTGTCATTGGAGGTCGTTTCCAGACATTGAATTACTGCCCTTGATTTGTTCCTAAAGATACCCTTTACAGCCTTACGAAGTTTGTCGGTACCATTTTGTTCCACCCTGCATATTGTTGTTGTTGTGGTCTTCAGTCCTGAGACTGGTTTGATGCAGCTCTACATGCTACTCTATCCTGTGCAAGCTTCTTCACCTTCCAGTACCTACTGCAACCTACATCCTTCTGAATCTGCTTAGTGTATTCATCTCTTGGTCTCCCTCTACGATTTTTACCCTCCACGCTGCCCTCCAATACTAAATTGGTGATCCCTTGATGCCTCAGAACATGTCCTACCAACCGATCCCTTCTTCTGGTCAAGTTGTGCCACAAACTTCTCTTCTCCTCAATCCTATTCAATACTTCCTCATTAGTTATGTGATCTACCCATCTAATCTTCAGCATTCTTCTGTAGCACCACATTTCGAAAGCTTCTATTCACTTCTTGTCCAAACTATTTACCGTCCATGTTTCACTTCCATACTTGGCTACACTCCATACAAATACTTTCAGAAATGACTTCCTGACACTTAAATCTATACTCGATGTTAACAAATTTCTCTTCTTCAGAAACGCTTTCCATGCCATTGCCAGTCTACATGTTAGGAACAGTTTATTGAAAGCTTATATGGTTCAAGAATTCGAAATTCCATTCAAGTAAAAGAGTTAAGTTATAGATAATATGTACAAATATCTATGTACTCTTGAAGTTTAGTAAGAACATACATTGTAACAATAAAAAAAACAAGCAAACATCTTCAAGGAGTGCATAGCCGGATTAATGTTTAAGGAAACATATTCACGTTTGGCAAGGTGGGATTAACCTTCGATGGATATGTGATTGGACTTCTTTAACATGTATTTGTATTTTATTGTAAAATAAACTGAGCAATTTATTTCTTATCCAAAGCAGAAGCTATAATTAGAGTATCTGTGCATTGTACGTCCAGTTTCATGTTTTGCCTTTCACACATTAGTCGGTATACTTTAGCTTCTGTTTGTACGATGCGTTTTTATTAATTTTACTGCTATAATCTGGGCACCTCTATTATCTCAGCTGTCAGTTTTCGACTTTATTCATATATCTCTTACAGTATCTAGAACTTTCAGTATTCAGTCGATACTCACGATGTTCATGTGAATTCCTTAAACGTCACTTTTACAGTGTCAGTAACGCTCTATTACTTGCTACTGTACATCTCTTCATTCTGTTCTAAATCTTCCGTTTTTCCTCTTTGCAAATGCCGATTTCATAATGTCATTTTAACACACAAAAATTGTTTGGCCGCCGCGCGGGGTAGCCGCCCGGTTTGAGGCGCCTTGCCACGCTTCGCGCCGCTCCTTCCGTCGGAGGTCCGAGTACTCCCTCAGGCTGGGTGTGTGTGTTGTCCTTAGCGTAAGTTAGTTTAAGTTAGATTAAGAAGTGTGTAAGCCTAGGGACCTCAGCAGTTTGGTCCCATAGGAGCTTGCCACAAATTTCCAAATTTGTTTGTATACTGCGTTCTTACACTGTTTTACTCCAAGAGGATTGTGCCTAGTAATGTACTTTCATGTTCAAAATAACCTTTGTCTCGACATCCACTTTACTTTTATACCACAGATATAACCTTTTAAATGTTTTTATTAGTTAAACAAGTTCATCAGCTGGTGTCGATCGTGTTTTCGAACTAATAAAAACTATTTACAACTGAAGCGGTTGATTATCTGATTCTGCTATGTAGTTGCGAATGTCCTTCTTATCAAATCTGATGTTTTTATTAGTGTAACAAACTTCGTATGAAAATATGTGTTTCAACAGTTCGTTGAACAGAATCATAAGACAGAATAGAAAAGAAAGATAGACGGATACTACATACAAGTAAACTATCTTTATTCGCTTTCCAACTAAAATCCATTGGACTCAATACACTTTCGACACGTTTATATAGCTGGTGGAAACCACAAGCAAAGGCTTGTTTTGCAATTAGGAAGTGAATAGTCGCAAAGGTTGAAGTTGTAAGTAGGCTGTTTAGGTTTTCTTATTGGTAACGCCACGTGGCGCTCTGTATGAAAATCACTGGCTGTGCTGTGTGCAGTCTGTGGCTAGTTTGCATTGTTGTCTGCCATTGTAGTGTTTGGCAGCTGGATGTGATCAGCGCGTAGCGTTGCGCAGTTGGAGGTGAGCCGCCAGCAGTGGTGGATGTGGGGAGAGAGATGGCGGAGTTTTGAAATTTCCAATACTGGATGTCATGAACTGCTATGTATATTATGACTATTAAGGTAAATACATTGTTTGTTCTCTATTAATATCTTTCATTTGCTAACTATCCCTATCAGTAGTTAGTGCCTTCCGTAGTTTGAATCTTTTATTTAGCTGACAGTAGTGGCGCTCGCTGTATTGCAGTAGTTCGAGTAATGAAGATTTTTGTGAGGTAAGCGATTTCTGAAAGATTTAGTTTAATGTTACTCAGGGCCATTATTTTGCAGGGATCTTTGATAGTCAGATTGCGTTGCGCTAAAAATATTGTGTGTCAGTTTAAGCACAGTCTTGTATAATTGTTGAAAGGGGACGTTTCAAAGTATAAGACTGACGTACGCGAGAAGTTAGGTTCAAATCCACTTCCAGTCGTCGAGATTTAGGTACCCCGTGGTCTCCCTAAATCGATTAAAGTCGGGGCGTGATTCCTTTTGAACGAACAAGACCGATTTACTTCCCCATCCTTCTGAGGTTGCTTTCCATCTCTAATGAAATTGTAGTTTATGAAATATTTGGCGATCATTTTCATTCTTTTGAGACCGATTCAAGCATTGCCTGATACCTTTAAATGTGTCTGGAAGTGTGACGCAGCCAGCTGACCTTGCGACGATAATAGTTGCCTGTTGTACTACGGGTCGAATTGACAGCATAGTCCCCTATGATGATGTCTTGCAAAAATGGATCTCGGCCATATGTCTCAAAGAAATCACCAGAAATTTTAGCTCATGTAGTCTTTTGCTCGACGCTTAATCTGGGGAGCACAAATTCCCCCAACTCCCACCCCCCCACCCTACCCCAATCATATATTTTTGAACGCTGTTGTTTCGTTAGTACTGTCTCTAACTATACTCAAATCATATGGTACTATTCTCGGAGTCATTCACCAATGTTGTCTTTGCTTGATTCTTCTGCTATGCAAAGAAATATCGACGCTGGCCGAAGAAAATGCCGAACTACATACACAGTATTTCTATTTGATGTATTGACTGGAAACGGCTTTAATTGTGGGAAAATCTAAGATAATATCAATAAACAACAGAAATAATCCCATACTATTTTAAGAAGATGATGGCCCACAGCTCATAAATATCTGAAGAACTCCATGATTTACCACCAAGAACTTCTGATAGAACTTCTTCATTTAACAAACAATTTCAGTCAATAGAGCATCAACAGATCCATACCAGGCGTCAAATAGTAAAATCCATGAATTCGCCACAGTTTCCAAATAGTAAAAAATTACATTGTCAGTGATAAGAATGTGCCAAACAATGCGCCCAGCCATGTTATAAAAAAGTACGTAGTATTAAGACAGTTAATGTAATGTAAAAGAGTGCACTGTATGGCACTGTACATTTTTATGACTGACGATGTAAATTTGATTTTATTATTTGAAAGCCCTAGATTTTATTGCCTAATATGTTTTTAAACGTTTTTATGAACCTGAAGATAATCAATAGTATGATTAAAGAAATTTTGTAAGAAGCTCTTGAAGGTAAATCAGGACGCTCTTCCTTAGTATTTCCTTACAATGTAAGTTCCGTCACGGGATCGTTTCGTTAGTGCGAGAGCTTTACAGAGATGTTCAACAAATCGCAGTGGCAGACGCTGCAAGAGAGACGTTGTGTATCACGGAGAAGTTTACAGTTGATATTCCATGACTGTACGTTCCGAAAAGAATCGAGCAACTTCCTCCCACACATATTTCGCGAAGTGTCCACGAAAATCGTAGAACATCGGCAAAGAGTGCATATGAAGTTTTACCGATCGTCGTTTTCCCCACGCACCTTTCGTCAAGTGGAACTGGGAATGGACCAAAATGATCTTGATATCAGATGTACCCTCCACCACACGCCGTAAGGTATCTTGTGGAGTGTGGATGTACATACAGTAATAACTTCTGGAGTCTTTCACATTGGCGCAATACTATGAAGCGGCACGAAAGGGGAAGAATATGTAAAATCAGTAGCAGGGAAGGGAATGAGAACTTAAATTCGCAGTGTTCTGAGCAAATGCAGTGAATATATTATTATAATAAACAACATGCGAGACGCTCATGTGATATAAACTATTGCTGAATAAGATGGCGCCTTGGTAACACATGAGACTCCCCTTTCGGAGGACAACGGTTCAAAACCAGTCTGGCATCCAGACTTTCCTTGATTTCCCTAAATCACTTAAGCAAAATGGGTGGATAGTTGATATAAAAAATACACGACTGATTTCCTGCCTCATCCTCCTCCAAAACGAGCTTCTACTTCATGTCTAACTTCATAGTCATCAATGAGATATTAAATTACCATCTTCCTTTCATTCTCTTCTAGGTTACTGCTTCTGCGCGTGGCGTGTTTGTCAAATGAGCCGGGCGCAATCCGTAAGAAATTCAGAGACGCGCTGCCAGAATCATAACAAGTCCGTGTGACTCATTTGAAAGTGCAAAAAGATACTCAGGAACCTCACACGAAAACGTTTGTTGTGAAAGCGCAAGGCGGTAGTCGAGTACCGACGCCTTCTCGTGTCATACGTCCTTACTCCACACGACAATGCGGAGAGGTGTAGGATTTAATCCGAAGCTTCGGTGCGTAATCCAATGACGAGAAATTTTAGACCGCGTCCTATCCTCTTCTTATGGCCAAAAATAACGGTGACGAGTCCACTTCCAGTTCGAGTGCCACCAAACGTGTGCTTACCGACTTCGGCTCGGGATATGAGTATTTGGTATTAGAGGGATCGAGTGTGGATCTGCGAGAAAGAGTGGGGATCACACACCATACACCTCTCGGATAGCAGTAAGGAGTCGTTTGAATTTAACTTCCCCTTGTGATCACCACCGTCAGTGTCAAGAGCTCTCACTCAACGAGGCACAACGAAAGTGTTGGCGATAATATAAAGAAGACAGAAGCATACTTTGGTGTTCCGTAGCTGTAAGTCTCCAACTCGGCACCTATTGAGGTTGAAGTGTTATAAGTGTCTATTTTTGCTTCTGGCATCATAGCAACATAATATTGAAAACTAAGGAGACTAGTATAAGCAAAGAGGGCGTTTATCACTGATGGAAGTCTATTATTATCAACGTAGGCCCTCATTTCAAGAAGAAATTTCTAAGACTGTGCCCTTGGAGCATAGTATTGTGTGAGATTAGTGAGTGTGAGAAAACCGGACAAGAAGAGATATGTCGTGTTACCGAAGTATGCTGAAAATTAAGTGGATTGATAAGAAAGGGGGAAGTTCATTGAAGAATCGGTGAGCAAAGAAAATCTGGAAAAATTTACTAAAAGAAGGGACAAGATGATAGGACCTTTGTTAAGACAACAATGAAAACTTCCATAATGCTAGACACTAGCTGGACCTGTAAAGGACAACATTTTTAAGTCAAGGCAGATGCTCCAATACGTAAAAAAATAAGTGGAGACACGGAGTTGTAAGCTTTACTGTGAGTTCTTGGCACAGATAAGAAGTTGTGGCGGTTGGCATGAAATCAACGAGAAGACCGATAAAAACAACGAAGAACACTACAGAATGCAATTTTTGGAAAATTTAGAGGCTCCTTACATAAAAGTAGTATTGCAGTTTTATCTTTGGATTCCGAGTTTAAAAAACATGAAGTCTTTGTATGTGTTGATGTTATAGAACAGTTGGTTTAATTTTAGCAGGCTGTTTCCATTATTTATGTTGAAAGAGACCGTGAGCGACTGCTGAGTACGAATACTTCCGCTCTGAAGCGCGCTGAAATATTTCAGAAATCCTGATACTCCGTGCTTTAAGTCCTTTGTGGCTTACGGCTAAAGTGAGCCGGTTCTCTGTAAACATGAATGTACGTCAGAGTAATTAGCCGACACACGTCTTTCCTCTTTGAAGCACTTTTCGCATGCTTTCACCCGAGTACAGCGTTCTCTGTACTTCCGCCGCTCGCTGCGTGTGGTTTGAATATTTCTATCGCCCATGCATTTCACTTCCCCCCCCCCCCCTCCCCCCCCCCCCCCCCTCCTCAGCCACTCAACACTTTGCCGACGACCCGGAGCGCTTGCTTTGCATCACGTACTTCGCATAAGAGATTTCTGTCCGTGTTTGCAGTCAGGGCTAACACGGTACTAGACGACCAAATTTTGTTCTCTTCTATATTCTCTTAGCATATTTCTACGAACGTCAGTACTCCCAAATTATGAGTGCGCCTTTCACATATCTGCAACGACAATGAAAAATAACGAAGTAAGCGATTATGTTCAGAATTTAAATGTTTGATATTTCGACGAGAAACTGGTACCGTAAAAAACAAATATTTTTCTTGTGAAATATGGTTGGTTTCTTTATCTTTGAAAATCGTCTCAGCACTAAAAAGAAATGTTCAGTAAATTCTGCCACCGAAATCAAATTAAAAATTCCATAGTTAGTTCTTGTTTCGAAACATGGTCATATGGATTTCGTTTTCCGCGGTTTCCAGAGATTGCTTAAATCGATTGCCAGGTTAGTTCTTTTCAAACGCACGGCGCAATTGAAAGGTGACGATGATCACACCTGTGTATTTTCAGGGAAGATTCAGCGAAAGAGCTTAGCGGTGGCATTTACGACATTACATGCTTGCAATGGGACTGTGGCCGGGGCCACAGCGGAAGCAGGGCATCAAGAAACCAGCGAGATATTCCCATACGTGCCTGGCCTGTTTTCGCACAGACATATATGAGGGTGAACAAGAAACAGTATTCTTGTTTGAGTAGTGAACAACATAGATAAAACTATTATTGCTGAACTGACCGAGCGATATTCTAAATAAACATATTTATTAACCGATCAGCACTAACAAGCTATATCAGTACAACAATATCATTAATCACTTTTATATTAACAAAAAATGATGAAACACCACAGTACAAATTAGAGAATTCTTTTCTTTATATTACTTACCATTCTGTGAGCTTGTCATGTTGTTCAGTTAAGTTTTGCGTTAAACTTTATTACCTTAGCTTAGTGATTAAGTAGCAAGTGGTGCAAGTGAATAAAGATTTACTAGCATCAGAAGAAACACAGTGAAGAAAAAACGTAAACAATGCAATATAAGTGTTTTTAGGATAATTTTTGTAGGATGTATAATATTTTTTCCCCGGCATTTACCCCGTGCCTCAATAGTATGACGGTCCACTTATGTGGTCCGTCTTTGTGCCTTTTTTTCCTTCCTCGAATTAAAAAGGGACAACTTTGTGCTCGAACGATCCGAAACTCACGAAATCATGCTTAGAGTAACACTAGAGGTAAAAAATAGCGGTTTGTGTCGTTTCCATACAAAACATTGCATTCTACCACAAGTGACATTTTAATAGAGAGAAACAAAGTAAAACATTATAAAACCATACGAGGGAAATTATACGTAATTCAGTGACGCTAGTGTATCATTACATTTTCAAACAATGGTGCCAAAAACCCTGTGCATAAAGTAATTTTAATAAACCCATAATTAAATGGAAATTCTTATGTTCGCCTACTAGGAGACCATGTGCAGCCATTCATGTTCCCAAACAATGATGGAATTGTCACCGGGCCACAATTTTTCGCAATTGGTTTGAGGAACATTCTGAACAATCTAAGAGAATGATTTGGCTACCCATATCGTCCGATATGACTCCCGTCGGACGTTTATGGGACATAAGCGAGAGGTCAGTTCGTGCACAAAATCCTACCCCACAACACGTCCGCAGTTACGGACGGCTATAGAGGCATCATGGATCAGTATTTCTGCAGGGGACTTCCAACGACATGTTGATCCCATACCAGATCGAGTTGCACTATGGCGGGCAAAAGGAGGTCCGACACGATATAAGGAGGTACCCCAAGAGTTTTGACGGCTCATTAAAATTGCCACACCACGAAGATGACGTGCTACAGACGCGAAATTTAACCGACAGGAAGAAGATACTGTGATATGCAAATGATTCGCTTTTCAGAGCATTCACACAAGGTTGGCGCCGGTGGTGACACCTACAACGTGCTGACATGAGGAAAGTTTCCAACCGATTTCTCATACACAAACAGCAGTTGACCGGCGTTGCCTGGTGAAACGTTGTTGCGATGCCTCATGTAAAGAAGAGAAATGCGTACCATCACGTTTCCGACTTTGATAAAGGTCGGATTGTAGCCTATCGCAGTTGCGGTTTATCGTATCGCGACATTGCTGCTCGCTTTGGTTGAGATCTAATGACTGTTAGCAGAATATGGAATCGGTGGGTTCAGGAGGGTAATACGGAATGCCGTGCTGGATCCCAACGGCCTCGTATCACTAGCAGTCGAGATGAAAGGCATCTTATCCGCATGGCTGTAACGGATCGTGCAGCCACGTCTCGATCCCTGAGTTAACAGATGGGGACGTTTGCAAGACAACAGCCATCTGCACGAACAGTTCGACGACGTTTGCAGGAGCATGGACTATCAGCTCGGAGACCATGGTTGCGGTTACCCTTGACGCTGCATTACAGACAGGAGCGCCTGCGATGGTGTACTCAACGACGAAGCTGGGTGCACGAATGGCAAAACGTCATTTTGTCGGATGAATCCACGTTCTGTTTACAGCATCATGATGGTCGCATCCGTGTTTGGCGACATCGTGGTGAACGCACATTGGAAGCGTGTATTCGTCATCGCCATACTGGCGTATCACCCGGCGTGATGGTATTGGTTCAAATGGCTCTGAGCACTATGCGACTTAACTTCTGAGGTCATCAGTCGCCTAGAACTTAGAACTAGTTAAACCTAACTAACCTAAGGACATCACACACATCCATGCCCGAGGCAGGATTCGAACCTGCGACCGTAGCGGTCGCTCGGTTCCTGACTGTAGCGCCTAGAACCGCACGACCACTCCGGCCGGCTGGGGCGTCATTGGTTCCACGTCTCGGTCACCTCTTGTTCGCGTTGACGGCACTTTGAACAGTGGACCTTACATTTCAGATGTGCTACGACCCGTGGCTCTACCCTTCATCGATCCCCTCGAAACCCTACATTTCAACAGGATAATGCACGACCGCATGTTGCAGGTCCTGTAGGGGCCTTTCTGGGTACAGAAAATGTTCGACTGCTGCCCTGGGCAGCACATTCTCCAGATCTCTCACCAACACCAATTGAAAACGTCTGCTCAGTGGTGGCCGAGCAACTGGCTCGTCACAATACGCCAGTTTCTACTCTTGATGAACTGTGATACCGTGTTGAAGCTGCATGGGCAGCTGTACCTGTACACGCCATCCAAGCTCTGTTTGACTCAATCTCCAGGCGTATCAAGGCCGTTATAACTGGCATAGGTGGTTGTTCTGGGTACTGATTTCTCAGGATCTATGCCCCAAATTGCCTGGAAATGTAATCACATGTCAGTTCTAGTATAACATATTTGTCGAATTAATACCTGTT
This sequence comes from Schistocerca cancellata, assembly GCF_023864275.1. Classification (NCBI taxonomy): domain Eukaryota; kingdom Metazoa; phylum Arthropoda; class Insecta; order Orthoptera; family Acrididae; genus Schistocerca; species Schistocerca cancellata. The sequence goes on from NC_064630.1 coordinate 306,737,931, forward strand.
TATCATCTGCATTTCTTCTTGGTGTAGCAATTTTAATGGCCAGTAGTGTACTTATAACGTGCATATTAGAACTTATAATTTTTAATGTAACCACGCCACCAAGGAGGTTAAGCGATCAAATTGTTGCTCCGATGAGACATATCGACTGAGATAATCATATGATCCGTAATTAAGACGAGTGAATCAATTTAATTGCAAATCAATTCAATTTAACTTAGAAGACAGATACACTGACGGTGCCGCAGTATGTGTTGGCAGCGGATACTGGTAACTACACACGCTGTTTAGATGTAGAATGTAGTTATTATTAATCATTGTGATTGTTTGATGTTAAATTTATAGTTATACCTGTAGTTTTAATGTCATTAAAGATACGTAAATTCTGTTTACAGCAATGAAAAGAGGAAACGAAATCTGATGAAAATGATGTAACATTTGTAATAATAAACTAAATAACAAAGATACCAAGATCATAAAGTTGTGTATAAATAAACTCTAATTTACGGGCAAACATTGGAACATAGAAATTATTATATATATGTTTTTCAAGTAGAATTACAGGCGCTGCTAATGGCATGATCGGACTTACCTAAATGACAATTAATAGTTGTCTCGGTCTGACTGAGTATATTTTATCATAATTTGTAGCTGTGAACACAGGCTGATGTTTTTTCAGCTAGTTTATTAATTTTTTAAGTTTATGGTGAGTTACTATCCAACATTGTGGCTCGAGTCATATCATATATTGCACCACAATAGATTATGTTGGTCACGAGAGGCAATAACGTATGCTGATTGGACAATAAATTTGATTTGTGAAAATTTAAATGAATTTTAGTTGCGTTAGTGATTTAAAAGTTGCACCTATGTTTTAGCCTAGCAGTTAGTTGAATTCTAACCAGTTGTTAGTAACCACTCTATAGTTCTGATGTAAATTAAAGTGAAGCATGGTAAATACATAAATATGCTCCTAGACGAACAGATGCAGAGCCCAATTTCAGATACGTATAAACTTTAATTTAACTCCAGCAGCGTCGCAAACTGAAACGCTTATCATTTGCATTTCTATAAATGCCAGTTTGACCTTTATTGCAAGGCACCTTCATAGTGTATCAGTTTAAATGGCCAGCCACGTATCATGCCAGCGAAAGTACCCGTATTGGCAAAGATGCGCATACTTATTATTTAAGAAACAGGATGGAAAAAGTTACCCTAGGCTGTCTGAGTAAAACAAAGAGGGTGTCACATTATCTGCATGTCCCACAGGGTTCGGTCATTGGCCTACTACTGTTCGTGCTTTGTGTTCATAATCTGTCATTTTATTTTAATTGGGAGACAGAATTATTCCTGCTTGTGCATGATACAAGATTTGTTGTGAAGCCAAGCAATGAGGTATCAGCAGAGAAAATAGTTAATAATATATTTCTGAAAGTTACTGACTGGCGTAACTTTAAAGTTTGAAAAAACATTTTTTGTTCTTTCCAAAGTACCCTTCCTCCTAGTAACCTAGTACACCCAAGAAAAATAATAAATAAAGTAGGAAGTTCTAAGTTCTTAGATATGCTTGGAAATTGGAAAATCATATAGTAGGGGTACTAAAACTTTTGAGTTTGGATACCTTTGCCATACGAACAATTGACAGCTTTGAGTGTATAAAGTCAGTAAGTTAACATATTTTGCATGTTTTCGTTATAATTATTTCCATATAATATCCCGGGATAGTCCCTCACTCAAGCAGAAAATATTAGTTTCACAAAAACGTAAATTCGCATAAATACGTGTTGCAAACCTCTTTAACCAGCTGGGGATATTAGCTGCAGCCTGCCAGTGGGGTTATTCAGTTAGAAAATTTGTCATCAATAATCCACGTCAGCCTGAGAGAAAGGATAAATGATCTGAATATTCCTGTCATGAATCCAGTTCGAGTGTCCACGGTCTTGTCAGTGGCATCGCTGGCAGCAGGTCCTGTAATGTCAGAGGAGAATTACATGAACCAGTCAGGGCATACCTGCCTGGCGATAAATTCGCCAGATCGGCAGAGCTCTGGCGTAAACCTAATTCACGGGGACGCCCATCACAGTGATCTACCTGGCAAACGTTGAACGATGACAGCTGCTATTTGAAACCTTAAACGAGGTCACATTGTCCTCAGGAGGAGACCAGTTTGAAACTTCCTGGCAGATTAAAACTGTGTGCCGGACCGAGACTCGAACTCGGGACCTTTGCCTTTCGCGGGCAAGTGCTCTTCCAACTGAGCTACCAAGGCACGACTCACGCCCCGTCCTCACAGCTTTACTTCTCCCAGTACCTCGTCTCCTACCTTCCAAACTTTGCAGATTCTCTCCTGCGAACCTTGCAGAACTAGCACTCCTGAAAGAAAGGAAATTGCGGACCAGTTTGTTTGATATCTAAATACATATCGAGCTCACAGGCTTTGTCTCATTTTATTTTGTGGTTACATGTGGTTGGTTTCGGCTTTACAACCTCATCAGACCTTATAAGGCAGTGACGTATAGCGTCAACTCAATTTACGAATAATATTGTTACACATGACTCTATTTGGTTTAGTAATCCGGCCTGTTATTTTCCCTGTGGTCTGTAACGACTTCTCGGAACTGGAACTGGAACTGATTTTGGGGTGTCGACAACGTACCCATATCCACCTGTCCTCACTGCTCGAGTGACCGGTGCATCCTTTTGAGCAGCCGCAATTCAGAGCTCGGTCCCCAGATGAAAAACATCTATGGATTTATGAAAGTGTGGACGTGGAAGTACCAGATGCTACTGTTATTAACATCAAGAGACTTATACACTGAAGTGCCAAAGAAACTGATGCAGACATGCGTATTTAAATACAGAGATATGTAAACAGGCAGAATGCGGCACTGCGGTCGGCAATGTCTGACGCAGTTGTTGGACTGCTACATTGGCAGGCTATCAAGATTTAAGCGAGTTTGAACGTGGTGTTATAGTCAGTACACGAGTGATGGGACATAACATTTCCGAGGTAAGACAAAAAGTGTCTGGTGCAGTTGTTGGATCGATTACTGCTGCTACAATGCTTTATCAAGATTTAAGTAAGCTTAAACGTGGTGTTATAGTCGGCGCACGACTGATGGGGCACAGGATCTCCGAGGTAGCAATGAAGTGGGGATTTTCTGGTACAACCATTTCACGATTGTACCGTGAATATCAGGAATCGGGTAAAACATCAGATCTCCGCAATCGCTGCGGCAGGAAAAGGATCCTGCAAGAACGGGACCAAAGGCGACTGAAGAGAATCGTTCAACGCGACAGTAGTGCAACTCTTCCGCAGATTGCTGCAGATTTCTATGCTGCGCCATAAGCAAGTGTCAGCGTGCGAACCATCCAACGAAACATCGTCCTAAAGCGACTAGGTTCAGCAACTTTTACATTCAGAATAAATTGCCAATTTTTAGAATGTAGAAATTAGTAAGCTAACATACTTAGCATATTTCCACTCTCTGATGTCGAACGGAATAATATTCTGGGGCAACTCCACACTTAAGCAAAAGGTATTCACTGCGCAAAAGAAAGTAGTTAGAATAATGTGTGGGGTTCAAAGTCGCACATCTTGTAGGCATCTGTTTAGAAGGTTAGGGATTCTTACAACTGCTTCACAGTACATTTACTCAGTAATGGACCAGCAGCAGGTAATGCATCAATTAACAACATGGACCAGTTTAAAATCAACAGCGACATTCATGATTACAACACCAGAAAAAAGAAAAACCTAGACTATCCTTTACTTAACCTATCTTTGGCACAGAAAGGGGTGAAATATGCTGCTATAAAACTTTTTGATAAATTACCAGATGAAATAAAATGTCTGACAGACAGCAGTAATAGTTTCAAGAACAAATTGAAATCATACCTCCTTGACCACTCCTTCTATACCATATATGGCCGGCCGGCGTGGCCGAGCGGTTTTAGGCGCTACAGTCTGGAACCGCGACCTCTGCGGTCGCAGGTTCGAATCCTGCCTCGGGAATGGATGTGTGTGATGTCCTTAGGTTAGTTAGGTTTAAGTAGTTCTGAGTTCTAGGGGACTGATGACCTCAGAAGTTAAGTCCCATAGTGCTCAGAGCATTTGATTCATTTTATACCATATATGAATTCTTGAATATGACTAAATAGATCTCGAGATATAATTTATGCATTTTGTGTCTTTTAAGGGAATGGAGTAGATAACAGAAATATTTAGGTATAACACTATAATGTAGAGAAAAACTTGTTTCCTGTGCGCATTTCTTGTGCATTTGATACGTTCCACATTATAAAGGTTTTTCCGTGCTATTGATCAATGGAACACGTAACTAAGTAACTAACTAACTAGCTTTCGGAGCCGAAGGCCCACTCGTCTACCCTTGATGACTGCACGACACAAAGCTTTACACCTCACCTGGGCCTGTCAAAGCCGACATTGGATTGTCGAGAGAGAACATTATAAATCCATGGACCCTGTAAGTCAGCAGCGGACTGTTCAAACTGATGAAGAGTCTATAACACCATGGGGTGTCTGCAGTTGAAGTGATGTGGGACCCCTGATAGTCTAGATACGACTCTGGCAGGTGACACATACGTAAGCATCCTGTCTAATCACCTGCATCTATTCATGCCCACTGTGCATTCCGACGGACTTGGGCAGTTCTAGCAGGGCAATGAGAGACCCCACTCGTCCAGAATTGCTACAGAGTGGCTGCAGGAGCTCCCTTCTGAGTTTAAACACTTCGGCTGGCCATGTTTCCAGGCATTATTGAGCATATTTGGGATGCCTTGCAACGTGGTGTTCAGAAGAGATCTTCTCCCCCTTTTACTCTTACGGATTTAAGGCCAGCCCTTCAAGATTCATGGTGTCAATTCCCTGCAGCACTATTTCAGACATTAGTAGAGTCCATGCTACATCGTGTAGCGGCACTTCTGCGTGCTCGCTGGGCCCCTACACGATATTAGGTAGGTGTACCAGTTTCTTTCGCTCTTTGGTGTATGAGTGTATCAGCATTCAAGACTGTTACTTACAACCAGAAACTTTACCATCATTTCTTTAAGAAGCGGTTTAACGAAACGAAAAGCAACTGTTAATGCATATATCTCACTGTGAGAGAAGACTGGTCAATGCGTTCGTGGATAAATGTTTGCGGTTGCTAACAGAAGCATCATTGTACAAAGGCATGCACTTCTTCGGCCGAAGCAAATCAAAGCAACGAATGTTTTTCTTCTCCAAAAATATAGAAATCGCATGGAGAAAGATCTGGACTGTATGGGGTGTGTGTAAGGGTTTCCCAGCGTAGATGAAACAACATCGGCAAGTCGACAGGGGGCGGAGACGTGTGTGATGCCTTTTCAATAACAATCGGTTTCTAATCCCGCAGAAACTACTGCTGTCAGTAAGTATGGTCCTCCACAACCAGTTTTCAAACGATCGTTGCGAAGAGCACTGCATGCAGTCGACACCTGGAGTCCAGCATCTCGCAAAACGCCGTTACTCACAGCGATACATTAAGCCGAAGCTCTTTAGTGGGCCAAACAGCATTAGCCAATAGGTGACTGGAGACGTGTGGTGTTCAAAATGGCTCTGAGCACTATGGGAGAGGAGGAGGAGGAGATTAGTGTTTAACGTCCCGTCGACAACGAGGTCATTAGAGACGGAGCGCAAGCTCGGGTGAGGGAAGGATGGGGAAGGAAATCGGCCGTACCCTTTCAAAGGAACCATCCCGGCATTTGCCTGAAGCGATTTAGGGAAATCACGAAAAACCTAAATCAGGATGGCCGGAGACGGGATTGAACCGTCGTCCTCCCGAATGCGAGTCCAGTGTGCTAACCACTGCGCCACCTCGCTCGGTGTCTGAGCACTATGGGACTTAACTTCTGAGGTCATCAGTCCCCTAGAACTTAGAACTAATTAAACCTAACTAACCTAAGGACATCACAAGTACGTAAATTCAGATATAAGTTACCTTATATTTGTGCACACTAAATCGGCCAATAAGCTGATCCATCACTGTACATTATTATAGTATTCCGTTACAGTGATTCGTGATGACTGGGTGTTGCGTGATGTCCTTAGGTTAGTTAGGTTTAAGTAGTTCTAAGTTCTAGAGGACTGATGACCATAGATGTTAAGTCCCATAGTGCTCAGAGCCATTTGAGCCGTTACAGTGATTGCGCAATGTGGTGGCAACTACATGTTGGTAGGTGGATTTGCAGGCAGAATTGCTGGACTCTGTTCCTTCTTGGTGGCGATGATGGATACCAATTGCAGAATCGTTCCAGCTATTTATCCATCCATCCGAGGCATTGGAAAGTGGAAGAAAAAGCTTCTCTCGCAACCAGCACAATATGCAACTTTTAAACGGCAGTTCACAGTTTGGTAGCTCGTCCCCGACTGACTCTTGGTTCCACCTTTTCTACCTAGGCCAGCTACAATTTGCGCGCGCTAGTCAGTTCCGTTCCAGAGGGGATGGTACACCTTTTACATACAAAGTAACTAAGAATTCTAAGTGAAGGTCAGCAATTTACATAACAGCAACCAAACGCATAACACAGAACATTTGCACATATTGACATTTCTACAAAAAATTATTCACACAGAAATTACAATTATATATAGTAAGTTTTGTTCCCTCCAAATGGGACAAAGAATTTAAATGACAGATATTCTACATTGCATAGAATCAAACCACGACATCAAAGTTTTCACAAAGAAAGGAGTATACGTTTTTATGTTATCTGTTCAAACATATTTACAGATACTCAATGTTATAACATTAAACCAAAGCAAAAGGCAAAAAAATCCGTACAGCATTAGAGCTATGATGTTACACCATCACATGTCAAATGCTTCGATTATCTTCTGTTCGGGTTTTGCCACAGTCCGTCTTTCACTACTGTACAACGATGTGCTCCTAACTACATTCTCATATATTTCTTCTTCAATTTAAGGCTTATGTTGCCCACCCAGTTAGCCGTCGGTCTAACCCACGGCTTTCCGGATTGGGAAGGAGCGCCTGGTCGCCGGCACGAATCCGCCCGGCGGACTTGTGTCAAGGTCCAGTGAACCGGCCAGTCCGTGGATGGTTTTTAGGTGGTTTTCCACCTGCCTCGGCGAATGTTGGCTGGTTCCCCTTATTCCGCCTCACCGATTGCTGCGCAAACAAGTTCTCCACCACTACTGTACCACAGAAACATAGGGTTTATACTTGTCTGGTGTGAGACGTTCCCTGGGGGATCCACCGGGGGCCGAACCGCACAATAACCCTGAAAGAGTGGTTCGGTGTGGGGCGGCGGAGAGGTGAAGTGGACTGCGGTAGTCGTCGTGGGGATGTGGACCACTGCGGCTGCAGTGGGGACGGAGCCTCTCCATCGTTTCTAGGCCCCTGGTTAACATACAATACAAGGCTTATATTTGACACCAGTAGACTTTTCTTGGCCAGGAATGCCCTTTTAGCGAGTGCTAGTCTGTTCTTTATGTCTTCCTTGTTCCGTCCCTTATGGGTTATTTTGATGCCTAGGTAGCAGAATTCCTTACTACATCTACTTCCTGACTACGAATCCTTATGTAAAGTTTCTCATTGTTCTCATTTCTGATACTTCTGATCTCTTACGTCTTTCTTCGACTTACTTTCAGTCTATAATCTGTATTCATAAGACCGTTGATTCCATTCAGCAAGTCCTGTAATTCTTCTTTCCCGTAATTTTTCTTCACTTTCACTAAGGATAGTAGTCTCATGAAGTGAGCAACATGGGGCTATTTCGGACTCTAAAGACAAACGTTTTGCAATCCTAGCAGATACGATCCTTTCAAAAAGGACCTCTGAAACCATGCCTGCCATACCTCACATTCTGAAGAAGTTTCTTTCCCGGCACGGATATATGTACAGGACGACGGCCATTGCGCAGCACGGCCTGAAAGTTGTAAAAAGCCGTGCAGCTAGAGCTGGGAACAATACACACTAGTGCATTAACAGCAGGACACCGATAGCGGCTGGGCTGCTTCCCAGTGGCATGTATCTTCCGAAAAGACTCTCTCGTGATGTGAAAGCCGCGACCTGACCCTACGTAATCCTTGCGATTGTATCTCCGGTTTGGTGCATCGACCTGCACAGAACTTCGGTCGCTAATGCGTCCCTGTGGTAACTCTCCGAGCAATGTGTCTCTTCCCACACACTGGAACACAAACAGTTCACAGATTTTACTCAACAGAAAGAAAGACCCATCACCTCCAATTACCCAGTGCAGCTACCCTTTCGGAAAAAAGTTAATACCCCTTTTAGAGGTTTCCAGTTCACTCAAGATTTATTGTTGCGTCAGTGCATATGGAGTACATGGAATGATTACATTTACAGATCTATAGCACAAACGGTTCTGAGCTACCAGGTTTCGACCCATGCTGACACACCCGTGATTAGTACACGTTGTAGCTTCCGTGGACCGCAACACACGCGCTGACTCTGGTTCAAAAATCGTTCAAATGGCTCTGAGCACTATGGGACTTAACATCTGAGGTCATCAGTCCCCTAGACTTAGAACTACTTAAACCTAACTAACCTAAGGACGTCACACACATCCATGCCCGAGGCAGGATTCTAACCTGCGACCGTAGCGGTCGCGCGGTTCCAGACTGAAGCGCCTAGAACCGCTCGGCCACTCCGGCCTGCGCTGACTCTGGCATCCAGTCGATCGCACAGATGGTGAATACTGTCCTGGGCTACAGCTGCTCTACCTATTCACGAAGTTCTGTAAGAGTTGTTGGTTGACGAGTCACTTCTCGTCCCACCATATCCTTCACATGATCGATTGGAAACAAATCCAGAGCTGTCCAGAGAAGTTGCCACACATCTTGCAAAGCTCGTTGAATTTCACGGGTAGTGTGTGGGCGAACGTTTCCTGTTGGAACGACACATTACCTTCCTGCTGCAAGAACGGCAGAAGAACAGATCTAACGACATTCTGCATATACCGGGCGCCGGTTAGCGTCCCCTCCAAAAAACAGCTAAGGTGAACGAAAGTTGCAGCTTATCGCATCAAACAGACCGCAAGGCCTGGTGTGGGGCCATTGTGTCTTGGACGAATGCAGTCTACGAGACATTGTTCACCAGTCTACGACGTTCGCGCGAACGACCTTAACTTGCGTGCCGGCAGAATCTGCTTTCATCTCTGAAGATCACGGCGCGCCATTCAAAGTGATCCTTTGACTATACCACTCAAGCCTATAACACTCCTTTCTGCTACTGCTGTACCATAACCTCAAAACTGGAGGCAATTTGCAAAACAGAATTATTTTGTTGGATTAATAATGGTATAAAGCAACAGAACAGTGTTACCCTCTGAGAGGAATTTTGATAGGTTGACCGTGTTGTTCCTAACGGAGGTGGCTTATCGGAAATCAAAGTCAGAATTACGTAAATATTTGAATACTAACAAATAAAATTTTGCCTAGCTATACTGTTTATAGAATAAGGAAAACGGTCGCCAGCCTAATTAGGCAAGAGAAAGATTAACGTTCTCGTTTAAGAAAGTAGGTATAAGTAACTATAATGGACAAACACAACCTAGACTTAACCACACGCGAGTGCAATGAACTCTGACACACATATGTTTTAAGATTGAAGCTAACAACTGGAGCAGCACAAACTATTTGCTAAATTATAAGAGATACCGAAACACCCTATTACTTTCAGGCTTACATAAAGTGAATGGTCTTTATAACATTACTATTAACATGCACTTCTAATACACAAGATACACAAACACTTAGCAAACATGAATATATAATGTTTCACAACTGCAGCTTTCTCACTTTTACTACAGCGAAACACAATACTGACCAAATTGCAAGAAACTGACTCACCTTTTAGAATTTACTACAGGCAATAATGTGATCATTTGCCTTATAAGCCTCAGTCTTAAGAACTTTTAATATTGAAGTTAGCAACAGCACTTTAAGTAGCAGTTTTAATAGGAAAATTATTTTGAGCAAATAACATTTACTTTAACTCACTCTATTGCCACATTAACTTTAACTTTCTTATTACTAAGTTCAAGAGGCATTAATTAGCAAAACTCTAGGCTTTAATTTCTTTTAGTAAGGACACTCGGATATCACTTTAGCTCAAACGGAGAGGAACCTGAGAGGTGTTATGATGAGGAGAAAAATCAAGGTAGGTACATAAATTCAGATACAAATTACCTTATATTTCAGCACATTAGCACGTCCATTAAGCTGATCCTTCACTGTACATCATTATAGTATTACGTTGCAATGATTGCGCAATATGGTGGCAACTGCATGTTGGTAGGTGGAATTGTAGGCAGAATTGCTGGACTCTGTCATTTCTTGGTGGCGATGATAGATACAAACTCCAGAATAGTTCCAGCTATTTATCCATCCATCCGAGGCCTTGGAAAGAAGCAGGAAAAGCCTCTCTCGGAATCAGCACAATATGCATCTTTTACATGGCAGTGCACGGACTCGTAGCTCGTCTCCGACTGGTAGCTCGTCTCCGACTGACTATCAGTTCCACCTTTTCTACCTAGGTCAACCACAATTTGCGCGCGCTACACAGTTCCGTTCCCGAGGGGAACCACTACACCTTTTACATACAAATTAACTAAGAGCCCTAAGTGAAGGTCAGCAGTTTACACAACAGCAAACAAACACATCAAATAAAACATAACATTTTCACTTATTGACTTTTCTACAAAAAATTATTCACACAAAATTACAATAATATACAGTAAGTTTTGTCCCCTCCAAATGGGACAGAGAATTTAAATGACAGATACACTAATTTGGATAGAACCAAACCATGACATCAAAGTTTGTACAAAGAAAGGAGTATACAATTTTGTGTTACCGATTCAAACAAACACATTTACAGAAGCTCAACGATATAATATTAAATAAAACAAAAGCAAAATAAATCAGTAGAGCATTAGAGCTATGGTGTTACAAGCCGTGCACGTCGATGCTGTGGCAGGAGTGAAAGACGGGCTAGAGATGTTTGTGCCTGTAGTCCCACTGCTAACAAACGGCTCGCAACACTTCGTGTTGACATGTCTGGGCTCAGAAGCCCTCTTATCTGTGCTGTGATAGCCTTACGACCTGCTGCTGCTGCCCTTACAACACTACGATCCTGGTGGGCGTCTGTGCTGCGTAGACGTCCATAACCTCGCATGTAGGTGTGAGAATGTTCACGTGATCACCTGATACCATCACCGTTATTCATCTCACGCAGCTTGTCCAACTTGTATGGTAATTGTCCGGAAGGATCATCCCCTCACATACACTACTGGCCATTAAAATTGCTACACCACGAAGATGACGTGCTACAGAAGCGAAATTTAACCGACAGGAAGAAGATACTGTGATATGCAAATGATTCGCTTTTCAGAGCATTCACACAAGGTTGGCGCCGGTGGTGACACCTACAACGTGCTGACATGAGGAAAGTTTCCAACCGATTTCTCATACACAAACAGCAGTTGACCGGCGTTGCCTGGTGAAATGTTGTTGTGATGCCTCGTGTAACGAGGAGAAATGCGTACCATCACGTTTCCGACTTTGATAAAGGTCGGATTGTAGCCTATGGCAATTGCGGTTTATCGTATCGCGACATTGCTGTTCGCGTTGGTCCAGATCCAATGACTGTTAGCAGAATATGGAATCGGTGGGTTCAGGAGGGTAATACGGAACGCCGTGCTGGATACCAACGGCCTCGTATCACTGGCAGTCGAGATGACAGGCATCTTATCCGCATGGCTGTAACGGATCGTGCAGCCACGTCTCGATCCCTGAGTCAACAGATGGGGACGTTTGCAAGACAACAACCATCTGCACGAACAGTTCGACGACGTTTGCAGGAGCATGGGCTATCAGCTCGGAGACCATGGCTGCGGTTACCCTTGACGCTGCATCACAGACACGAGCTCCTGCGAAGGTGTACTCAACGAATCCAGGCGTATCACCCGGCGTGATGGTATGGGGTGCCATTGGTTACACGTCTCGGTCACCTCTTGTTCGCATTGACGGCACTTTGAACAGTCGATGTTACATTTCAGATGTGTTATGACACGTGGCTCTACCCTTGATTCGATCCCTGCGAAACCCTACATTTCAGCAGGATAATGCACGAGTGCATGTTGCAGGTCCTGTACGGGCCTTTATAGATAGAGAAAATGTTCGACTGTTGTCCTGGCCAGCACATTCTCCAGATCTCTCACCAATAGAAAACGTCTGGTCAATGGTGGCCGAGCAACTGGATCATCACAATACGCCAGTCACTGCTGTTGATGGACTGTGGTATCGTTTTGAAGCTGCCTGGGCAGCTGTACCTGCACACGCCATCCAAGCTCTGTTTGACCCAATGCCCAGGCGTATCAAGGCCGTTATTACGGCCAGAGGTGGTTGCTCTGGGTACTGATTTCTCAGGATCTATGCACCCAAATTGCGTGAAAATGTAATCACGTGTCAGTTCTAGTATAATATATTTGACCAATGAATACCCGTTTATCATCTGCATTTCTTCTTGGTGTAACAAGTTTAATGGCCAATAGTGTAGAAGGTCACAGGTTGACCCATTCCAAAAATCACTGTGTTACTTGTAGGAAGTGCCTCCACGGCACGACTGCCTGCTTGCTTCAGACGCTTGCACCACACTGAGCCTTCAGGTCGTCGTCATGGTCGTACTGGACGAGCGTCCAGTGCTCGGCCTGGGGCAGGGTCAGGGTGAGCATGTGGCTGCTGTCTCTGCAGTATGTAGGACTTATGTGTGCCTGTGTCTTATCGTTTGTTTGAGGATTAGCTCTGAGACCGCTGGGGAGCTGTTCAGTACCGCAGCAAGTCCGGTCAACGTGTGTTCTGCCGATGATTTCGTTGTTTGCCCAGTCCTCCTATTAGCCTCTTGCGAGAATGTCCCACTTTGTCATAAAAAGAACGTGCTGTGATCCGGAAACTGTCGCTCAACTGCAGGATAGCGGTATCCTCATAAAACTAGTGGGTGGGGTAGTATCGTGGGAGGTGGAAATCGAGCTTTCCCTCGCACCAAGGTCGCGCACTCCAACACTAGACTGATCAGTGTGAGGTACATTGTAATGCAGTGGTGAAGAGGCAGAGTCGACTTTTGGTTCAACAGAGGGTAACAGGCGCGGAGCCGCCCTATTGCTCTGTTCCTAATCCATCTGACGTGAGGGGCCAACGACAGCCTCTGGTTCAGCTTGACACCGAGGTAAGTGGTAGTCTTGGTCCACAGGACGGGGCCACCCTCGTTGGTGATTGGCGCTTGTTCTGGGGCTTAACGAAGGCGACCGCGTGTCTCTTGGCAGCGTTGAACTTACGGCGCCACTTTGTGGATCAAGCTCCCAAGACATCACACCCAAGCAGGAGGCTGCGACCCATACTGCGGACATTCAGACCATGGATGAACAACGCTCTATCGTCGGCGAAGAGAACCAGTTCCACTCTTTCCACAGGTGGTGCTGAGCCTTCTGTCTGTGATCATTCTCTATTAAAGGGTAGACACAGATGGCGCTTTAGTAGCTATACAGATATCTGTTGGCAGACGAAATTGAAAGCTTTATCAGAATCTTCATTACAACTCAGATGGAGTATACCGTTAACAGATCAAAATCCATGTCGTTTTTTCACATGTACTAACTTTTTTTCCCAGCAGTGTATATACCAAGGGAAGCAGTATACAATCACTGCCAACCCACTTTATTAAATGTCGTAACTGTCCTAGTACCTTCCTGTTTAAATAACACTGCATTAAGATACTCTCCGTTTATCCATTCCAAACGCGACCACCTATCCAAAATCAATACAGTTTTTACACATGGACCTCTTTATGTAGATCACTGATCTAGGTTAAATATTACCGTGGTTGTTGTTGTTACTTGTAAAGACAAAATTACAATTCAATGTTGTCTTTTCTATGAACATGACTTACGTGAATGAACTTTTTTCAGATAATCAATATGAGAAATTTGCTGTTCGGTCCACTTTTAGGTTTCTTGCTCAATGTCGTTGTCGAAATGAATCAAGTATTAGCCACAGTTAAATTGTTTCTCAATAAGTTATCTCAGATATGCAGGTGGTTGGAAAAGACGGATACAATTACTGTAGGTAACAAACCTTTCTTTCCTTTACAAGTAAGTGGGAATGTAAATTCAACATTATAAAAGAATTTAAGCATAAGTGCCAAAGATGATAATCTGATGTGTGTGTCTCTACTTGCTGGTTATATTTTCCGGCAGTTGAGCATGCAAGACAGTGTTGTAGTACCCGATACAGGGCAAAACAGTATTACAATATCTGATAAGGTTAAAACAGTATTGTGATATTCGATGCATGGTCTAATTCATTGGTCGGCCGGTGTGGCCGAGCGGTTCTAGGCGCTTCAGTCTGGAACCGCGTGAGCGCTACGGTCGCAGGTTCGAATCCTACGTCGGGCATGGTTGTGTGTGATGTCCTTAGGTTAGTTAGGTTCTAGGGGATTGATGACCTCAGATGTTAAGTCTCATAGTCCTCAGAGCCATTTGAACCAATTTCTAATTCATTACAGTCCTCGAGATGAGTATGCTGTGGACACTCTCGTCTTCCAAGATGACAGTAATTGTGTTCACAGGGCTGCATGCGTACGTTGCTGGTTTAACAAACAATTAGGCTTCCTATCACCTAATGAAACGTAGCAAATAACATCACCACAATTTCGTAACTGTACGGGATCTAATAATCAGTGGGTTACTTCAGCTGTGTATAGTAGACCAGAAGAAACTTGTCAACTTCCTTCCTTGTGGAACTGAGTACATTATCAATAGAGGAGATGTTACACGATATTACCAGTTGTCTACTGAGAGTTCCTAATTTTTTGCTCGGTGTGCTTATGATCATATGCTGTTGTGCACGTCGAACTCAACGTTAGTCTGAAATCAGCCAACAGTATCAGATAAAACATCGTAGTCAAATAGTCGAATTTTGATAGCTGTGGACCAAAACATAAGGAGAACACCTGGTAAATGAAACAGTGATACAAGCCCGTCGCTCGTTGTCGCTACCGTTCCTCTCTTAGTTATACCAGGAGGCTGGCTGGACGTGAGACTGCAGACTTATCACCAGCGAGAGCGAGCGCGGCGACGAAAACGGCGAGTGCGTAGGCAGCGTGAGGTGGGCGCCATGCGCCGCCTCTGTGGCAGCAGAGACAAAGCGAACCGTGGCGCCCGCGAGGCAGCCGCTCATACATCATGCGCTCAGCGCGGCAGAACGGAGCAGTCGAAACAAACCGCCAGCCGCCTGTGTCCTGAGGGGGAGGGTGGGGAGGGCGGAGGTGGGGAAGAGGGTAAAGAGAGGCGGCGCTAATGCCGGGCAGGCGACGTAAATCAGGCGCCGGAGACCTGTGGAGCGCGCCGACCCGCTACACGCGGCATGGGTCGATCCAATAGGCAGCACGGCGCTGCGAAATGCTGCCGATAAAGGTGTTGCCGTTCGTGATTTACTGGCGGGGAAGGTCACGGCGAAGGAAAGGAAATGAAATGAAATGAGACCCGGACTGCACTGAGAAGCGTTACAGCTTCTTCGAAGCGCTACTCAGTCATGTCAACCCTAAGATGGTACTGTTTCGTCGACAATTCCTCGACCCTACTCACGTACTGATTGTTGTAACGAAGGCCTTTCCTTTATGGATGATTGCTGATCTGAAATGGCTCCCCCCGTCTCTGTTTCCTGATAACGTGGATTCCTTTTAGGAGAAGTGATTGTTTCGCGAGAGAACAGTTTATAATCGAGCCGCCGAAAGGAAGTCGCTGTCAACCGGAGGCTATGATGTCAATGTTGCTTCGCGCTCATTGTTTTTATTCCGTGTCGGCCGCCCGACTACTAATGTCACACCCGAAAACTGTAAGAGCCTTTGCAAGTGGCGAACTACTGAAGCGTAAATAAAGAAAAAAAAAAACGCTAATAACCTTGGGAGATTGAAACATACTCTCTTCGTAATTAAAAAAGAAAAGGTTTGGAAATATATGTTAGGATAAAGTAAAGATTACACTGTTTCAGTACATGATTTAATGCATAGATGCATCTGTTACCTGTATATAATTGAAGAGGATAGAGAATCACAGTCTTCAATGTGAATGTCGTCGTTAAGCACATCTCCTACATCACAATCACTACCTACAATCTTGCTCCTGCTATTGCTATCATCCCCAATATTTTTTAAGACGTGCCATGTAAATGTGATAATATTGTTCCGTGTTATGGGAGTAATACTGCACAGTGCCTCACGCACTAAAATTTCGACATCTTTTAATTTAAAACTTTTATTTCTGTCTGCAACGTATGATTTTCACCTGAGCCCACACGACTTCTGATATTGTGGAAGTCAATTTTCTTCTGCAATTTCGTCAATGTAGTAACGTAAAATTACATGTTTCATGCTCCTTCACGATTTCCAGCGTTTCTGTCTTTTACTTTTCCCCATCAAATGGATCAATGTCATTCTTCTTTAAACAGTCCACTTGTAACACCATAGCTCTAATACTCTATTGATTTATTTTTGCCTTTTGTTTTATTTAATGTTAATGATAAATAGCTGGAACGATTCTGGAATTGGTATCCATCATCGCCACCGAGAGGGGACAGAGTCCAGCAATTCTGCCTGCAAATCCACCTACCAACATGCAGTTGCCACCATATTGCGCAATCACTGTAACAGAATACTATAATAATGTACAGTGAAGGACCAGCTTATTGGATGTGTTAGTGTGCTCAAATATAAGGTAACTTATAATTGAATTCATGTACCTACCTTGATTTTTTTCCTTATCATAACACCTCTCAGGTTCCTCTCCATTTAAACTAAGATTACCGAGTGTCCTAGTTTGTGGAGAAAATGAAAGCCTCAGAACATTAAATAATGTTGTTTGATCTTTAGTAAGAAGGGAGTGTTCAGATTTACTGTGGATTCAGTGAAATTGTGAGAGGTAGTAAGTGTAGTCTTGTGAAAGCCTCCCAGGGATGGAAACAGTCTAATTTAAAGTTTTGTAGAATTTCAAAGTCACCCATTTAGTCATTTACTTGAAAGTAGAAGACTGTGGTAATAAAGACAATTTGCAGTTTCTTTTAAAGATTAAAAGCTCTTAAAACTGAGGCTTAGAAAGTGTTGCTTGGTTCAAAAATGGTTCAAATGGCTCTGAGCACTATGGGACTCAACTTCTGAGGTCATTAGTCCCCTAGAACCTAGAACTACTTAAACCTAACTAACCTAAGGACATCACACACATCCATGTCCGAGGCAGGATTCGAACCTGCGACGGTAGCGGTCTCGCAGTTCCAGACTGCAGCGCCTAGAACCACACGGCCACTTCGACCGGCTGTTGCTTAGCTAATGATCATAGTGCTGCCTGTAGTATATTGTAAAAGGTGAGTCAGTTTCTTGCAAATTTGTCAACATTATGTTTCACTCTAGTAAAAGTGGAAAACTGCAATAGTGGATAATTATATATTCATGTTTGCTAAGTGTTTGTATCTGTTGTGTATTGGAAGTGCATTTTAATAGTATAACTGGATCCACAGTTTTTCAATTGTGCTAATGGTAGGTAACAAGTAGCGGGAAGACCACTATTTATAAAAACAATAATTTCTTTATTCAAAAGATAGTGAGAAGCAACCTGTTAGTGGATTCCAATTAACTTTCATTTTAAATAGTAAAGTATTTAACTGAGAGAGACTTAACCTATGTCCAATTTATGATTCTGCAGTGAATGTTAATAGTAACGTTATAAAACTTATTCGGTTTGAATAAGCCTTGAAAGTAATAGTGTATTCCGTTATCTGTTATATTTATGCAAATAGTCTGTCCTGCTCTGTCAGCTTCCAATCTTAACCGTGGACATATGCAGGTGTCAGAGTTCATTGCACGGTCGTGTGACAAAGTATAGGTTGTGTTTATCCGTTAAAGTTACTAATAACTGTTTTCTTAAACAAGAGTGTTAATCATTCTCTTACCTAATCAGGCTGGCGACCGTTTCCTTTATTCTTTAAACAGTGTAGCTAGGTAAAATATTATTTGCTACTGTTTGAATATTTAAGTAATTCTGATTTTCATTTCCGATAAGCCACTTCCGTTAGGTACAGCGCGGTCAATACAACAAATTCCTCTCAGAGGGTACCACTGCTCTATTGCGTTATACCATAATTGCTTTAACAAGATAGTTTTATTTCACAACCTGCCTCCAACTTTAGGGTTATCGTATAGCAGTAACGGACGGTAGTGTTATACGTGGCTTTTCCGTGACAGGACTATTTGTTCTGTTGGGGCATAGTACGTAAACCAAATTTGGTATTTCATAGTACAAGCTACGTAAAATCCATAGCAGTGTTATACACTGTCCAGTCCAGTCCTGCACGTAGGGATTGGTTTAATTGAACCAAGTGATATGGTGCATAATCGAACACTATAGTGGAGTTCTCTTCTGTGTTGGGGAGCAAAGAGTGTAAGAACCATTTCATTGCCCTGTTTTCCATGAGACTTCTTTGATGTAAACAACAACAATCCAATTTCCACGCCGGCATGCGTGGCCGAGAGGTTCTAGGCGCTTCAGTCTGGAACCGCGCGATCGCTACGGTCGCAGGTTCGAATCCTGCCTCGGGCATGGATGTGTGTGATGTCCTTAGGTTACTTAGGTTCAAGTAGCTCTAAGTTCTAGGTTACTGATGACCTCAGATGTTAAGTCCCATAGTGCTCAGAGCCATTTGAACCCTTTTGAACCAATTTCCACAAACGCATCTATTGTTCTATATAAAAAAAGAATGAACCGTCTTTTCCAGCTGGAGCTTTCATTGTTCTTCGTGGAGTCATTAATCTTTGCAGTCTGTCTGGATTGACAAGCGTTTTCCCACATTTCGTCCAACCAAACTGCTTCGTGAGGCCCGCATTTAGATACTTCCCTCAATAAATAGCGTCTCTAAGCAAACATCCAGCAATTTAAGTAGAACTGTTCTGCCAGAAAATATTTCCACTGAAACCCTATCTTCTTTAATATAACTCAAAGAAAGTTTTTTTTCCTGAAATACAACTTACTACTTCGTAGAGAGACAAGCAGATTCTTCCGAAAGGGGTATTCTATCCGCACATAGTAGTCATCTATATGTAGCCGAATTGCGTCCTCTTGAATGTTAACGAGTTTTCTCATTTTAGCAGCACCCACCCTGGCTTTTTCTGAAGAGTTCCAGAACACTTATTGCTCGTTATTTTCTTCATAGACGGGATTCCAATTTTCAAGGCTGCATTACTCATTCGAAAACTTCCAACAAAGGCAGAAGAGGACCGCTGTTATCCCCTTGTTCCTCAAAATATCGTCGTACATTAGATGCAAGCTCACGACAATGGCTCTTTAACGTAGCGTCCCTTCCTCTCTACCTGCTTTACTGCAGCTTGAGGAAGATGCCGTGTAGCATAAGTTTTAAAATAACAATACGACACTAACCGCTCCGTTAACACGAACGGTATCGGTAACGCACGATCCGCGACAAACGCTTTGCAGCTGCTGAGTATAGCACCACGCGCGACCTTGAGTTATTGGGGTGACAACGGGACACCATCAATCACCATGGCAACGTTAACCAATCACAGAGCTCGGATTGGCTCTAGAATTGCCGCTGCACTCAATGCGCTCCACGTGCGTGAACTGTCAGGAACGGTCTTTCAATGGCCTGACTATAGCAACGGCTGAAAGCACTAAAGTCACAGCTTTCTCGTCTTGGTCGAACTTTCTTTTGGAGCATACCATTGAACAAATGAGCCTTTCACCACAGTCTAGGTGCTACTGTAGTGCTCTTCGCATTCTCAGAGTTTTACTTTGGGTTATGTCCAAGCTAATCTGCTTGTGTATCCGAAGTACACTCGCCCATAATAAGTTAGGGAACGAGTCAGACATTTCACAAAAAGGTGACTTGTTTCATTTTACACGACAGGGCCCAGAGGACCACGCGGCGTCACGATTAAGGCTCTCCATCTGCCTCTGTCTTTTGCTATCTGCTTCCAGTTCTCCAGTTGCTGCAAATCTTGTCTTACTACATCGATCCATCCAACCATCCATCGACCTCTTCCCTGTTTTCCCCACTGGTCTGCTGCGTAACGAGGTGCTGTCAATCATAGGCCACCTCGTTTCCTCCATGGTAAACATAGTTCGTAAAAATATCATTGACTTGTTTTTCTGCTAATGGTCTCATCGTCAATTTTAAAATGCCACAACATATTCATTTCTGCACACCTAGGGATACTACACAAGTGATAAGTGTAACACATCGGGAGAAAATTACGGGATGAGGTGGAAACGTCAAAAGTTTTGGTTGTCCATATTGATGAGAATTTAAACCGGAAAAAGCACAGTTTGGAACTTCTCAGCTTAGTTCAGCCGCATTTGCACTTGGATTCATTGCAAATCTTGGGGAGAATCTTCAGTAAGGTGACATATTTTGCATATTTTCATTCGACAATGTCACATAGAATAATGTTCTCGGATAACCTACCTTTAGCAAAGAAAGTCTTCATTGGTCAAAAACGTGCTGTAAGAATAATTTGTGGTGCATACCCACGATCATCTTGCAGACGTACGTTTAAGGAATTGGTCATTCTGACTACCGTTTCACTGTATATTTATTCCCTCATGAAGTTTTTGTAAATAATCAGCTGCAGTTCCAAAGCAAAAACGTTGTACATAATTACGATACTAGAACACAACACAGAAAGGGGTGCACAATTCTGCAAATAAAATTTTTGATCACTTATGGAGTAATATAACATGTTTGACAGATGCCGAAATAAAATTAGAAAACAAATTGAAAATGTTTCTCCTCGACAACTTCTTCTATTCTGCAGAAGAATTTCTAGAACTGTACTGTGTGATAGGTGGCAGATAGCACTTAGTAACTCACATCTGTACATTAAAAAAATTAATAAAAATAAAAGTAATCCTTATACACTTTCAGCATGCAGCCATATTTGCAAATTAATTTGCGATGTGTATGTAAAATGATTCGTTCCACATCATAGCGACTTATCATGTGATATGATCCATGTAACATGAAACTAACTAACTATCTAGTTAGATATCCAGTCAATTGAAGTCTTTTGTTCATCTCTCGCACGATGTTAGGCTCCTTGTACAGCACTTCTAGTTCCGTATACGGTGCCTCATCCACTCTCAAGTATTTCGTTGCCAGACTGGTCAGTAGAGTTTCTTAAGAACTTTTCTCTCAGATGTAAGTAGTCGGTTAAGGTCTTATTTTCGACTGCTCCAACGTCAGTATTTGTGTAGCCATTAGCAACTGCAAACAGTTTAAGCATAATTATTTCTTTGCCTATCATGTTTCTTCTATCTCATCATCTGAGAAGCCGTCCCCTGATAGAGGCCTTCAATGGAATCTTACCAGCTGTGCGCTCTCTACTCTACATTTAACAGTGGAATTCCCATTGTACTCTTAACGTTACCATCCTTCCTTTTAATTTCACCGAAGATTGCTTTGACTTTTCCATATGTCGAGTAAGTCCTTCCATCATATCTTTTTCGTTTTCTTCATATTCTTCACGCAGCCATTTCGTCTTAGCTTCCCTGAACTTCCTGTTTATTTCATTCCTCAGCGACTTGTATTTTTGTATTCCTGAATTTCCTTGAACATTTGTGTACTTCCTTCTTTCATCTATGAACTAAAGGTTTTCTTCTGTTACCCATGTTTTATTCGCTGTTACCTTCTTTGTACCTATGTTTTTTCCTTTTTAGAGTTGTCAAATCCTCTTCAACTGAATTTCCCGCTGAGCTGTTCCTTACGGCAGTATCTATGGCCTCAGAGAACTTCAGGTGCATCTCTTCATTCCTTAGTACTTTCGTATCCCACTTCTTTGCGCACTGATTGTTCCTGACTAGTTTCTTAAACTTCAACTTACTCACTATTAAACTGTGATCGGAGTCTGTATCCGCTTCTGAGTACGCCTTATAATTCATTATTATCTGATTTAGAAATGTCTGCCTGACCATAATGTAATCTATTTTGAAATCTTCCCGTTTCACCGGCCTCTGCCAATTATACTTATGCCTCTTGTGATTCTTGAACAGAGTATCCGTTGTTACTAGCTGAAATTTATTGCAGAACTCAATTAGTCTTTCTCCTCTCTCATTCCTAGTACCAAGCTCATTTTCTCTTGCAACACTTTCTTCTACGCCTTCCTCTACAACCACATTTCAATCCGCCTTTACACACTGAATTACCCGTTCAAATTAATAGTAAGGTTTCTCTATGTCTTTATCTTCGGCTTGCGACGTCGACATGTATATCTGAAAAATTGCTGGTGGTGTTGGTTTTCCTGTCGATTCTGACCATATCGCTGAACAGTTCCCACTGACCCTATCTTCCTATTCATAACGAACCCTACACCCATTATATTATTTTCTGCTCCTGTTGACCCCACCCTATACTCATTTGACCAGAAACCCTTGTCTTCTGTCCATTTCATCTTCCTATTCACAACAAATCCTACAGCCGTTATACCATTTTATGCTGCTGTTGATCCTACCCTATATTCACCTGACCAGAAATCCTTGTCTGCTTTCATTTCACTGATCTCTATATATATCTAGACTGAGCCTCAGCAATTCCATTTTCAGATTTTCTAGCTTCCCTAGCACATTGGAGCTTCTGACACTCCAGTCCCCGACTAGTAGAATGTTACCCTTTTGGTTGGTTATTCAGTCATTTTCTCATGGTCACCTTTCCCTTGTCAGCCCCCTCCCGGAAATCCGAATAGGAACTAATCCGGAATTTTTTGCTAATGGAGAGACCATCATGACACTTTTTCAGTTACAGGCCACATGTCCTGTGGATACACATTGTGTGTTTAATGCTGTGATTTACATTGTCTTTTGTATCCTTATGCCGTTGATCAACGCTGATTCTTCCGTCCTTATAGGCAGTTTCCCACCCCAAGGGCAGGAGAATGCCCTGGATCTCTGTCTACTTCTCCATCCTCTTTTGACAAGGCCGTTGGCTGACTTCTCATGCCGGGAGTCTTCGGCAGCCATTCCTGATGATTTTTATTCAAGATATTACCAGTGTTGCTTTGATTCAGTTTGTTCGGTTTCGATCTGGCATTTGTCTAGGCGGACGACACGTGATGGGCGTTGAAGTAAATCGTTGAATCCTTTACTCAGTTTTTTTGTTACAGAGGACAACCAGCCCTCTGACCGAACACGCTGAGCTTCCGTGCCGGCGCCCCTAGACAACCCCATTATCTATTTTATTTGTTCTCTTAATCGCGTAAGGCTTGGTTTCATCATTCTACGTGGCTTCTTCTCTATGTTTGTGAGAAGGAAAACTGTGCTGTCTATCTTTCATTTTAGATTCTTCGCAAAACTGTTCGTTGGATGTTTCATAACTTCAACGATACCATTAATAGAAAAGAAAGCTTCAGTTTTATTTCTACTTTTGAGGTGTGTTTCTAGATTTTCGTCTGCAGTCTTGCCTTAATCTGTGCTTTAGTTGATATTACTTGAGTAAAAATTGATCCAATATATTAAAAGCCTTTCACATGCTTATACCTGGAACAGTGCACTGTTAGGTCTTGGGAATTATGGGGATTTCTTCCTACGGTCATGTACTAAGACCTTTCAGAACTATTTGTGGACTGAATAACTGTGCCACTAATACCAGGAAATGAATATTTTTTCTGAGTTATTCTTTTGTGCATGCTGTTAGGACAGTTTCGTCTGCACAGGACCGACAGGTGATATTTTCATGGTTGATTCGAACACCCTGAAAGTATCTTTATTGAACTTCTCTATTACCTCTCTGAACGCCGGGTCGAAAACAACAGGTGATGTCCGCAGCTCGTGGTCTAGTGGCTAACGTTGCTGCGTAACATGGTCCCGGGTTCGATTCCCGGCCGGGTTGGGAATTTTCTCTGACGTAGACTGGTTGTTTCTGTTGTGCTCATCATTTCATCATCATCAACATTCGTGAAAGTGGCTAGATTGGTGTAAAGATTCGAACTTTGTACGGGCGCTGATGACCGCACAGTTGAGCGCCTCCCCATCCCATCACGGCAGATGATAATCCTCTCCTTGTTTTAATCCGGTTTCCACTTTGAACCTTTCTGCCATTTGCCTACCTATCTTAACCTTAGCTTTCGTGTCACTTAAGCATATACAATCAGTTTAAATAAACGCAAATACACCCCCCCCCCCCACACACACACACAGAAATCGAAATCTAAAACGTTTGCGAATAAACTTATTTTGTGATTGTAGTTCTGAACTGTCTCACTGCAGTGTTGCCACATCCACACTAGACAAAATCAGTACTACGATATCACGAAAAATATGCGCTCCTGTAGTTCTCAAGGCTTCTGTTTACTATACCTGTAAACATCTTGCCAACGCTCTCCAAGACCACCTTCTTTTTATTTGGTATCTTGTGACGTCATTCCCATGGCGTCAAACAGACCCTACGTCGGAATTACGAGCTGTCTTATGAATCAAATAAAATTCGGCGCATTTGAATGACATCTGTAGTTCCTCACAAACTGGGTGTTGTTTTCGCTTGCAAATCGTGTTTACAATTTATTGATTTATTGATTGAAAGAGGACTGGAAGACTA
Source organism: Schistocerca cancellata (assembly GCF_023864275.1). Classification (NCBI taxonomy): domain Eukaryota; kingdom Metazoa; phylum Arthropoda; class Insecta; order Orthoptera; family Acrididae; genus Schistocerca; species Schistocerca cancellata. Next base: position 306,762,595 of record NC_064630.1, read on the forward strand.
AAACATATAACAACAAAGATCATTAGAAACATGCCTAAATCGGAATCAAACAAGGTGTTATTGTAAAGTATATATATTGCGTTTTATGCGCAGAGGATTATTGAATAGCAATTGTATTTTGTATAGGCAAAATATTACGAGAGTTATCCACGTATCTGTGTTCTAATTAATTAATATTAATTAAAACATCTTCTTTTGACTAAAATTAGTTATTAGAACCAGGGAGTTTTGACCTTGTGCTTCAGTTTAAATACTTCAGTTGCCTCGAAGGGACTTTCTAGAAAAGTGTCGAAGTTAAGATGAGCAGTGCTCTCAAATCAGTTTCTGTAGGTTTGGTTCATGGAAGATGTCACCCGCAAAACTTATATCTGTGTGAATAAGAGGTGGTTCTGACATCCAACGAATGTTCGCAAAAGTGGACAATTTCTTAAAGAGATGCCAAATACGGAAACTTGAGCCATATGAAGAAGGCTGATAAAATAAATGCAAGTAAAAAGATTAATGCGGAAAGGGCAGCAATTTTATGCAGTGGCCGAAAGTGAGAATCAAGTTTTATTACGTAACATCATAGTTTATGCTTTGCAAAGGAATTTTCATCTTAAGCAGTTGATTGGACGTAGATCGAGAGCTTGCAATCGATCTACGTTTTATGAAAAGAGCGACGAATTCAACAGATTTATATCACAAAACACACACATGCAGACACATAGACACACACACACAAACACACACACACACACACACACACACACACACACACACACACACATACAGACGCACGCACGCACTTTAAACTAGAACTTGATGCGCAACGTGAGATGGTTGACAACGCACGTTTGCTGGTAGTTTCTTATTTTTGAAAGTGGCTAGTGGCATAAAAGCTTGAAGCACTTGATAATGGGATAACGTAGTCCCGAAATATGCTGTAGTAAATATGTCACCCATTTGACAACTGACGCGTAACATGCTCATTATTGAATCAATTCTAAAACTATGTTTTGTCCACTGCAACTCAGGTGGAGTAGGGGGTGGAGTAAGGGGTGGTCAGCTGTTGCAGGATTCGAAGAGGAACTAAGTCGAAAAGTCGCAAAATAATTCACGAGTAACGAGTGCTTGCCTTGGAAGTTACTAGAATAATTGTAGTGACAGAGAGGACTGTATTCAAAAAGTTCATTGAAGGATGAAGCGCCATTGATGGAGATCCCAGAAAATATTGTGCCTCTGTCGTACAGCTCGTCCCCAATGCGAGTCCAGCGCTTTTAGCAGTGTGCCGCTTTACTCGGTAGCACCTGCGGGGGAATAATAATTTAGCGAGGCACCAACGCCGGAGCTCGATGTAAAATTTTTAAAGTGAACTCACTGTGCCATGTATAGGACTCTTAACGCTTCTTTTTTTTAAATTGAAATCCTCTTGCGCATTAAGCCGTGTCATATTGAGGTGAAAAACTGCTATTAGAACCGACGTTTCGACCAGTTTCGCAGCGGTTCTTTTCAGCGTGACTATACCGTTGGTTACTGGGGATGGTCTTCCCTACATACCATCTTACGGCACTATACAGTAACGTCATTGGATAGTTCGAAGTCAGTGTTACGCCTTGTGCTACTGTAGCAGTATATTGGTAGACAAAAGTGAATCGGCAGCTTAGACAGCGTTTTCCTGCAGCAAGATGTCAATAACGTACGACAATTCCGTGTGGCCTCTTCTTCATACTGTTTATCATGGGTGTTGTGGAGCTGCTGGCTGGCGAACACGCACGGCATGTTGGACTGGAGTCGCTGGCTACTAGGACGTCGCAAGTGACGTTCATAGTATCGTAAACACAGACGTCGTTCCATTCACTGCGAAGTTCGTAAACGCCTGCGGTGTGAAGAACATCTACGTAACCCTATGTGGGACTCAGTAGATCTCGGATCTTGCGGTCGCTCTGGAATATTGGCTCAATTCTTCGGTCGCGCAGTATGTAGCTTCCGCGGTAGCTGATATCTCCCTCGAAAGTGAGTAAAAGAGTGAATTTTCTCATTTTGATCAAAAGAGCAATCTGTTTTACGCTCATTCAACGGCCTAAATCGCATAAATATTTCCTTATTTAAGACAACCAGGTTCGACGGGTGATTTATGTTTTTAAAAACACGCATAAAAAATTTTGCATTACCTCGGTTCGAGAGTTTCGAAACCTGTATGGAAAATTGGAATAGAGGTCCACATAAACATCATTTACACCTTTTTTATTGCTCAAGAAGACCACACATTGCAAGTTGTACCACCATAAGCGAGACTTTCAGAGGTGGTGGTCCAGACTGCTGTAAACACCGGTTCCTCTAATACCTAGTAGCACTGATGGCATGCCTGTATTCGTCGTGGCATACTATCCACAAGTTCATCAAGGCACTGTTGGTCCAGATTGTCCCACGCCTCAACCTCGATTGGGCATAGATCCCTCAGAGTGGTTGATGGGTCACTTCTATCCCAGGCACGTTCGATAGGGTTCATGTCTGGAAAACATGCTGGACACTCTAGTCGAGCGATATCGTTTTCCTGAAGGAACTCGTTCACAAAATGTGCACGATGGGGGCGGCAATTGTCGTCCATGAATACTAATGACCTCGCGAATATGCTGCCGATATGGTTGCACTATCGGTCGGAGGATGGCATTCACGTATCGTACAGCCGTTACGGTGCCTTCCATGACCACGAGCGACGTACGTCGGCCTCAGATAATGCCACCCCAAAACAGCAGGGAACCTCCACCTTGCAACATTCTCTGTACAGTGCGTCTAAGGCGTTCAGCCTGACCGGGTTGCCTCCAAATACGTCTCCGACGATTGTCTGGGTGAAGACATATGCGACACTCATCGGTGAGGAGAACGTGATGCCGATCCTGAGCAGTTCATTCGGCATGTTGTTGGGCCCATCTGCACCGCGCTGATTGGTGTAATGGTTGCAAAGATGAACCTCGCTATGGACGTCGGGAGAGAAGTTGCGCATCCTGCAGCCTATTGCGCACAGTTTGAGTCGTAACACGACGTCCTATGGCTTCGCGAAAAGCATTATTCAACATGGTGGCGTTGTTGTCAGGGTTCCCCCGAGTCATAATCCGTAGGTAGTGATCACCCGCTGCAGTAGTAGCCCTTGGGCGGCCTGAGCGAGGCATGTCATCGACGGTTCCTGTCTCTCTCTGTATCTGCTCCACGTCCGAAAAACAAAGCTTTTATTCACTCCGAGACGCCTGAATACTTCCCTTGTTGAGAGCCCTTCCTGGCACAAAGTAACAATGCGGACACGATCCTACAGCGGTATAGACCGTCTAGGCACGGTTGAACTACAGACCGTGTACCTCCTTCCTGGTGGAATGACTGGAACTGATCGGCTGTCCGACCCTGTCCCTCTAACAGACGCTGCTCATCTATGATTGTTTACATCTCTGGGCGGGTTTAGTGACTTTAGTGACATATCTGAACAGTCAAAGGGACTGTGTCTACAATCAACTTCTATCTTCAGGAGTTCTGGGAACCGGGCTGATGCAAAACTCTTTTTTATGTGTGTACTTTAGTTATGACAAACCTGATTTTTATCTACGCGACAACTTGGCGTGAGGTACAACGTAAAATAAACACGTTTCGCAAGAAAAAGACTTTTTAAGAGCTGAAGATGATAGCATAGTCTTAAATAAAGAAATGTTTATGCGATATAGGCGAATTTTTTTAGCGACTAACAGAGTGTTTGTCTTCCGTTCATTCATCTGCTTTATCCTCGCTGTACCTCGTAGCTTTCTGTACTGTGTCCATTCGCATAGACTATCGTTCAGACCTCGTTCGATTCATGTTCCACCTCTCCACAGGCATCTTGACTTTGCGCTGACGATGACCTTCCATTATAGTAACGTCGGTTGTGACGTGACAACCGAAACATGACTGATTTTAGGGATGACCATCGGCAGATATCAGCAGTTTAGTCGCCCTGAAATTGACTTGCAAAGAGTGCCGAAATTAATGCCGAAAAGAATTTGACTGAAAGTGATACTGTCTTGGATCTTACGAGCTTAACACTTCTTTTAGCGAGTGCTCGACGTCCCAACCGGGGGGAATACATGGATTGAGCTACACAGCTGACTGAGTGTTTCAAGGTGTCTAAATAGGAGAAATGGCCAGGGTAACAGTATGAGAAGATCGTAGGGTAGCTTCTGTACAGAGAACCATTAAGGAATAGGAAAAGGGAAGGTATTATTATCATATTTGTCACACGTACTGTAACTGCAACTGGTTGCTGTTCATGAGGATAATCGAATTGTGGTCTTCATCGTTTATAATTTCAGCAATGCCGCCACTAAGGTCGTCCTTTGCACGCAGATCAGCGATGACGAACTTTATAAAACTGGTCTCTTGCAGATAGGACGCAGAGGTGTTCCCTGTTTCGGGAGCATCACTTCCACCGAGAGTGGTACACTGACTGAAAAACGATTTGTGACGGTGTGGACTCAGGACAACAGTGCGGCAAAAAAGAATGAGCAGAGGTCCTTTCAAGACGACTACACGACGAGAAGATAGAATAGCTCTGATGAACAGATGGATGACAATCGCTGAAATTCGGACAGAAGTAGTGTCACCACAGACCTCCGGGAATAGTTTACTTGAAGGCCGGTTGAGATCTCGACTTACCACACGACGTTTACCGCTCACACCATAACACTGACAACAATCTTGCATGTCGAAGTGTGAGAGTCAACTGGGACCCTAAGTGGCGTTCTGTGGTGTTCAGCGATGGATATCGTTTCTGTTTGTGGCGATCAGATCGACACCGATGTGTCCGCAGACGAACAAATGAACGGCCAGAAGAAGCATCTGGATTCATGTTGCGTATAGGTGTTGGACATGACAATGGGACTGACTGCTAACTGCTGAAGGGATGCTGATTGCTCGCCAGAATGTGGCAAGAATGTTAAACACGGTTGTCATTACCAGGTTACCGTGTAGGTTTTTCCACCAGAATAGTGGAAGACCCTATGCAGAAGTTCAGACCACAAATACCTTGTGAAACTTAAAGATCGTTACAATAATTATTATGAAAAATGTCTTATGTTGCACAGGAAGACCATTTATTTATTGACGACCTGTTTCGGACTGCTTGTCCAGTATCAAATCAGCCTGAAGGATAAACTACAGGACATATTGCATATTGCAGTATACAGCAATAAGGTTCACAAAATGGCATTGCAGTGGCGAGATACGTCCTACAACACTAGTACTGTTCAAAAATAGATGACTTAACATAAATGTAAGTCTTGCGTTACATCGGTCATACAAGTGGAAAACTGGCTATGAAATCAATACGTGTGATATTGGACAACGTGTCCTCCTCATGTGCTGATTGCTAACTGTCTGAACTAAAACTGCCCCTAAGAGGTGCCTATGGCGTCCACGTGACGTAGGTGGTCGCTAAAGGTGGCGTGCGTCCAGGGTTTGGGGCACTTTGACATAACAGTAACGAGGTTTACCATACCCTAAGTGAAATACATTCTTAACAAGTTGTTTGTCGAATGCCTGGATAAAGATCCAAACACACAGACATAAAAAGCAGTGAAATTTTGAACTCGGATTGGACAATGCTTAGAAAGGATAGGACTGATGCTATGGGAGGTGGTGTGTTCATTGCAGTTAAAAGTTGTTTAAACGCAGTTGAGATCGATACTGGGTCGGACTGTGAAATAGTCTGGAAAAAGCTGTCAATCAGACAAGGATTGACCACTGTATTAGGATGTTTTTATAGACCACCAGCATCCACAACAAACGTCACAGAACGTTTCAGGGAAAGTCTTGAGTCCATAGGAAATGAATATCCAAATTATCCATTATTTATAGGTGGAGACTTTAATCTGGCATCCATTGACTAGGAAAATTACACGTTTATCACAGGGGGCAGGAGCAAAGATTCGTGTGAAGTTACTCTAGGAGCGTTCTCAACATACAACCTTGAGCAGTTGGTTAGAAAACCAACTCGAGATGGGAAAATATTAGATATCTTGGCGGCAAACAGACCTGATCTTTTTGAGGAGGTTAATCTAGAAGAAGGTATTAGCGACCATAATGTCCTTGTGGCTTCTATGTCAGTGGAAGTTGCAAAAAAACCAAAGAAACAGCGTAGAGTTTTTTTGTTTGGGGAAGCAAATGAAAGTGTCATGAATGAATATCTTCATAGTAAGCTCCAAGCATTCACAGCGGGACACAAAGATATTGAGCATCTTTGGTCGAAATTTAAAGGTATTGTCCACCATGTGCTAGAGAAGTATGTGCCTAGCAAAAATATAGGGGAGGGAAAGGATCCACCTTGGTACAACAAACACACTAGGAAGTTGCTGAGAAAGCAGAGAATTTTGCACAGTCGTTTTAAACGTAGCCACTGCCTCGCCGACAAAAAGAAATTATGGAAATGAAAGCAGCTGTCAAAAGGACAATGAGAGATTCTTTTAACGAATCTGAAAGCAATATTTTATCTGCAGATTCTAAAAATAACCCCCAAAAATTTTGGTCGTACTTGAAGTCTATGAAGACTACGTATAATTAAATACCTTCTCTTGCTGATAGTACGGGTAATGTAACTGATGATGATAAACAGAAGGCCGAACTTCTAAACCTAGCTTTCAAAAACTCGTTTACGGTAGAGGACTGCAGCACCATTCCCCCTTTCAACTCTCGAACAAACGCAAGGACGGCTGAAATAGTGTTTAGCTTGTCTGGGATTCTAAAACAGTTAAGACTGGAAGAACGCCCAAGTCATAGCAAATATATAAAAAGGGTAGAAAATCGGATGCACATAATTACCGGCCAATTTCACTGACATCGACTTGTTGTAGAATCATGGAACAAATTTTGTGTTCGGACATAATGACCTTTCTAGACTCTGAGAAGCTCATCTGTAGAAACCAGCACGATTTTAGGAAACAGCGGTCATGCGAGACACGGCTGGCCCTCTTTGTGCATGATATACAACAGGCTCTAGATACCGGCTCCCAGGTTGATTCCATATTTCTCGACTTTCGAAAGGCGTTCGACTCAGTTCCTCACTGTCGCTTGCTACAAAAAGTGCGCGCTTACGGTCTATCCGATGACATATGCGGTTGGATAGAAAGTTTTCTAACAGACACGGTGCAGTATGTAGTCCTGAACAGGGTGACTTCAACAGAAACAAGCATAACTTCAGGTGTGCCCCAGGCCAGCGTAATACACTCCTGGAAATGGAAAAAAGAACACATTGACACCGGTGTGTCAGACCCACCATACTTGCTCCGGACACTGCGAGAGGGCTGTACAAGCAATGATCACACGCACGGCACAGCGGACACACCAGGAACCGCGGTGTTGGCCGTCGAATGGCGCTAGCTGCGCAGCATTTGTGCACCGCCGCCGTCAGTGTCAGCCAGTTTGCCGTGGCATACGGAGCTCCATCGCAGTCTTTAACACTGGTAGCATGCCGCGACAGCGTGGACGTGAACCGTATGTGCAGTTGACGGACTTTGAGCGAGGGCGTATAGTGGGCGTGCGGGAGGCCGGGTGGACGTACCGCCGAATTGCTCAACACGTGGGGCGTGAGGTCTCCACAGTACATCGATGTTGTCGCTAGTGGTCGGCGGAAGGTGCACGTGCCCGTCGACCTGGGACCGGACCGCAGCGACGCACGGATGTACGCCAAGACCGTAGGATCCTACGCAGTGCCGTAGGGGACCGCACCGCCACTTCCCAGCAAATTAGGGACACTGTTGCTCCTGGGGTATCGGCGAGGACCATTCGCAACCGTCTCCATGAAGCTGGGCTACGGTCCCGCACACCGTTAGGCCGTCTTCCGCTCACGCCCCAACATCGTGCAGCCCGCCTCCAGTGGTGTCGCGACAGGCGTGAATGGAGGGACGAATGGAGACGTGTCGTCTTCAGCGATGAGAGTCGCTTCTGCCTTGGTGCCAATGATGGTCGTATGCGTGTTTGGCGCCGTGCTGGTGAGCGCCACAATCAGGACTGCATACGACCGAGGCACACAGGGCCAACACCCGGCATCATGGTGTGGGGAGCGATCTCCTACACTGGCCGTACACCACTGGTGATAGTCGAGGGGACACTGAATAGTGCACGGTACATCCAAACCGTCATCGAACCCATCGTTCTACCATTCCTAGACCGGCAAGGGAACTTGCTGTTCCAACAGGACAATGCACGTCCGCATGTATCCCGTGCCACCCAACGTGCTCTAGAAGGTGTAAGTCAACTACCATGGCCAGCAAGATCTCCGGATCTGTCCCCCATTGAGCATGTTTGGGACTGGATGAAGCGTCGTCTCACGCGGTCTGCACGTCCAGCACGAACGCCGGTCCAACTGAGGCGCCAGGTGGAAATGCCATGGCAAGCCGTTCCACAGGACTACATCCAGCATCTCTACGATCGTCTCCATGGGAGAATAGCAGCCTGCATCGCTGCGAAAGGTGGATATACACTGTACTAGTGCCGACATTGTGCATGCTCTGTTACCTGTGTCTATGTGTCTGTGGTTCTGTCAGTGTGATCATGTGATGTATCTGACCCCAGGAATGTGTCAATAAAGTTTCCCCTTCCTGGGACAATGAATTCACGGTGTTCTTATTTCAATTTCCAGGAGTGTAGGTCCGCTGCTTTTTACGATTTAAATAAACGATCTGGTTGATGGTACTGACAGCGGCATTAGACTGTTTTCAGATAATGCTGTAGTCTGTAAGGAAGTAGTATCACACGAAAGTTGTGAACAAATCAATGAAGATTCGCAGAAAATAAATACGTGGTGTAATAACTGGCAATTGTCTCTCAATATTAGTAAGTGTAACCTACTGCACATAACAAAGAGAAAATCCCCATTAATGTACGAGTACAAAATAAATGCCCACTCCTTGGAAGCGGTAACATCCGTCAAGTATGTGGGTATGACTATTCGAAATGATCTCAAATGGAACGATCAGATGACACAAGTAACTGGTAAGGCGAACTCTAAATTGCGGTTTATTGGTAGAATACTGAAGCGATGCAGTCCTTCAACAATGGAAATAGCTTACAATAAGTTAGTTCGACCAGTCAGAGTATTGTTCGTCTGCATGGGATCCTTACCAGTTGTGCCTGAGTCAAGATATTGAGAAGGTCCAAAGAAGAACGGCAAGATTCGTGACTGGTACATTTAGCCATCGCGAGAGCGTTACAAATCTCATAGAAAGTTTGAAGTAGGACGCACTTGCAGATAGACGGCGCGCTAAACGGAAGGGGCTGCTCCCTAAATTCCGAAATCCGACCTTCACCGAGGATGTAGAGCATATATTATTACCACCAACTTTCAAATCGCGCAATGATCACCATTCAAAGATAAGGGAAATTAGAGCTCGTACTGAGGCGTTCAGACAGTTGTTTTTCCCTCGCGCTATCCGCGAGAGGAACAGAGAGGGGGGGTGGGGATATGACTTTGGCGCGAATTGTGCCCTCCGCCACACACCGCTTGGTGGCTATCGGAGTATATATGTAGATGTAAATGGAATATACAAACGTCAGGTAGAATGACGCCACACACAGCATAGTTTAGAACATCAGGCAGTAGCACTGCGTGATAGGATTTGTAAATACACTGACGGAAAAAAATTGCAACATCAAAAAGTAATTAATGTAGGGTGATGAAATTTCGGGAATACATTTGTCTAGCTATATATAAGATTAAGATTGCTGTATCACAAGTTAATGTAAGTTCGAGATATGCCATTGCAAATGTGAAGTCCTGGTGCATTAATAGCTAGTACAACACCCAGCATGTGGAATGCACGCATGCAAACGTGCATGGATTATGTTGTTCAGGCACCGTATATTAGTTTGCGGGATGGACTGGTGCGCCTGTTGCACTTGATTGGACAATACAGGGACGGTTAATGCTGTTTGGGGAGGACGCTGGACGTCCTACATGTGCTCGCTTGGGGACAGAGCTGATGATCGAGCAGGCCAATGCAACATGTCGACACTGTAGATCATGTTGGGTTAAAACAGCGGTATGTGAGCGAGCGTTGTCCTGTTAGAAAGCGGCCACTGGAATGATGGTGGTGAATGTCAAAAATGGTTCAAATGGCTCTGAGCACTATGCGACTTAACTTCAGAGGTCATCAGTCGCCTAGAACTTAGAACTAATTAAACCTAACTAACCTAAGGACATCACACACATCCATGCCCGAGGCAGGATTCGAACCTGCGACCGTAGCGGTCACGCGGTTCCAGACTGAAGCGCCTTTAACCGCACGGCCACACCGGCCGGCTGAATGTCAAAACAACAAGTCTTAACACCAGACTGACGTACAGATAGACAGTCAGGATGCGTTGGATAATCACGACAGCGCTTCTGATGTCACACGAAATCGCACCGCAGACCATAACTCCAGTTGTAGGTCCAGTATGTCTAGCACGAAGGAAAGTTCGTTGTAGGCCCTCAAGTGGCCTGCTCCTAACCAACACACGGCCATCACTGGCACCGAAGCAGAACTAGCGTCCATCACAAAATACAACACATCTGCACTTTGCCCTTCAATAAGCTCACTTGTGACCCCACTGAAGTCCAGATGGCGGTGGTTTGGGGTCTGTGGAAAGCACCCTACAGTGCGTCTGGCTCGTAGCTGGCCTTTAAGTAACTGATTCGTAACAGTTCGTCGTGTCACTATGGTGCCAACTGCTGCTCAGATTGCTGCTGCAGATGCAGTACGATGCAACAGAGCCACTCGCCGAATACGATGGTCTTTCCCCTCTGTAGTGTCACGTGGCCGTCCGGAGACCGGTATTCTTGTGACCATAAATTCTCGTGACCACTGCTCTCAAAAATCACGTCTTTCCGCAGTATCGCAGAAGGAACATCCAGCTTCTCGTAGCCATATTATCTTCCCTTGTTCAAACTCAGTGAGATACTGATAATGGCGTCTTTGTCGTCTTATATTCTTCTCTAAAACAACTCACCACGTCCAATCTCAAAGGTAACTACGCTCACGACTATTACAGTATATATTTAAAGCTAATCTGATTGGCATCTTCAAAGTTGTGCTACTACCACCACTCCTACACTAATGGTTCGGAACTTTTAGCACGCGTCGTCTTTCAGATGTAGAAACACGCCTACCAGCTTTCGTTTCTGTCGCACAACTTATTCTTGGTCTTGTGATTTTTTTTCCGTCAGATTACTAAAATTCATTCTTTTCAAGTTGTTTTGGGTACAGGACTAAACAGGTTACAGCGTGATTTATCGCTCCAGATCACTCGTATCCAATCATACACTGTCCAGTGCCGTCGATCTTCACACCATCTCAAGTGTCACTTATCGATTGATTAAAGAAATGTATAAAGAGCTGCTCGACCATTGTACAGGACTACAGAAATGGAGGGCTTATGAAGAGCGTGTTTGCCATTGTCCTCGGTTCTTCTTAACAACCTAAGCAGAGTCTTTGTGCTAGCTTGACTGCTGGTTGCACTTTGGAACTCACCAGAGATACTCTCAGCTGATGTAATGCGATTTTGTACAATCACTCTCTGTGGTGCTCAAAGGTCCCTATCCGTGATTACATGAGGTCTGCCTGGTACTGGTTCAGCTGTGGCTGTCCCTTCGCGTTTCCACATCACAGTCACATCACTTACATCCGACTTGGGACCCTTTAGAGGGACTGAAATGTCCGTGATGGATTTCTTACTCAGGGCACATCCAATGACTGGTCCACGTTAGATGTGTCTGAGCACTCCTGTCCGACCCAAACTGCTTCTTTGCTGACGATACACCATTTTTATGCTGGCGGGACCGTTTGTAATGGTGGCTAGTGGTCAATACTGCATTATGTAGGGCTTTCCGGAGACTTTTTATCAGATGGTTCAAATGGTTCAAATGGCTCTGAGCACTATGGGACTTAACATCTATGGTCATCAGTCCCCTAGAACTTAAAACTACTTAAACCTAACTAACCTAAGGACATCACACAACACCCAGACATCTTTGAACAGATAACGTACAATGTTATGGTAATAGCAGATCGTCATCTTGGTAACAGTAGGTTACATGTCGAGTCCAGGATATGGTTCTTACTGCGGTATGATTTGCTGTGTTGAGTATTCTTGCATGACTCTTGGATCACGGCCCATTAATCAGTTGCGATGTGAAAGCTGATCATCGGCCACGATGGATGCCCCCCCCCCCACTCATCCTCTCTCCTCTGCCCTCCACCATGGAAATATGCCAGAAGCTATGGCAACAGACATCACTAGAAAGATACACAGCATGATTGAAAAACGGCTTACAAAAGAAATAACATATCCCTCCACACAGAGACTTTCTCCTGCAGGAGAAATGGTTTCACTTTGACTTTCCTTTCTGCCAAACTTTCTTCCAAGTGTATTGTGTCTGGTTTGAGCAGATTTCAAATGTGTGTTGGGCTCATATCCGCAAGAGCGCCGCGAGTCGCTTCCGCGGAATGGTTTCGACGGATCAAGCGGGCTCCCCGGCGGCGCGGCCGTTGAAAAATGCAGGTGGCAGCGCGTCGCGGATTATACAGGTCAGCTGTCCCACTCTCACCCGGCATTCCGTTTTCAATAGCACGCTCCTTCAATATTGTATAAACTGCGCCTGGGCGGCCCAGGGAATTCCGCTGCCTCGGATTTACTCTTCATCTTCTCTCGCGATTCTCTAGGGGAGAGAGACGCATTTTGTGGAAAACGAACCGATACTCTTGTTCCATCTTGTTTTGCGTCACTTCAGAGCGGGACACACTACGTGGACAATCACAGTTTTATACGGAAAGCTGTTGGGAACATACTGCGAGGCCTACGTAATATGAATAACCAAAATATTTCGTAAACTGTTTGAGCTGTGGAAAACAGGTTTTTGATAAGAGATAACTTGTAAGGGGCGAGCGTATTCTTTAGCTCTCGCATTTTTTAATTAAGACATTGTCGGTTGCCGAGCTCTATTTGCAACAAGCCGCTGTTATTCATTAGGCTTGTATACAATCGGCCCTTGAATGACAGCGCACGGTATCAATATGTTCCATAAAACCGCCGGCGAAAATCCAATTTCTAGGAGGTCATATCTCAGTTCTATTGATCACAGAGATAAACGTTACCGTGTTTTGGGTATCTCTTGGTCCAGCGATCATTTATATATCTAAAGGAAGAACAGACAGAATGTAGCTGCCCTAAAGAACAGGATCAAAATTTAAACAGTGTGCACTTAACTCCAGCTCACTCAGGCCTATGGAGCAAATCGATGTATTATATCGAGTTAGGTTTGTTATGGAGTGGATCTTGGCCGACTTATAAAAGAACCCTTTGTTCAGGGGCCATTCCTGAGAAAAGTCCGAAGTATCATAATGTTCGGGTACGAAAAGTACCAGTTGTGGGGATGGACACTTCTGTAATTTATATTCATGGCAGATCGCCGAAATTGTTACCTTATGTCCTTAAGATGATATCCTCGGCGAATTTAGAAACGTCTTTCGATAAAATTATTTTAACGAGATCCAGAGATTCAGTTTTACCGTACTTATGCAGAAACCCGCAAAACAATATTTTTAGCCGTTTTCACACCGTGGGCGGCAATTATCTAAATTAATTACTTTTGAATACATTATGGGAGTGGCAGTGGTCAATGTCTTACACATATTTACTATTAAAAACAGTCTTGACCACGATTTATTTATTTTTAATAGTAAAAATTATCTAAATAACTAACAATAGAAAAAGGCTAAAATTTTAATTGTAAATTCGTTAGACATTCTTCTAGAAACGCCATTATTCCGTTTTCGAAAATTTGTACCACCCGTTATCAAGATACACCCGAAAAGCTATCATTTTTTGGGGTACAGAAGTGCCAATTGTGGGGATAGCCACTTCTATACTTTCTGTTCATGCCAATTCGTCGTCATTTCTTCTACGTGTGCTTAAGGTGATGTTTTCGTAGCACCTTGAAGTTTTCTAGGTGTCATTATCCGTTACCGAGATCCATAGGTTCAAAATTACCGTACTTATGAACCTAAAATACGCATGTAATATTAGTCTGAGGTGGAAATACAATTTTACCTAACGCAGTGAACACTTTGCAGGGGCTCTGGGAGCATTGTAATGGTGCTGAAGTCACCATACTATGTTCTAATCATCATTTTTTCAGCAATAAAACTTGATGGAAATTTGTGGTAATGTCTTATGGGACCAAACTGCTGAGTTCATCAGTCCCTAAGCTTACGCACTACTTAATGTAACTTAAACTAACTTACGATGAGGACAACACACAACCATGCCCGAGGGAGGACTAGAAACTCCCTCGGAGGGTGCTGCGCGGACCGTGACAAGGCGCCCCTGACCGCGTGGCTACCCCGCGTGGCAAAAACTTATGACGGGCTGTCTCTGTATGATGGGTGCTTCACGTCTATACAAGTATGCCCAAAGTGGTGCTGCAGTGACAAGAAAATGAGCTGCAAAGGGTGTTAATATGTCTGGGAAGAATCAGAAATGACTACCAAAAAATTACATAAAATTTGTAAGGTTGCAGATTCAGTAAAATGTTTCTAATAACCTTTTTACTGTTTTAAGATACAAATCGTAAGCCGGGCGTTTACGATGAAATGCGATCGGTGAGCAAAGTATCCAGAAGAAATAAAAGCAGATTGTTTTGTGTTAACCTTGTGTTAAGAGTACTTATTGGTTGTTTATATGCTTCAAAGTATATAAATGCGTCGAAGCATATAAATAAACTATCAAATTTTACTGACCTATAGATTCGCTTTATATTTGCAGTACACCATGCTCTAGCAGGGAAAAGAAAAGAGCTATCGGGAAAATGCTCGTGTCGGAGCACAGAAAAGGCGAATATGTCCCTCTTTAAAAGACTCTGATAGAAAAGTGGGGAACCAGCTGCCTCAGTGCTCATTCTGTCTCCCTCATCACAAATTTTGGCACGCTATCTTATTCGTCTTTTTTGTTGTTGTTGTTGTTGCTGAGAGAGAGTAGCAGAGGAACAGTGACGGTGGAAGAGCGAGGAGACAGTGCCAAGTGAGAGAGAAAGAGAGAGGAGACAATGATGGAGGGAGAGAAACAGTGCCAGTGAAACAAAACAGGGATGGATGAAGACAATAGCAGAGGGAGTCAAACAGAAAGGAGATGTTGACGGTCAGTGAGAGACAGTGCCAGTAAAAGAGAAAGAGAGCTAAGTGGAGACAGAAGCAGTGGGAGCGAAAGAGAGAGGAGACAATGGAAGTGAAAAATACAAAATGGTTCAAATGGCTCTGAGCACTGTGGGACTTAACTTCTGAGGTCATCAGTCCCCTAGAACTTAGAACTACTTAAACCTAACTAACCTAAGGACATCACACACATCCATGCCCGAGGCAGGATTCAAACCTGCGACCGTAGTGGTCGCGCGGTTCCAGACTGTAGCGCCTATAACCGCTTGGCCACCACGGCCGGCGTGAAAAATACAAATGAGTGGAGGCCATACATGGGCTTGGGAGGATCTGGACCTTCGTAGATCGGAGAACGTTAACACGTCGGTAAGCGAGCGCATTTTCCACAAAAATTTTAAACACGTGGGTACAGGAGAAAAGAGAGGAATTTTTGAGCCATTGAGGTATGGTGGAGACAGTTGCAGTGGGAAAGACGGTGTATCAACGGGAGAAAAAAAGGAGGCAGTAAGGGAGAGTTATGTGTAGACAAAGGCAATGTGAAGGGGTTTCAGAGTATCAAGGCTTAACTACAAAGAGAGACTCGGCGACAGGATTTACAATATTCTGAGACGAAATATAGCGAATATGTTCCCATGCCATAATTTTTGGTGAGGAAGGCGGAATGAGGATTGAGGGAGCTCGTTTGCCACCTTCCTATCAGTCTTTCAAAGAGGAACATATTCGCTTTTTCTTCTCCGACAGGGTGTTTTTATGCTAGTTTGTGTAGCTCCCAAGTGTTTTTTGTACTTTTATAGATATTACTCAGTCATTAAACAACATTACATTATGGGCTCCTACTTTATGATTCCATCTGAACTACGATTAAAATAGCAGCTAACTCGAGAAAGATTGCGTTACAAAAATAGTAAACAACTTGTTACTCTCTCCCACAAATACCACGTGAAACGAGCATGAGGAGGCTTGTACAATGGTTTTCGACCGTCGTTTTTTTACTCATCATTCGCGAAGGTAGAGGATGTACCTTTCGCCATGTCCTGTGAAACCAAATACTAGAATATATTGAGACTGTTTTGATCCGATAGCTGCGTCTCTTAAAATGTAGGTTATGTCTGTGTCTCAATGTAATGTATTTTTGTTCCACGTGGTGATATTGTAAAATATTAAATAAGTGTAAAGGCTTTTGATGTTGTGTTTAGTACTTGAGCAATAGTTTACTGATACGGTCTCGCAAAAACCGAAATTTGTAGGTCAGATAATGGAGAAAGATACGGTTATTACTAACATCACTTTAAATCGGTTACGAGGTTCGTCTTTACAGTCGGTATTCTTGTAAAACCTTACAAAGGCAGCGGGTGCGACGACCTCTTAATATCTTGTTATACAATTTTTTAGGCTCTTTTTCTATCATCTTATGATCTGACATAGTTAATTCAACATAAAGAGAGGAAAAATATTGATTGACCTCAGGAGAAGCATTTCAGTTCCCATGTTCAAGAGCCTTGTGCGTTCGTGTAATTAGCAGCTGGAGGTCGGAGACTCCGTGTGCAGGGAGACTCGTTGATCTGGCTGCTGCAGTTTTCTTCCCAGGTCTTGACGTGTTGTGTTGCTGCGTATTGATGTTGCTAGGATCTCAGCAGTTAAACAGTTTGCTGTCCTGCCTGGTTCCTGACCTTCACCAAAGGATATTCAAAGACTGTGTTAAACGCAGTGATAAGGAAGTTCAGAAAGATTTCTTTGTATTTTGGCATTTTCCTAATTTTTAATATCGGCCCCAGGGATAGGTTAGAAATTGCAATTCTTCGTTGTGTCGCAGGCGGAAGATGAAGTGCGCTGTGTGGGCAACTATCCACATGCAGGCGATCTCTTTCATTCAGCGAATGGCTCATTGTGTTGGTTCTGGGCGGATCTGTTAGTCAGGTTGAGTATTTGTTTGCGTTTCCAAAAATCCTGTGCTGGTTAACTGGATGTCTCGTAGGCGTCTGTCCGGATCAGGTGTACGCATGCCAGCTTTTCATTTATCGGTATTATTTCCTGTTAACAGCCCTATACCACGTACTGCGGAGTTTTTATGGCAAGAAACGCACGGAATGATTTGGATATAAGATGTTACACCGAAACGGTGGGAATTTTAACTCAGTTATGTTTTTGAGTGAGTTGCCTCTGACAGCGTCGTATAGTTTCTTCGGAATATTCTTTCTCTGCAAAAACAGACATAATGTCTTATGGGATAACAGCAATCAGTGATTTTATAATGTTACTTAAAATCCGTCTTGATTGCAAAAATTTTTTTTATTATTCATATGACCGGTTTCGGTTCATTCAGAACCATCTTCAGATCTGATATTTCAGTTACAGGAGTAACCCGTCCAAATCCAGCAACTTTCACATGCTACGTCACTTCAATGATCAGATGTGACGTAGCATGTGAAAGTTGCTGGATTTGGACGGGTTACTCCTGTAACTGAAATATCAGATCTGAAGATGGTTCTGAATGAACCGAAACCGGTCATATGAATAATAAAAAAAATTTTTGCAATCAAGACGGATTTTAAGTAACATTATATTCTTTCTCGACTGAGGGTGTTTCCTGTTGGCTCTTCTGCGTAGTACAAGTACTCACGGAGGTCCACTGTGGACTATAATTATCGTATGGCAGCAAACTTGGTAGATAGGCTAATGCGTGAATGCTGATCTGATACACTGGAAAGCAGATTAGTTCCAATAGTGGCCACCAGATGCAAATATGACGCTGACGGTATGACATCCTTTGAGAAGCCATAACGTGAGTAAATAGTCTGGCTGTCGAGAAGAGAGACCGTTAGCTTTTAGTGATACTGAACGGCAGAAATTACGATGCTGCAGTGAGCGAGTATCGCCTATTGAAAGGACTGAGGAGAGGCCCGATGACATTACACGTTAAAGAAGATGATAACGGCATCCGGGTGAGCTTGGCATGGCATCTGGGAGAGGAAGGCATCCAATCCTTGTGGCAGTTATTAACGAGGTTGCTGTTGCTGTAACTAACCAAGCAGCGTCTGCCCCCGATAGTGCTAGTGCTCGTGCAGGAACATGAGAATTGTCCATCTCATGATTATCAGTACGGAAAGTTTTGCAGTCTATTTTACACTGGTACGCGTACAAGATCCAGATGGTGAAGGAACTGAAACGTAGTGATTTGCAGATCGTTCGTTTGTGGTTACAGACTGAAGTTAATGGATGCACCAAGAGTTTGTCAGTAAAAATATTTGTATTAATTGTATCTTTTCTACCAGCGTCAAATTCCTCGTTGCGTTTGCATTAGTTAGTGGTTTGACAGAATCTTTTATTGTCAGTCAGTTGTAAGCTGCAACTTGTTGATTATTGGTTTGGACATGTACTACGAGGATTTTATATTTCCCAAATGTTTTTTATTCCTGTCTTTGATCACAATATGAATCCTATAGACGATGACCGGTTTCAGTGCGTAATGACCATCCTCAGGTCTATAACATACAAAAATATACACCTAGTGAGCAGTGTGTCTTTCAACATAATACAGCAATACAATATACTATCAAACAACCAGGGAGATGTACAGAAAATACGGTAAACGTACCTTTTTTTACACCATGTCCTGAAGTGATAAGGCCATAATGGCATCGTCAAAACATATAAATATAATCAGCATAGCATCGTCATGTAGATCTAAAATAAGGTGTAGGATAGGCCGCATCGTCCACACAGTCATTATTGTAACTGGCTACTGAAGTACAGTAGCTACCAGAAATCTGTTTGCCTAAATCATTCCTAGATGTCGCTACTGTCGACTTGGATGTAGTCATCATTTACGCAAAAAACATAATCTGATAAAAAAAACACATTACGTAAAATACATATTTCCTTTTTATTCCGTGCCAAGGCCATTGTAATTGTGTTTTTCCCTGTGGATATGACCACCGTTTTTGCTGCATACGACGCTTTTTCGTACAGATTTAAATCTTACTTTGCTGTGTTAAAGATTTGGGCGTCTGTAATAAATATCTCCATATCATATGCGCAACCTTGCCAAACTGTGCGTGAGTTTCCCACTGTCAGGCCCGTGCAGGATAGCGAGGTTTCGGGTAGTAATGGATCGAGCGATATGACGAATAGTGCCATAGATGAAGAGCACTGTTATTTTGCGGAACATTTAATCGCAAATGTATCTGTTGCTTCCCCGTTGGTGATAATTCGAGTATTTACATTTGTCAGAAGATGAAACCTAAATTTATTCTCAAATCCAAGAGCGTCGACGACTGTCCTGAGGTATTCATGGCTGACGCTGTAGAAGGGCTTTTTGAAAACAATTGATGTTATTGCTGTGGGACTGTAGGTGGCTGTTGCACATCCAATACAATAGCGATACGTTAGAACTGCGTCAAAAATCGATTTCCTTGGTTCTTGCTAATAATTTTGTTCATGACCGGTGAAACATCGGGTTACCTTTTCATAGTTGCTGTTAGGAACTGTGAGGGGCCGAAGCTTTTCGATTTGGTATTATTTTTCACATTTTGGAATTATGATACGTCGACTTTTCGAAGAACCGTGGTGCTGCTAGGCTGGAGTGCGGTTGCCTTAGGTAAGAACTTAGAGGCGCATTCATTTTCGACGTCATGGAACGGAAACTAACGGAAAATCAACACATTCCGCATTGCATTTTAAATGGTAGAAATGACACATACCCGCAACTAAACGCAGCGTCACCGTTAAAGATTCTTGGAATGCGAGTATTAACGCTGGCGTTGGCAGGGGAATGATGGCGTCGTTTGCTAATATCATAAGTTAGCCTAAGCTCGCCATGTTCACTCAAAGTGGTGGATTTTCAGTTGTATTAATGTTTATTGCTTGCTTTGTATTCGTAAACGTTGGCTGAGGACTTAGATATTTTGCCTATAAGTTTTCTTACATCAACGACTGCTAGCGAAAAATGATTAAGATTTTGTAACACCTGTAAAAGGAGAAAGACTGCACCAATACCTGAGTAAATTTAACAGTTTTCATTTAAATATGTTTTTCGCATTGAAAGAGTCAGTTCTATCGAAGGTTGCGAAATATAGTTCCGGGAGATCAAAAATTTACGTTTTAGGCCGTTGCTGCAACGTGTATGCAATGTAGCGCGATTCCGATGGGGCAGTATAAGCACAGATACATAGGAAAGGAATTAACGTGGCACTCATGTCTTTCCGACCTGCATACGGTAAATGTGGAAACGTGAACTATGGCGACGCTTTTACCAAATGCGCCCAGACAGGACCAATATACTGTTATTCTTTTCTTGGCTGCCGAAGGATAAATGTCGGTAGACATCCACCAGAAAATGAAGAATGTGTATGGGGCAGAATGTCTGCCGAATGTCACCGTTGTGGAACGGTGCCCAAAGTTCTGTGCAAATCGCTATTCGGCGCAAGAAGCGAGTTGATCAGGGAGACACTGAAGCACCCGTCTTGTGGTCCTTATCTCTCCCTATTAGGTTATCACGCCTTCGATCCCTTCAATAACGCCTTTGAAGGGTCGACGATTCCTGTCAGACGAGAATGTGCAGCAAACATTTACGGACTTCTTCACACAGCAGGACACACGGTGTTTTATCCAACGTGTATCTGCAAGCTGGTGCGTCGGTGGGATGATTGCCTCAAAGTTCACGGCGATTTTACCTGATTGACATACCTATTCTGGACTCTATATCAATTTCAGTAAAGGGATCATGGTCCCGAAAAAACTGAGTCAAAAGTTATAAGCGAACCTCTGACAATAGAATCGGCACTGTTTCTATGATTTTAGGATAAGCAACTTTGAGAGGTGGTAGCATGGACCGCAACAAGGAAAAAATATCTAGTATAAATGGACTCTAAAATGCATACCTGAAGAGTTATTAACACTTGTTCATCTTCGCTACTATAAAACACCGCTCTTCTGCTGAACAAGTATTCATAGATCTTTAGATCTGCATTATGGAGCCCATTTTTACTATACGTTTATTTCTTATTTTGGTCCAAAGTATTACCTCTGATAGTTGCCTATCGTACAACAATGACAGTACGTAAATTTCACTCTCACAGGTATCAAAACTTTTTCGCTTACAGTCTTCGACTCGGTCGTTTCTGGACCAACGTCCCTTACCTAGAATTGATACATTACCCTTCTCCATCAGCCCTGAAAGTTTGTAACCTCATCACTGAATCACAAATTTTGCTTTAGTCGTTACTAAACTCTAATGTCGTTGGTAGTTCCTTCATTCTGGTACTATATTCCGATTGACTGTATCACAGGTGTTACCTCATGCAGTGACTTTCACCACTCAGTATTGGGACAGGCGAAGATACGTTGGGTTGAAGTTCTGTCTGAAGTGGTCACAGGTTGTTTGACGCTGACGTTACCTTCCATTCCGTTGATATTTTGTGTGAACTGAACCGAAATTCATTTGTTTTGTGGACGCTCCTGTAACGGTCGTTGTAGAAGTTAAAAGGGTAAATTTTTTGGCAAACTGGCCCTATGCTAAGATCTGATGTATTGTTCTGGAATATGGGATAGATTCAACTTCGCGACAAATGTCAGGTCGTGATCACACGCTGGGTGCGTGGTCGATTACGTCAACTGGCGGAGAAAACGCGTTTATCGTCTGTCTTTGGCTGTCCAGAGCGTGTACTTACAAGAAAGTGTCGCCTTTTCTGGTCTCTGATACGGTAGTTTCGAGAACATAGACTCCAGACCGAAAGGTCGGGAGTAGTGCATTCTTTTCAGGAATATTACAGTTCACGATTCATTGACTCTTAGATACTGGTTCATTACAGAGTGCATTATGACGGTGATGTAAACAATCATCGTCTCCAAACAGTTTGTATACTGTAGGTAGAACAATATGCTGTAAAAACGTGTTCGAATCCTTCCACATTTAGGTTTTCTTAAGAGTAATAAAGGGACCACAACCTAACCACAAAAAACGCTCCCTTGTCGAAGTACGATGTTCTCCGTACTTCACTGGTGGCACTACACATAATGAGAGGTAACCTTCTCCAGCCATTCGCTAAACACAAAGCATTCCATAGAACTGCCACAGGGTACAGCGTGACAACTCGTTTCCAGTAGCTCCTTACACTACTTCAAGCGTCGCTTGGCACCGACTACAGAAATGTGTGGTTCATGAAGACCTGCTCGACATTTGTACCAGATTATTTTTAACAGTTACGCACAGTCATTGTGCTAGCTGGATTGCTGGTAGTACTTTGGAATTCACGAATAATTCCTTTCGCTGAGCTCATGCGACTTCTTACAAACGCCTCCAGCAAATGCTCGACGGTACCAGTTGTAACACTACCGCCCTGCCGGACGTGCGTTAGCTCAATAAAGCCTGTACTGTAATAAGTTCACGGGCTTCACCTTGTAAACAAGGATTTAGTACATAAGTTGACCGCGTGTACCTAATGGAAGCAAGTCGGACTTATTCAGTCAGTAACTACAGTGATGCGTCAAGCAAATGTAAAGTATAATTACGCGTTCGCATGGACAAGAAATACATACAGTAGATACTACCAATGATTAATAATACGGTCGCCAGCCTAATTAGGCATTGAGTGAGTTTTTCCCTGTACAAGTGGTAGCATATTCAAGCATAATGACACGTAGTAATGTTGCGTTTTATGGCAAAATTTAGAATCAGAAAGAATCTAATGAACTAAGGTTTTCTTCTTTTGTACCAATTTATATGAGCTAAAATTACACAACACCACACAGCAATGATTACTACGAGCTGCACTTTGTATATTGATCAGACTGAAATCGGGCATAGATTACCCTAGAATCAGCAATTTTGAAAACACACATACAATGTCACTATTAAAATTGGAAAAAACACTAATACACTTAGATTTAACATAGAAATTAATTTTACTATTCAATTCTGATCAGTACACTTCAAAATGTGCAAGAATAGGCAAGAGAAAGGGGGGGGGGGCCCTGAAACTGTTACGGTCGTTATGCTGAAACTAGTAAGTCCTGAAGGTACATTAACACTCAAAATTATCAACCTATGGATTACTATTCTTTTGTCACGCTTCTGGAGTAATTGACTAACATTCTTTCAATCTCAAATGAATTAAATATCATTGCTAGCTCAATTCATAATTTATCTTTCAATTTAACCACACTGTTGTTCTTTACTAACATTTACATTGGCACTCCTAACTTTCAAACTGCTTTATAGCTTAAATTGGTCTGCAGATAATTTAGTACTAACTGTAAACTTTCAATTCGGGATACTCGGGTCGCACAATATGTGGTAAGGACCCTGTCTAGGTCAATGATAAGGATAAGTGACGGCTAAAGCAATTCTGGTAAAAGTCACGTTATTATTGAACAGTCAAAACAGTTTCAACACTGGTCCACACAGATACACTTCTAAAGATGAAATAAATGTTTGACCTGTGCAAGTCGGTGCGGCGGATGGCGGGCAGCGAGATAGCGGGCAGCACAGCACACATACAAGCACGGCTAAGGCTCTCACAGTATCGGCACTTTCATTCTTCTTGGCGTCGTAATCTTTCCAGTTTTGTGCCTGAGAATATAGCCATGCTAAGTAGTCGTCGGAATCGGCCCATCCGAGGCTCAATGGAATCCACTTTTCCTAGATAGCCTTCTCGGTACAGCACTAGTTCCTCTGACCGATGCCCAACTCCGACTGTGTTACTGAGCCCGTTGTGCCGAACCGCGCCAGTGTGCGTTTTTCCGCACTCGCCTGCATCCACCTTTTCCCGCGCCCCTACAGGTAGGGTATTCACCACAGGTTTTCTACTACACATATCCTAATGCATTAACTACGTATGGACCAAGTGTTTTAAATTACAATTTTCACATTATACAATAGTATTTAACATTAAATACATTTTCCTTTGGTTATCAAATTGCTTGAAATCTAACATAAATAATGACATTCATTTCAAAAGTTGTGTACCGTTTCTTTAACATGACACGAAAAGAAAAATTCTAAAAAAATATTTACATTATTTTACATAAATTCAGAAAGAAACATTTATCTAAATGCATAAAGAAAAAAATTATTATAGGTACCTTATTGTTACACATGCCCCTGTTTCCAGAAAATTTTCTTAAGTCCAAATTTTATGGGAACACTAAATTTAACAATGATACACTGGTTCTGAATCTTTACGTAAAAGTTGAAGAAGATTTACACTACATATTTCCTTCCACTCACTGTATATAGGTTCACACTATTTTAATATATTAAGACCAATATCTTGTTATTTACTTAAGTGCCTTTTGCACAGTCCAACTTCCCATTCTAACATTACTAAATAGGCAATTTAATCATTTTTTCCCAAATTTCTTAAAGAAATAATTTAAAATTCTGGAATGCAAACATTTAACTACAAAACAAATGCATATTTCGTATACACTATAGGATAATTTATCGCTGCTTGCTTTAAATAGCAGTCCATTTCTTAATTTACTAAACAAAACACACACACAAATTTTTCAGAAAATTATCTACACATATTTGCTGCCTATTATGTGGATTTGGGCAGTCCATTTCACTTCATATTGTCACATCCTCTGGATTACATTTACTATTTTCCATCGACTATTTATCTGCCCTCATTGGTATTTGGCAGTCCTTCATATTATGGTTCATACACTGCCCATTTTCATTTTTGACAGTTCCATCTGTTATCTGTCTGAAAGCATTTATCCTTTCCTTTCAGTCCTTTCCTCCATACATTTTTATAGTTACAGTACAATTGGTAATCTGAAACTCACATAACTACATTAGTACACTTTCTATGGAATACAGACATTTACAAAGATCAGTTACATTTCAAATAACTTGGGTTCAGCATAAGATACAGCACAATTACTCGTTCCTGGGAACATACAGTTTCATGTCCACAATATTTCTTACACCTAAAGGTCTTTTGGATTTTGGATAGATTAGGTAGTAAGCATTGTCGTGTGGAATATTCTGTATTATATATGGCCCATTATAAATATATTTAAATTTTGAAATCTCATGGTTTAGTTCACTAGACTTTTCGTGGGTTTTTAAAAGAACATAATCTCCAATTTTAAATTTTGAAACTTTTAGATTCTTATCGTGTCTTTTAGATCTAGATTCGGCTCTTTGCTTTGCCCTTTTTATTACCAATTCTTTCTTTTGATTCAATCCCAAACTTGTACAAGGTGGAAACTCTAATTTTTCTTCAATTAAACTTTTACTACTTTTATCTAACAAAATTTCTTCCGGTGGGAACCCTGTAGTTTCATGATGTAATGTGTTCATGACATTCTCAAAATCTGATATGAATCTGCCCCAGGCTCTAATAAAAAAAAAAAACACAAAACAATAATTCACTTTCAAATAAAACTGAGTTACAGTAATAATAAAGTCATGCATAATAATAATAATATATACAAATACAATATCCTGCCCCTGCTCGTCTCTTTATTAACAAGGCAGTCTTTTATGGTTCATAAAACAGTCACTCAAGTCTGGTGGCTTCTTAGGCCTCTGGAGTTCAAAGTCTTTGCTCACTTGAACTCTTCGCAAAATAAACACTGAGTCGTCAGGCGGCTCTTTCTTTCTTTGTTCAGTCACAACATCTGGATTCTGTTTTGATACCTCGTCATCGTTAGGTACAATATCGTACTTAACTGCCTCCCCTTTGATTTCACTGATTTTTTCATATCCTCTTTCAGTAAAAGTATATTCACTTTCTTTTACCCCGAAAAATACATCTTCACTAGAGTTATCACTACTCTCTTCCTCCACGTCAGATTCATTTAAGTATGCTACTTTTGCACAACAGGGAAAGTTAGTATATTCAATTTTGTCTATATTAACGTATCTTTCATCTTCTGCACTATCGTCGGAATCCGACCATTCCGGATCGCTATCAGGTTCTAACATAAAGGCTTTTCTGAGACAGGCACTAAGTTCTTCCTCGGTATTGTCATCAAGCTTAAATTTTAATTCAATCTCCTCTTTTGGTGAAACGGCCTCTTCATCAGCTTTATTTACCTCTACTGTGACTTCATATTCGGTGTAATCCTCGTGGACTTTAATTACTTTCATGTAATCATCTGCCCCTTCTCCACGGTGCCTCTCGGTAGCAGCTTGCACTATTGGCGGATTGTTAGCAGAAGTTATTTCTTCGTCAATGCTGAGGAATTCATCCTCCAAATCCTTCCTATCATTAACCTTCCCCTTATCGGCAGCACGCGTACTTTTCGCGGCGCTATTTATTCTCCCTTCTTCAAATTTGGGCCACGTCACTATATTGACGCCCCTATCATTTCCCTTTCTATTAACTAATTTCTTCGCCTCATATTCCTTCTTAACATCCTCCCACTCACTTTGCTTTAGGCCCTTGTACAGATCGTCGATCTGCACACGCCAATCAGTTACTTCTGCTAATTCATTATCGCCCTTTTCCTCATTGCGAACACTGCTAACCGCACCTCTCTGAGCACTCACTGTCTCATCTATTGTTTCCTTTGCCACGGAATTATCACTCGTAAAATGTTCATTATCTCTTTCGGCTACGTTCGTACCTACTGCTGCCGCATTGCTAGCTGCTTCTCTCTGAACAGATGTTCCGCTAGGCTGGGCCGTTGCCCTCTGATGCTCCACTCGCCCGTTAATCTGGAGTATGCAGTGCGGCCAATATGACTCATGCTGGCTCGCACCTGACGCTTGTCTCGCCACTACATGTTGCGTCGCTTCACGCCTGTCTCTAACCTGTCTCATTACATTGCGGTCGGTCCGGTATCTTTTCTTAAATCGGGGCCGGTATGTATTGTCCGCTTCCGTTTGGCCCGCAACGTTCGCGGAAATTAGTTTCCCGCGTCGTTATTATTTTGCGCGGTGTACTCTCGACCGCGACCTGGATAACTTCCTCTGCCTCTTCCTCTGCCTCTTCCTCTCTGCATCATATTGACGCGAAACCCATCGCCGTCATTTCTTTCGTCATTATATCGGTTATTATGGTTGCCAAAATTTTGATAATTGGCACGACTTGCGCGCCAATGGTCTTCGTCTTCGACCCTTTCCAGAAATGCTTGGAAGCTACGATGGTTGCTTCCTACATACCTCTTTGAATCTTCTGGGAGCTTTTTATACAGTTCCCAGATAATTTCTGAATCTGATCTCCGGCCTCTTAAGTGTGTCAATTTTCGGTACCAATACTCGCAGAAATCTTTCAAAGAATTCCTGCCCCTGTTATCATGCTGTTTGGCCATGATAAATTCGCGCCATAAATGGTCCTGCTTTTGTTCAGACCAATATTCTTCGGTAAATTTTTGCCTAAATTCTTCGAACGTCATTCGTTCGGTATTTAAATTTATTCCCCAGCGCTTAGCGTCACCTGCTAAGGCGCTAATTACTACATTTATCTTTTCTTGATCAGACAAGTGCTCAGGAAATATTCTCTCGCAATTTTTGATAAAGTCTAACGGATGCCACCCGTTATGTTTCTCGGCTGGATCGAAGCGTTCCTCGCCTTCTAACAGCTTCGTAATTGGTGCGCCATTACAGACCACACCAGGCCTATCTTTAATTTTGCTCTCTAGATCGAAAATTTTGCCTTGAATTTTCGTACAATTTTGAACACATCCGGTTACTTTTTCACCTAATTCTTTTTCAGTGTCTACAACTACCTTTTTCAACTGAGATATTCCGTGTTGACATTCGTTTACGATCTCAGTTTTAAGACCGAAAACTTTTTCGTCTACCTTAGTTTCAACCAGAGGTTCTACTTTCTCTTGTATGTTGAGAATTTCAACATCGAATCTACTGTTAATGTTACCGATTTCCTCCTGCATAGTATCCATATTTTTGTTAATAGTATCAATTTCAAATTTCAGAGTATTTACCACAGAACTTAAATTACCTACTTTTTGTTCTACTTGTTCTATTTGTTTACTAATTTTAATTCCCTGTCCTTCAACCTGTGCTTTAATTTGATCACTTTGGGTTTTTAGCTGCTCGTTTTGTGTTTTTAGCTGCTCATCAACATGTGTTTTTAGCTGATTAACCTGATTACCAACTTGTTTTTGAAGTTGATTACTCTGTGTTTTAAGCTGCTCGTCAACGTGTGTTTTAAGCTGCTCATTCTGTGTTTTGAGCTGCTCGTCAACGTGTGTTTTGAGCTGATTAACCTGATTGCCGACTT
Organism: Schistocerca cancellata; assembly: GCF_023864275.1. Lineage (NCBI taxonomy): Eukaryota > Metazoa > Arthropoda > Insecta > Orthoptera > Acrididae > Schistocerca > Schistocerca cancellata. The sequence continues at coordinate 306,790,976 of NC_064630.1, forward strand.
GTTTTTGAAGTTGCTCATTCTGTGTTTTAAGTTGCTCAGTCTGTCCTGCAATTTGTTTGGTTAATTGTTCTAATAGATCGTTCATGCTCAAAATTTTTACACTGTTTTGTTCTACGTAATCCGTGTGTTCCGAACCTACTTCAAAAGTTTCTTTCGGTTCTTTCTTTATCTGCGGTGAATCAAATATGTCAGTGGATTCGTTCACGTACCCACTATCATCTACAAAGTCACCCTCTTCTTCCCGTTTTGTCCCTTGCTGTGTTCGAGGCGATCGCGACATTTCAATCTGTTCATTGACGTGTTCATGATATTGTATGTATGCCAATTGTCTTCCGCTAACGCCATCTGTTATCTGGCTGCGTAAACTCCTGCTACTACTCGCCGCATTCTCCATTTCGCTCGGCACATCTATCCTGTCCCCGTTCTTGTCCATATTAAATGCCAATTACACCACACTATTGTACTTGACTCATACTGCAGTTTATTTTACTGAACTGTATTGCTATTCGTGCCACTGAACATCGACTGTTCGGTCTTTACATTAATTTGTAACCGACAATAACTGGATGTCCTGTCACCGGGAAGCCACTTGTAACACTACCGCCCTGTCGGACGTGCGTTATCTCAATAAAGCCTGTACTGTAATAAGTTCACGGGCTTCACCTTGTAAACAAGGATTTAGTACATAAGTTGACCGCGTGTACCTAATGGAAGCAAGTCGGACTTATTCAGTCAGTAACTACAGTGATGCGTCAAGCAAATGTAAAGTATAATTACGCGTTCGCATGGACAAGAAATACATACAGTAGATACTACCAATGATTAATAATACGGTCGCCAGCCTAATTAGGCATTGAGTGAGTTTTTCCCTGTACAAGTGGTAGCATATTCAAGCATAATGACACGTAGTAATGTTGCGTTTTATGGCAAAATTTAGAATCAGAAAGAATCTAATGAACTAAGGTTTTCTTCTTTTGTACCAATTTATATGAGCTAAAATTACACAACACCACACAGCAATGATTACTACGAGCTGCACTTTGTATATTGATCAGACTGAAATCGGGCATAGATTACCCTAGAATCAGCAATTTTGAAAACACACATACAATGTCACTATTAAAATTGGAAAAAACACTAATACACTTAGGTTTAACATAGAAATTAATTTTACTATTCAATTCTGATCAGTACACTTCAAAATGTGCAAGAATAGGCAAGAGAAAGGGGGGGGGGGGCCCTGAAACTGTTACGGTCGTTATGCTGAAACTAGTAAGTCCTGAAGGTACATTAACACTCAAAATTATCAACCTATGGATTACTATTCTTTTGTCACGCTTCTGGAGTAATTGACTAACATTCTTTCAATCTCAAATGAATTAAATATCATTGCTAGCTCAATTCATAATTTATCTTTCAATTTAACCACACTGTTGTTCTTTACTAACATTTACATTGGCACTCCTAACTTTCAAACTGCTTTATAGCTTAAATTGGTCTGCAGATAATTTAGTACTAACTGTAAACTTTCAATTCGGGATACTCGGGTCGCACAATATGTGGTAAGGACCCTGTCTAGGTCAATGATAAGGATAAGTGACGGCTAAAGCAATTCTGGTAAAAGTCACGTTATTATTGAACAGTCAAAACAGTTTCAACACTGGTCCACACAGATACACTTCTAAAGATGAAATAAATGTTTGACCTGTGCAAGTCGGTGCGGCGGATGGCGGGCAGCGAGATAGCGGGCAGCACAGCACACATACAAGCACGGCTAAGGCTCTCACAGTATCGGCACTTTCATTCTTCTTGGCGTCGTAATCTTTCCAGTTTTGTGCCTGAGAATATAGCCATGCTAAGTAGTCGTCGGAATCGGCCCATCCGAGGCTCAATGGAATCCACTTTTCCTAGATAGCCTTCTCGGTACAGCACTAGTTCCTCTGACCGATGCCCAACTCCGACTGTGTTACTGAGCCCGTTGTGCCGAACCGCGCCAGTGTGCGTTTTTCCGCACTCGCCTGCATCCACCTTTTCCCGCGCCCCTACAGGTAGGGTATTCACCACAGGTTTTCTACTACACATATCCTAATGCATTAACTACGTATGGACCAAGTGTTTTAAATTACAATTTTCACATTATACAATAGTATTTAACATTAAATACATTTTCCTTTGGTTATCAAATTGCTTGAAATCTAACATAAATAATGACATTCATTTCAAAAGTTGTGTACCGTTTCTTTAACATGACACGAAAAGAAAAATTCTAAAAAAATATTTACATTATTTTACATAAATTCAGAAAGAAACATTTATCTAAATGCATAAAGAAAAAAATTATTATAGGTACCTTATTGTTACACAGTGTGTCAGTATATGGCTCCCCGGTCTTGGTTTAGCTGTCTACATCAACATCTACATCTACATGGATACTCTGCAAATCACATTTAAGTGCCTGGCAGAGGGTTCATCGAACCACCTTCACAATTCTCTGTTATTCCAATCTCGTATAGCGCGAGGAAAGAACGAACACCTATATCTTCCCGTACAAGCACTGATTTCTCTTATTTATCGTGGTGATCGTTTCTCCCTATGTACGTCGGTCTCAACAAAATATTTTCGCGATCGGAGGAGAAAGTTGGTGTTTGGAATTTCGTGAGAAGATTCCGTCGCAACGTAAAACGCCTTTCTTTTAATGATGTCCAGCCCAAGTCCCGTGTAATTTCTGTTACACTCTTTCCCATATTTCTCGATGATATAAAACGTGATTCTAAAAAGAGGACGGACAAGCGTAGTGTAAGCAGTCTCCTTAGTAGGTCTGTTACATTTTCAAAGTGTCCTGCCAATAAAACGCAATCTTTCGTTAGCCTTCCCCACAACGTTTTCTATGTGTTCCTTCCAATTTAAGTTGATCGTAACTGTAATACCTAGGTATTTAGCTGAATTTGCGGCTTTTAGATTAGATTGCTTTATCGTGTAGCCGAAGTTTAACGAATTCCTTTTAGTACTCATGTGGATGACAACACACTTTTCGTTATTTAGGGTCGACTGCCAATTTTCGCACCATTCAGGTATCTTTCCTAAATCGTTTTGCAATTTGTTTTGATCTTCTGAGTACTTTATTAGTAGATAAACGACATCGTCACCTGCGAACAACCTAAGACGGCTGCTCAGATTGTCTCCCAAATCGTTTATATAGATAAGGAACAGCAAAGGGCCTATCTTGGGGAACGCCAGAAATCACTTCTGTTTTACTCGATGACTTTCCATTAATTACTACGAACTGTGACCTGTCTGACAGGAAATCACAAATCCAGTCACATAACTGAGACGACATTCCATAAGCAAGCAATTTCAATACGAGCCGCTTGTGTGGTGCAGTGTCAAAAGCCTTCCGGAAATACAGAAATACGGAATAGATCTGAATATCCTTGTCAATAGCACTCAACACTTCATGTGAATAAAGAGCTAATTGTGTTTCACAGGAACGATGTTTTCTAAACCCATGTTGAGTGTGTGTCAATAGACAGTTTTCGTAGAGGTAATTCATAATGTTTGAACACAATATATGTTCCAAAATCCTGCTGCATATCGACTTTAACGATATGGGCCTGTAATTTATTGGATTACTCTTACTACCTTTACCGAGCGAGGTGGTGCAGTGGTTAGACACTGGACTCGCATTCGGGAGGACGACGGTTCAATCCCGCGTCCGGCCATCCTGATTTAGGTTTTCCGTGATTTCCCTAAAATCACTCCAGGCCAATGCCGGGATGGTTCCTCTGAAAGGGCACGGCCGACTTCCTTCCCCACCCTTCCCTAATCCGATGAGACCGATGACCACGATGTCTGGTCTCCTTCCCCAAACCAACCAACCAATCTTACTACCTTTCTTGACTATTGGTGTGAACTCTGTAGCTTTCCCGTCTTTGGGTACGGATCTTTCGTCGAGCGAACTGTTGTATATGATTGTTAAGTATGGAGCTAATACATCAGCATACTCCGAAAGGAACCTAATTGGTATACAGTCTGGACCAGAAGAGTCGATTTTATTAAGTGATTTGAGTTGCTTCACTACTCCGAGGATATTAACTTCTACGTTACTCGTGTTGGCAACTGTTCTCGATTCGAATTCTGGAATATTTACTTCGTCTTCTTTTCTGAAGGCATTTCGGAAGGCTGTGTTTAGTAATTCTGCTGTGGAAGTACTGTCTTTGATAGTATCTCCATTGCTATCGCGCAGGGAAGGCATTGATTGTTTCTTGCCGCTAACATACATCGCACACGACCAGAATCTCTTTGGATTTTCTGCCAGGTTTCGAGGCAAAGTTTCGTTGTGGAAACTGTTATAGGTGTCTCGGATTGAAGCCCGCGCTAAATTTCGAGCTTCTATAAAAGATCGCCAATCTTGGGGATTTTGCGTCTGTTTAAATTTGACATATTTAAATTTGGCATGTGGTTGTTCCTTCACGTTTCCGTTTCACAGTCACATCACCAACAGTCTGCATGGGGAGCTCTAGAAAATTTGAAATATCCCCGATAGGTACGCTATCCAGCTGACATCCAAAGGCTAGTCCTCTTTCGAAGTCGCTGAGCTGTCTTCGCCAAGGCATTCTACTGTTACTGGCCCTCTGCTAGCAACACACTACTCCGTGCCTCCTCTTATGCTGGTATGCTGGCGAGACCTCCTTTCCTGACATCTAGTGGTCAGTTCTGCATTACGCAGGGCTGATCGGTTGCTTAGCCTTGAGATGTAGAGTCTGACATGCTGCTTAGTAATCGTATCTGTGCCATCCCTCACCGACAGCGTAATTGTCGGTGGGATTAGCGTGCAACGCTTGTTAGAGCGTTGGCTAGGCACCGGCAACAATTGGGGACGGGTCGCCCCGCCCACTGCGCCCTGACGCTAGCTGCGAGTAATTCGGCGCGTCCCGCAGGATTCGCGATAATCAGTTCAGCTATCGATTCGTGGGCGACGCCGCGGCGTTGTTGACAGCGCGGCTGGTCCATTAAGCGAGTAACCGTGACTGGCAGCGTCCGCGTCACGCCGCAGCCGCAGCGGCAGCCTGCGCCGAGTCCGGTCCTCTGGGATTCACTTCACACGCCACCGGCGCGCAACGCTCCAGCCGAGGTGCTGCGCGGCATTCGGATATGCAGCGGCAGACCTCGCACTTAACGCCTCTGCTACAGATTTAAACACTTTATATTCTCATACAAATAACCCACTGCCCACTAGAACTTCTACGGCCAAAATAACTTATGATAACTATTACTGCCTTTATAAAAGACATCATATTTACGCTGGTGACTGTAACACTTTCTTTACTTCACGATTGCAATTTCGGTCTTAGGCTATTATCAAGTGCAGATTTTAAGCCATGTCAACTTAAAAGCCACAAAAATATGCGCTTGATAATGGCCTAAGGCCGAAATTGCAATCGTGAATTGCAGTGTTGCCAGTGTTACAATCACTGGCGTAAATACACTACTGGTCATTAAAATTCCTACGCCAAGAAGAAATGCAGATGACAAACGGGTATTCATTGGACAGATATATTATACTAGAACTGAAACGTGATTACATTTTCACGCAATTTAGGTGCATAGATTCTGAGAAATCAGTACCCAGAGCAACCATCTCTGGCCGTAATAACGGCCTTGATACGCCTGGGCATTGAGTCAAACAGAGCTTGAATGGCGTGTACAGGTACAGCTGCCCACGCAGCTTCAACACGATACCACAGTTCATCAAGAATAGTGATTGGCGTATTGTGACGAGCCAGTTGCTCGGTCATTGACCAGATGTTTTCAATTGGTGAGAGATCTGGAGAATGTGCTGGCCAGGGCAGCAGTCGAACATTTTCTGTATCTAGAAAGGCCCGTACGGGACCTGCAACATGCGGTCGTGCATTATCCTGTTGAAATGTAGGGTTTCACAGGGATCGAATGAAGGGTAGAGCCACGGGGTCGTAACACATGTGAAATGTAACGTCCACTGTTCAAAGTGCCGTCAATGCGAACAAGAGGTAACCGAGATGTGTAACCAATGGCACCCCATACCATCACGCCGGGTGATACGCCAGTATGGTGATGACGAATACACGCTTCCAATGGGCGTTCACCGCGATGTCGCCAAACACGGATGCGACCATCATGATGCTGTAAACAGAACTAGGATTCATTCGAAAAAATGACGTTTTGCCATTCGCGCACCCAGGTTGTCGTTGAGTACACCATCGCACGTGCTCCAGTCTGTGATGCAGCGTCAAGGGTAACTGCAGCCATGGTCTCCCAGGTAATAGTCCATGCTGCTGCAAACGTCGTCGAACTGTTCGTGCAGATGGTTGTTATCTTGCAAATGTCCCCATCTGTTGACTCTGGGATCGAGACGGGCTGCACGATCCGTTACAGCCTTGCAGATAAGATGCCTGTCATCTCGACTGCTAGTGATACGAGGCCGTTGAGATCCAGCACGGCGGTCCGTATTACCTTCCTGAACCCACCGATTCCATATTCTGATAACAGTCATTGGATCTCGACCAACGCGAGCAGCAATGTAGCGATACGATAAACCGCAATCGCGATAAGCTACAATAGGACCTTTATCAAAGTCGGAAAAGTGATGGTACGCATTTCTCCTCCTTACACGAGGCATCACAACAACGTTTCACCAAGCAACGGCGGTCAACTGCTGTTTGTGTTTGAGAAATCGGTTGGAAACTTTCCTCGTGTCAGATCGTTGTAGGTGTCGCCACCGGCGCCAACCTTGTGTGAATGGTCTGAAAAGCTAATCAATTGCATATCACAGCATCTTCTTCCTGTCGGTAAAATTCGCGTCTGTAGCACGTCATCTTCGTGGTGTAGCAATTTTAATGGCCAGTAGTGTATGATGTCTTTTATAAAGTGTGACTGTGAATCCCAGGTATAAAAAGTTTATTACTGCCAACCGTTCAAGCCGTCTCTGAGGGTTAGTTCCTTCTCTACCACACCTAGCATTTTATGAAAAGTGGTTCAAATGGCTTTGAGCAGTATGGGACTTAGCTGCTGTGGTCATCAGTCCCCTAGAACTTAGAACTACTTAAACCTAACTAACCTAAAGACATCACACACATCCATGCCCGAGGCTGGATTCGAAACTGCGACCGTAGCGGTCACGCGGCTCCAGACTGTAGCGCCTAGAACCGCACGGCCACTCCGGCCGGCAGCATTTTATCGTCGCTCGTTGTTCGTGTATGCGTTTGTTAAGAATGTCTCGTAGTAACATTTTCACCTACACTGACGGAAAAGTAAAGCCCTACACCATGAACGCCTAGACAGCACGCTACGAAACTGTACTCCAAAATTTCAAGACCTGTGGGATATACACTGGTGGGCAAGACCTTTTTAACGAAAGTGTCATTGTCATGTACTACATTTCGATGAAACTGACCCATAAATTGGAAGAACTGCTACAGCACAATTTTTAACAGGGTGTGTTATCACCGTGGACTTCAATGCGCTCCTGTGCTCCTGTGCTGGCTACAAAAGTGGTAAAGAGTTTTTGTGGTTGGGCGTTGCGCGCGTTTGACGACCTGGATGGTCGTTTCTGGATTTGGACGTGCTGTGATACGTCTCTCCAAGGCATCCCACATGTGCTAGATGGTATTTAAGTTGGGAAACGGGCAGGTCCACCCATTCGCAGTACATCCTCTCGTGGCAAGAGCTCCTCCAACTGCGCATTGTCATCCATACAAATGAAGTCAGGGCTGAATTCACACCTGAAAAGACGCATATGGGGAACGAGTACAGAGCTGCAAGTCGACTGGATAGTGTATTATGTTCAAAGATTTCGTCAGCACGCCCAAGCAACTATACATCTCGTTAGACCATAGCACCTGTACTACCATACCGATCATGCTCGACAGTGTTCTTGGGTCCTTTACGTATTTCCACCTAACACCATTTAATAGAACGTAACGCACTCAGAAACAATGTCGAACATAATCGTTTTGGTGGTCCAGGTTTTGGTGGCTGGAGTCCTAATGATACGTGGGTGTGCTGACATCCATACCTTTGAACACGGTTCACCCCTCGGTCAGTGGGCGTATTTGCAGAGATAAATTTGGCCCAGACTTCATTTTGTGGATCACAATACGCGCAGATGAAGGACCTCTAGGACTGGCTTGCTCCCCCCCCCCCCTTCATATCCCCCGCCCCCCCCCCCCTCCCCGCGAACTAAATCACATCTGTGAGATGTGTTGAGTAGACGTGCTCCAGTACCAATGATCGTCCAGCGGTTGTCATCCGCGCCGGTGCAGGATTGTAGCGCTCCACCACAAGAGCTTCTAAGCAACCTTGTGGTCAGCATGGTAACACGTTGCAGAGGAAGCACTGCCGTCCGTGGTGATCACACACCCTATTAAGTACCATTTCCCGCCTTTTGTAACGTCCAGGGGATCATCATAAATCGAGATGACTTCAATGTAATTCTTGTCTGTGAGTAAACGAGTCATTTCTGTACGTCTCATTGCGTATTTATTCCACTTACCTTCCGCACTATAGTGTAACAGTTCTTCTTACGTACGGTCCAAATTTCATCTAACTATGTTGTTTAGCAGTAACACATCATGCGAAGGTTTTGCACGCAAGTGTATTAGTAATATCATCCTTGTGCGATCTTACTGCCAGTTTTTTAACGCAGCTTAGCGACCTGTCCCTGGTACGTGCGTGTAGCACTATGTATCTACCTTCGAACGACGGGTCTGGCGTACGGGTAATGAATTATAAACACAAACCTTCGGCGAGAATCATTCTATCAGTAAAGACCGTATCAAAATCCCTAAAGTGGTAGTTCCTGAGATATGCCTACCAATACGAACAGAAAAACAAGGTAGGTTGCTTTAAATTAGTAAGCTGTATAGAAGAAAGCCAACCCTACAGGTGAAGAACGGTGTGAATACATGATGGCTGTTGCGTGCGTCTAAGTTTACTGGAACTTTCCAGGTTAGATCGCAACATACCAAGCAAAGAGCTTATCGCTATATTTCGGCCTTTGAGCATGTTCTGATCACTGCATGAGGGATATGGGAGCATCATAGTAGTGCATTGACTGTAGAATGATCTCAGGACAACAGTGCGGCAAGAAAGAGAAGGCACAAATCCTTTCAGGTGTACTACACTCCGAGAAGGTTGAACAGGTCTGACGAACAGGTGGATGGCAACCGCTGACAATCGGGCAGACGTTACAGATAAAGTGTCATCACAGACCGCCAGGAATAGACTACTGGAAGCTATGTTGAGATCTTGACTTGTCATGCTTTCTTTCTCGATCATGCCGTAGCTCAGACGACGGCCTTGCATGTTGCAGAGTCTTAGTCAACTGGGACGCTAAGTGACTTTTTGTGGTGTTGAGCGAGGGGTCTCGCTTCTGTTTGTGGCTGTCAGATCGACACCAATGTGTCCATAGAAGGTGAAAGGTCACAAGAAGTAGCGATTCTGGGGTCTCATCTCTCTCCGACACGTGGAAGCATGTTGCGTGGGGAGCTGTTGGATAACACAACGGGGCAGCTTTGTTATTGCTGAAGGGAGGTTAATACTCGCCGGTATGTGGCAAGAAGTGTAAACCCTCCTCTCATACTCTCGGCGACTAGTGTACCAAATGGCGTATTCCAGCAGAGTAGAGCAAGACTCCGCACAGAGGTTCAATCCATAAACACCTTGAGGAATGTAAGGATCTTTGACTGGCCTAATCAGTCGACTGATTTATCACTCATAAACTATGACTGGTGTGCTATGAAAAGACGTTTACTTTCATACCAGCTTCCAATCAAGAGTATTGGTGAACTAAGACAGAATGTGTATCAGGCATGGCAATAAATTCGTCAAATTGACATTCTGAAACTGTTTGCTTCCATGGTGCAACTGATACAAGAGTGTTTTCATATCTGCAGTGGTCACACCACGTGCTGTTGTTGATGATAAACATCAGTTTCGAACGACGTGGAAAAAAAAAATTGTGGTGAGGTCTTATGGGACCAAACTGCTGATGTCATCGGTCCCTAAGCTTACACAATAGACTACTGGAAGGTAGGTTGAGATCTTGACTTGCGATGCGTTCTTTCCCGATCACTTTCCCTTAATCTAACTTAAACTAACTTACGCTAAGGGCAGCACGTCCGAGGGAGGACTCGAACCTCCGACGGAGAGAGCCGCGCGGACCGTGGCAAGGCGCCTTTGACCACGCAGTTACACCGCGCGGCGAACGTAGTGGAAATTTAATCATTCAGTACTCGTAACGTGATAAACATTTTCGCATTGACTGTTAAGTACCGGACTATTAACTCACGGTGTAACACTTCCCATTTCTGTCAACGTATTTTATTTTTAGTTCAGGCCAATTGTCATGTAAAATTAACAGCAATAGCAGCGCTTGGTCACAAAAAAGGAGTCTTTTGACCCAGGTTTCGTACTGCTATGAGTGCCTTCAACAGAAATAAAACACTCAAATTTGTCTATAACATGACTACAAAATTACAGGAATTTTTTTTTTAGTGTAAGTAGTAGGTAGTAGTACGAAAAGGAAACACACTTACATGTCACGTATTAAACGACAATCAAGCGATAAAACTTTAGTCACAAAATTTGTAAAACAGAATACATAAAAGGCAAGCCAGGATGGGCTGCTCACATGCGTCGTGCTACGGCAGCATCAGACTGAGGCGTCCGCGTTAGCAATTGCGGACAGGAGAACGTTACGCCAAGAGTGCCATCTAGTAGCCGCAAATACAAACAGGCAACTTAACATTCTAAATATAGACAGACGAATGTTTTGATGAACATTATTTTGTACATGAACTAAACGACAATAATTTTATCTGACACTAGCAGACATGGTAACAAATTGTCTACATAAGAGCTTATGAATACAGTTAAAAGGCTGAAAACGCCATTTTAGAAATACAAAGGGAACTGAATAACGCAGCGAGCAGAAAAAAATGGTATAACATGAAATGCAGTTGATATAAACTTTTAAGAAACAAAAAATTATGAGTTGATTTAGATAGAAAAAGTAGTTCGGTAACTGCACGAGGGAATACGAAATCAAATACCAAGTAACGGCTTTGTACCACTCAAGAAGACTTTATTACGTAATTGTAACTGATCTCTAAGAATGAGACCATCATTACAAGAAATGTGTTTAAAAATATTTCTAATTCCTCGCGATCATCTAATCTACTGCCTTTCTTCTCAGTGTGCAAAATGTTGATATCGTGAGTGCGTGACCTGTAATCAGAAGATGGTCGGCAAAAGACGAATTCTGGGTGCTAGTCCAATTTCTTCTTAAAAGATAGCCTTTGACTATAAAGGCACGTCTTATTTGTCCTATGTAGTAAGACGAGCAAGTGTCGCAAAAAATCTTACAGACACAAAAGTTTTTCAAAGGGGAACAGATCGATTTTAAATTGTGAAAAAATATTTTTTTTCAAACAATTATTGGTTGTAAAGACAACATAACAGTTGTATTTATTACGAAGAAGTCGTTGAATCTGATAGGAGCTGGGCCCTAAGAAAGGAATAGAAAAGATCTTCTTTTGGTTGGCCTCAATGATGGACGTGTCGATTGTAGTAATTTTTTTAAAAGATTTCTTTTTAAGGATGTCGTCAACTATGGCAAGTTAGAATTCGTTATTAACTGCTATAGTTATGATTAAATTAATTTCTTCCTTGTATTTTTCTTTCGAGAGTGGAATAGAAGTAGCTCTGTGAATAGCAGAGTGAAAGAAAGCGTTTTTATGAGATTGAGGGTGCATGGAAGAGGAAGGTACGATCTGATCGGTAAATGTTTCTTTACGAAAAACATTAAAAGAGATTTTATTTTCTCCTACTGTTAGCGTCAAGTCAAGAAAGTTCAGTTGGCGGACCTCGTTTTCGATTCATCGGTGAAGGATATTTTCGTGTGAATTTCATCAAAGAGATTGAAAATGCGGTCAATAGCATCAACAGGTCCTTTGTAGATGACTAAAATATCATTGACGTATCTGAAACAGGAGAGAATGCCCAGCGCTGTAGCTGAGAAACAGTTGAAGAACTTTTCTTCCAGAAAGTTAATAGAAATGTCAGCAAGGATACCAGACATCGGATTTCCCATAGCAAGAGCATCGGATACAATTATTCATTAAATTCAAAGTAGCTGTATTTGACTACGACTATGATTAGATACGATCCAAAGCGTTCCTTGCACGCGTATCTTTGCAAATCAAAAATCTTTATACAAACGTTCCCGTGTTGTTCCACTCGCAGACAGAGTGAAGGAAGAACAGTTGCCTATATGCCTTCATATGAGCCCTAATTTCTCTTATCTTTCCATCGTGGTCGTAACGCGAAATGTAGTTGGCGGAAGTAGAATAGTTCTGCAATCAGCTTCAAATGCCGGATCCATAAATTTTCTCAATAGTATTCCTCGGACAGAACGTCGCCTTCCCTCCAGGGATTCCTATTTGAGTTTCCGAAACATTTCCGTATACTTGCGTGTTGTGTGAACCTGCCGGTAACAAATCTAACAGCCCGCCTCTGAATTGCTTCGATGTCTTATATTAGTACGACCCAATACGGATCCCAAACGCTCCAGCAGCACTAGCGTCCTATACGTTGTCTCCTTTACAGATGAACACAGTTCCCTAATAAAATCACCCAATAAACCGAAGCGACCATTCGTCTTGCCTACCACAATCCTCACATGCTCGTGCCATTTCATATCGCTTTTCAACGTTACTCCCAGATAATTGAACGACGTGACTGCTTCAGGCAGGACACATTACGGGTCTGTTTGTCCTACAAGCAAGTATTTGTGATCGACCATCTTTGTATAGTAATAACTCGGTGAAAACGTATTCGAAATCATAGTTAATATGCTATTATTGTCGCAAATAATTCACAGTCATGTGTAAAACTATTTACAGTAACATACCGGGTGATCAAAAAGTCAGTATAAATTTGAAAACTGAATAAATCACGGAATAATGTAGATAGAGAGGTACAAACTGACACACATGCTTGGAATGACATGGGGTTTTATTAGAACAAAAAAAAAAAAATACAAACGTTCAAAAAATGTCCGACAGATGGCGCTTCATCTGATCAGAATAGCAATAATTTGCATAACAAAGTAAGACAAAGCAAACATGATGTTCTTTACAGGAAATGCTCAATATGTCCACCGTCATTCCTCAACAATAGCTGTAGTCGAGGACTAATGTTGTGAACAGCACTGTCAAGCATGTCCGGAGTTATGGTGAGGCATTGTCGTCGGATGTTGTCTTTCAGCATCCCTAGAGATGTCGGTCGATCACGATACACTTGCGACTTCAGGTAACCCTAAAGCCATTAATCGCACGGACCTGGGAGGCCAAGCATGACGAAAGTGGCAGCTGAGCACACGATCATCACCAAACGACGTGCGCAAGAGATCTTTCACGCGTCTAGCAATACTTTTTTTCGGTTCTAATAAAACCCCATGTTATTCCAAGCATGTGTGTCAATTTTTACCTCTCTATCTACATTATTCCGTGGTTTATTAAGTTTTCAAATTTATACTGACTTTTTGATCACCCGGTGAAATGATAGTAAATTCGGTTATAGTACTACGGAGGTACAAAAAGATATGGTAACGTACTGTAATATTATTGATTTATGCAAGAAGGTCTACTAATCTCCTCAAAAAGCTGGTTTTGCATCACGGTAGACTGAAAACCAGTTGTAACTTTCTCGGTTCTAGACGTAAGCCTTTTGATGTTAAAGAATCTCCGTGTTCACGGCCCATTGGTATTTTCTTGCCTGTAAATAGCGTCTGAGTGTTTCATGTAATGCAGTTAAAGGTTTTAGTCAAATGAACGGCGATGGTGATAAATGTAGCATCTTACTTCGAACACGAACCGGTGGTATAACGGTGATACTGTTTTAAATGTCAAACACTAGGAACTGTAGTTCTGAAACAAATAGGTCCGTCGCAGACATACAGAGCAATCAACTGATCCCTTTGTTCGAAATGCTGCTATAATATAGAATTAGTAATTTCTCTTTGCTGAAATATGTGATAGTGCTGCATGTTCATATCCTTTAAAAATTTATACGTGCTGCGGATCGCAGCACCTGTCGACCAAGAACTGGAGCACAGTACGGAAGATTACAATCAATATAGAGTACATAGGGTAGTCACAATAATGCTTTCAGATCATATAACTGCAATATAATTCACTACCAGCAATAATAAATTGATAGAGAGTTCAGATTCTGTGTTCGAAAAAACTAAACATCACTAAAGCGGTTACCCGTGCTTGCGCTACAAAACAAATGGCCGAGCAGCAGAACAGAACAGCTGAATACACGAAACAAGCTGCATTAGCGATGCGGAGCAGCCAACTGCAGGCCAGGATAATGGGCTGAAAGAGAACTCCGATATCGGTTCTGGAAGATTAATTCGCCAGTTAAATCTCCACTAGGAACCAATATCCAGCATTCACAGATACCTACCTAATCCTCGCTTCCAAACGAGTTGCTTTCCGATTGTAATTACCTCGGTACTCGAATGTCAGAGGGCATTTCTTTCAATCGTAAAAAATCAAATACAAGCTTATAACGGTCATGGATGTATTTACAAAATATGACAAAACACAGCTTCGCGTTCATTCATCATCCAGGAGTGATATTCATGGCTATTGTGATGCGTTTTATGACTAATGGGCTCAGAGAATGATTTCAAATTGAAGGAAGATACTTGGCAAGGTGAATTATTATTTGAATGATTTTTACTCTTAATTTCTGTTAATTGTATTACTGGTTTTTCAAGAGCGAATGGAGGAATCTTTTAAAAATAACATTTTTCACAAAGACTGTAGTTATCGCATATTCGGCCTGTTATGACATTTTAAAGAGACAGCTAAGTTTTAATTGCGTCATGCTTCGTTCCTTTTAACGCTTTGATGACCGAAACTCGTTGTACACCTATCACATTGCCAGCAAAAACGTTTTAAGTTGACAGGTTTGGAAGTCATTGTATGACCTTGTGACCCATGAACCTGACCAGGTCTTTGTTTTCGTTTGAATATACGATTTTAAAAGTTAAATTTTTATTTGAAGACAGCCTTCATTACAATAGTACATACAGAAAAAGTACAAAAAATCATTATCAAAGCGCAAGTATTCTTATGAGAATGAAAAACATGAAATGTTGAATACAAATTTTCGATATGAAATTTGAAGATGGCTTTGGCATAGCACATACCAACGTTTTCGTACGTTCTACGAACTTTGCTTTGTATACATCGCACTAATTTCAGGTCATATACAAAGCAGCAGAATTACTAAGGAACATAAAACTGTGCCTATAATACCAATAAGGCTTCAGAAAAGGAAGAGCCTCTCTGTCTAAAAAGCATCCTCACAGTAAAAGTAATAAGAGGTTAACGTACTGCAGGTGCATTTGGTTTTAAAAGAAGCATATGACTCGATCGACCAGCAGACGCTCCTTTGGAAGAATTTGGAGTAGGATGAAAAACTAAGGCAACTATAAATCAAACGCTAATGGAACCCATCACCAAAGTAGTATTTAATGGGGAAATTTCATTGCCTATTAAGGCAGATAGGATAGGTTAAAGTTAGATATAGTGGGAATTAGTGAAGTTCGGTGGCAGGAGGAACAAGACTTCTGGTCAGGTGGCTACAGTGTTATAAACACAAAGTCAAATAGGGGTAATGCAGGAGTAGGTTTAATAATGAATAGGAAAATAGGAATGCGGGTAAGCTACTACAAACAGCATAGTGAACGCATTATTGTGGCCAAGATAGATACGAAGCCCACACCTACTACAGTAGTACAAGTTTATATGCCAACTAGCTCTGCAGATGACGAAGAAATAGAAGAAATGTATGATGAAATAAAAGAAATTATTCAGATAGTGAAGGGAGACGAAAATTTAATAGTCATGGGTGACTGGAATTCGAGCGTAGGAAAAGGGAGAGAAGGAAACGTAGTAGGTGAATATGGATTGGGGCTAAGAAATGAAAGAGGAAGCCGCCTGGTAGAATTTTGCACAGAGCACAACTTAATCATAGCTAACACTTGGTTTAAGAATCATGATAGAAGGTTGTACACATGGAAGAACCCTGGAGATACTAAAAGGTATCAGATAGATTATATAATGGTAAGACAGAGATTTAGGAACCAGGTTTTAAATTGTAAGACATTTCCAGGGGCAGATGTGGACTCTGACCACAATCTATTGGTTATGACCTGTAGATTAAAACTGAAGAAACTGCAAAAAGGTGGGAATTTAAGGAGATGGGACCTGGATAAACTGAAAGAACCAGAGGTTGTAGAGAGTTTCAGGGAGAGCATAAGGGAACAATTGACAGGAATGGGGGAAAGAAATACAGTAGAAGAAGAATGGGTAGCTTTGAGGGATGAAGTAGTGAAGGCAGCAGAGGATCAAGTAGGTAAAAAGACGAGGGCTAGTAGAAATCCTTGGGTAACAGAAGAAATATTGAATTTAATTGATGAAAGGAGAAAATATAAAAATGCAGTAAATGAAGCAGGCAAAAAGGAATACAAACGTCTCAAAAATGAGATCGACAGGAAGTGCAAAATGGCTAAGCAGGGATGGCTAGAGGACAAATGTAAGGATGAAGAGAAATTTGTTAACGTCGAGCATAGATTTAAGTGTCAGGAAGTCATTTCTGAAAGTATTTGTATGGAGTGTAGCCATGTATGGAAGTGAAACATGGACGATAAATAGTTTGGACAAAAAGAGAATAGAAGCTTTGGAAATGTGGTGCTACAGATGAATGCTGAAGATTAGATGGGTAGATCACATAACTAATGAGGAAGTATTGAATAGGATTGGGGAGAAGAGAAGTTTGTGGCACAACTTGACCAGAAGAAGGGATCGGTTGGTAGGACATGTTCTGAGACATCGAGGGATCACCAATTTAGTATTTGAGGGCAGCGTGGAGGGTAAAAATCGTAGGGGGAGACCAAGAGATGAATACACTAAGCAGATTCAGAAGGATGTAGGTTGCAGTAGGTACTGGGAGATGAAGAAGCTTGCACAGGATAGAATAGCATGGAGAGCTGCATCAAACCAGTCTCAGGACTGAAGACCACAACAACAACAACATTAAGGCAGAAGTTAGGCAAGGAGATGGGCTATAACCCATTTTGTCTAAAAACGTCATGGAAAAAATAATGAGAACATGGAAGGAAGCCACGAAAGAAGTAGAAGGAATCTGTTGAAGTGAATGCTGATAAAACACGCCTTAATTTTAATCCAATCGATCGTAGCTCTTGACGCGCGAACGAGCAGTGCTTTATGAGTCACATTTGACTCGAAGTGTGTCTGATAAGAGATATGCCAGAGTTCTGGTTTGGAGCAGACGAAAATATATTCTTAAAATTTCGTTTGCATAATATTGGGTTAGTGCATAAGTTCATGGCATCTCTTCCATAAGTTTAATAAACATAACAGATACACTTAACAGAGACTTAGTCATCAATAATACGTTCTCCTTCACTATCTATTCAAGACTGGCAACGATGGGGTGACTTTTCGATTCCACGACTGTATAAATCACGTGGTTATCAAGCGAAGAACTCGTCGAGCCACTTTCGGAGTGCATATTCATTTCGAAAGGACGTTCCTTGATGTCTGTTCAATAGCGAGCGGAAAAGGTGAAAATCTCAAGTGAATAAGTGGGTACTGAAAGTCCTTCCAACCCAACTCCTGTATAGTGTTTTTTGTTAGTCTAGCAGAGAGAGTAGCTTCACTTCCCGCAGTCTTCCTGGCCGTTGTTCCTGGATTGCGTCTGCAAGAAGTCTCAGTTGTTGACAGTAAATATCAGCAATGATACCCCTTGGGGAAGCAGTTCGTAGTACACCACACCGTCGTTGTTCCACCAGATGCATAATAATATCTTCTGTGGATGCGCACAGATAGTTGTATTGGAAGTTGCTCCTTTGTTCGGGCTCAACCATTCCTTTCTTTACCTTACGTTAGCATAAAGCCACCATCGATCGTCACCAGTAAAGTCGTAGGATGGGAATGGTCCTCGTTATTCACCAGCCAATTGATGACATTCAAGCAGGGATGCTGATTTTTTTTGATTTTGGCTTAGAGCATTCTGCAGCCAAACACTCGATTTTTGAACCCTCCCCTTTGCATGCAAATGTTGCACCATGGCAGAATGGTCATGGTTGATTGCCATTTCTCGAGCACACTGATAATGATAATTGAGGATTAATGCCTTAAACGATCTTCATCAAACTCCACTCTTGTTGGACTTGGAAAGTCACTAATGTCAAAACGATCATCCTTAAAACGAGGAAACAATTTCCTTACGGTACTCTGTCCATTGGCATTATCCCCATATTTGGCATGAATGCTTCTGGATGCCTCCACTGCTGTCACATCTGTGTTGCATTCAAACAGAAGAACATGTCAGAAATGTTCCGATTTATCCATTTGGCGCTTTGTGCTTTAGCGTCCACAGCTCCACTCACTATCTCCAAATCACCAAATGGCAATATGTAAACTCAAATAGCAACCGTGAACTACAAATAAATAATGGAAATTGATAAATAAAGCCATAGAAACCGGAATACCAACATGCAAAACAAAAATGCTACGAACTTACGCACCAACCTAATATATGCACCTAACTAAAATGTCAAGAATGTTTTCTGCTTATCGAAATTTCCCTGTCATCACAAAATAAATTTTCATAAATTTACGTGTACCACAGAACCAAATAATAGCTGTTCCGTCTTTGTACATCGTACAGTTTGCAAGTTTCAGCGTGATGAATGAAATGTAGGATTACTTGTGAGTTTCGTGGGATATGTAACAACTCTATGCTCCGCCTCCGCTTGTGGATGAGCAACTGCTAAATCTAAAGTAATTTTAAACAGGAGATTAGGTGCGTGACAATACCTCTGTTATGCGTGTTGCATGTTAATTTGACAAGACGTGCCGAAACGGTCAGTAATGTAGAAGAGATGGACCTCTTGTAACATGACAGTGGGTTGCGTTCCAGACTCCATTCCTTGTTCCATTCCGCCTCATTTTACCTTAATTATAATTATTGTGTGGTTAATCTTACCTCAGATATTAATTAAGAAAATGTAGGCTGACGTGGGAGAAAAATCTTGATTTAATAACTGTGTGAGTTCGAACTATACACAGATAATTGCATATGAACTAAAGCATTGAGAACAAACATGATGGCACGTCTCTTAGTTACCCTGTGAGGACACCCTCTCACTGCAAGAATGAACCGCCCTTTTATCAGAGTCGGGAGAGGGGGGGGGGGAATCAGGAGGGGGGGGAAGGTGAAGGGAAGGAGACGAGAATAGTGCACAGTGTTTCTTATATTATTCATGAGGGATGGCAAGGTGCGTCAATGAACTTTATTAAGTTTCAGAGATATTTTCAGACAAAGATTTATTCAAAATAGTGGTTGTTGATCACTCAACAGAACGTTGCGATAAGACATTCAATGGAAGTTTATGTGACGGAGTGCTCGACAGAAAAACGATGTCCGTGACAGTCGAGCCATCCTGGGGCTCCGTAGAGCTCCTGGGAATCTAATATAATATTATATCACTTTATCGTGATGTACTACGCTCCTGGGAATCCTTAGTTACCCTGTGAGAACACCCCCTTACTGCAAGAACGAGACCGCCCGTTTATCCAAGTCGGGGGGGGGGGGGGGGGGAGGGTGGAGGAGGTCGGGAGGGTTGGTGGAAGTGAAAGGTAGGAGGGCGGGGCGATGTACAAAGACGGATACATATTATTTTATTACGATGTATTACGCCGGAGATAGTTTCAGCGTCGTCGAAGAATTCCAACTATCCACTGATGTAAGATGTGGCTATGCTATAAGCCTTAAAATACGTAAGTTCCTTCGTGTTTGCAGGGTCTATGTCAGTTTTACAATCTCTAGAACATAATAAGTAGTATTCCTAAACTAGCAACCGCATCCTGGAGATCATTTGACAGTGCGTCCAGTATATACCAAATCGTAAGATTAAACTCTTGAGTGTTAAACCTGACTGTGGCCTCATTCAAAGAGAAGAAGTCGATATTTTTGCTAAAGAAACTACAAAATCCAGAACCTTGACCAATGTCGAACTTTCGGCTTCAGAGTTGTACCATCTAGCCACACAGAATGCCTTTCAACTATGGCAAGAGTACTGCAACGTGTCTCAGTACTTCAGTGGAAGATATTGTGCCTGTGTTCTGCCTTTTATTCCGCGTGGATCTTGGTTTCGCGATAATAATAATAATAATGTCTTGTGACGAAGGGCTCTCGCCGGGTAGACCGC
The DNA here is from genome assembly GCF_023864275.1 of Schistocerca cancellata. NCBI lineage: Eukaryota > Metazoa > Arthropoda > Insecta > Orthoptera > Acrididae > Schistocerca > Schistocerca cancellata. Next base: position 306,811,329 of record NC_064630.1, read on the forward strand.
TCGCCTGGTGCAAGTCTTTCGATTTGACGAAACTTCGGCGACATGCGCGTCGATGGGGATGAAATGATGATGATTAGGACAACACAACACCCAGTCCCTGAGCGGAGAAAATCTCCGATCCATGATGTTCACCTACCTAAATGGCTGATATCACTGTCTGCCGTATGAGGTTCAGCCACGGAAGTTTCCCGACACTCCTTCACAGCACTGGAATTACCCCAACTCCATTCCGCGACTGAAATACCACAACAGAAGTTAGAGCCTCTTTGCATATGCAGAATGGGAGAGGCACAGACAATAGTTCTTGCAACAGTTACATCGTCTCAAAGCAGAGTTTTCTCCGAGTGCTGCCATTCTACTTTCTTTGAATAATCATGCATATAATTAAGAGCTTTTTAAAATTTTACAAGCTGCCAAGATATATTTGTAGTAAAAACGTGGCACTGAGAAGTATGTTAACAGTAGTTTCATGTTAATATGTTTTGTAGGTATAGTTACTTCACCTTTGGCACTGAATATTTGTAACTCTGTTGTTCCTGATTTTTTCGTTGTCTTTCCTTACTGTGGTGCCAGAAGAATTAACTCAGTCAATCTACCATGTCAAACACCTTTCTTAAAAGCTTGTGTCACAAAAACATTTTTACACGTTCTTCTACGTTTTCTGTAAGATTTCAAAACCTGTTGTTGGAAATCGCACATGCATGTCAGTCACCAGGAGGCTTATAATGCACTTTGTTAAACTAGTATGTGTACGTTCTTATGTTATATCGTCAATTTATGTTTTGCACTGCTGGCTGAATGGCTTTTAGTTTCCGAAGACCAAATGGATAAAAAAGTTTTCACGCTTGTGGTTCGTGTCTGCGTCTTCTTGACGATAGCAGATGAATTGCGATGGTCGCTGTGTAGCTCAAGTGTCGTGTCTCTGCAAGTGCTCCAGTATTCTATGAGACTGGTATAGTGAATAAATATCTAAGCTTTACAGAATATTACGTCGGCACTTAGAGGAACATAGACACATTAAAAATTGAAATACACAATATTGGTATTCTACAATACTGTGGAACTTTTAAAAATGTCAGAGACGCGCGGCAGAACCAAGAATGAGGTGAGCAGTATCTTAACTGATCAGTGGATTCCAAAAGATACAAAAACTTACACCAACTTGATAGTACTGGAGGAAGCTACACTGGACGGTTTGACTCCCTCTGCTATGGTCTCAGGCGCAAGTCTAATTGGGGAAGTGTTTTGTTCTTTACATACAACTAACTTAGCACCCAATGCTTCGCTCGCGTGGACTGTATGGTCTGCGCAGATTTGTTTCGTTTTCCTTTTATTTCATCGAATTATATGTTCTTACGCCCATCGCTCACGAGTGGATCTACACTCTATAGAAGTTAGTGGCCCTTTACATGGCTGCCAGACTTCGCATAATTAAAGTGTTCCTAAACATTTAATTTCACACAACGAGTTAAAAAAAACCAATCGGATATGTGTATCTACAGTTACCGGTACACCGGTACTAAATTCTCGCATCTCAAAACAAATATTCCTGTATATGGAGTCACATTCAAACGTGGTGTCTATTTCGTCATTGCTAATGATTAGTTTGCGTAGTAATTACAACAAAAATAATTTAATAAACACATTTTAGGCCTACTGAAAAAGTTAAGTATTAATAATTAGTTTCTTTTTCTACGCAATTCTGACAAAGCTGATTTGTCGTGGAGGCTGTTAAATAGCTTTCTTTGATTTAGTTCACAAACTGCAACACCTTATAAACTTTCCACTCTCATTAAGGCCATAGAAGCATGGTCTTTTCCGAAAAGCGATTCTGCTTTCTTAATGAAATGATTCTATGAAACATTTTCCCTTATTTCACTCCCTTAGGGATTGAATTCCCAAAAACACTGGAACACACATTTTTTTCAATTCTAAGCGGTAAGTTAAATACCTATTTTCATAGATGTAGCTTCAAACATGCTTTAATAATTCTTTAATAATAATTTACTTATAAAACTTTCACCAATGTTTTTACCTCCTTAGAGGCTGAAATTCCAAAAACTCTGGAACACGCATTTTTTTTATTTATGACCAAGAAAGCAAATATTAAATTTCGTAGCAACATATTTTCAAAAAACCTTTCATTCTCTCTTTCACCCCCTTAGCGGTGGAATTTCGAAAAAAAATCCCTTTTTAAAGGACGCTTACAGTATAAGGTCAACACTATCTATGTTTTGACATAACAAAAATTTCCATTAAAATTTTCATCTCATATTCTACCATCGTAAGCGCTGAATTTCCAAAAACACTGTAACATGTATTTTTAATTAATAACCCAGAACTCAAATAGCAATCTTTCTATAGATGTATCTTTAAATACGCTTTAGCAGTTCTCTAACAATGATTTATTTAAAAAAAGAAATTTTGTTTGGGGTTGATTCTCTAATATTTCTGAAACACGTATTTTTTAATTTTTGACCTAGAAATTTTTTTTCAAAAACCTTTAGTCCCCTCCTTCACCCACCTAGGGGTGGCATTTCGAAAAATCCCTTCTTAAACGATGTCTACAGTATAAGATCAACAGTCTCTCGATAATTTAAGTTTTTCTTATTACCGGTTTTGGCTGGGCAGTGATGAGTCAGTTAGTCAGGACATTGCCTTTTATTTTTTTTTGGTCATCAGTCTACTGACTGGTTTGATGCGGCCCGCCACGAATTCCTTTCCTGTGCTAACCTCTTCATCTCAGAATAGCGCTTGCAACCTACGTCCTCAATCATTTGCTTGACGTATTCCAATCTCTGTCTTCCTCTACAGTTTTTGCCCTCTACGGCTCCCTCTAGTACCATGCATCATGCATCGAAGCTGCTTGCAAGAATAATATACAGAAGAATGGAAAAGAAAATTGAAAAAGCGCTAGGTGACGATCAGTTTGGCTTTAGGAAAAGTAAAGGGACGAGAGGGGCAATTCTGACGTTACGGCTAATAATGGAAGCAAGGCTAAAGAAAAACCAAGACACTTTCGTCGACCTGGAAAACGCGATGGACAATATAAAATGGTGCAAGCTGTTCGAGATTCTGAAAAAAGTAGGGGTAAGCTATAGGGCTCAAATGGCTCTGAGCACTATGGGACTTAACATCTGTGGTCATCAGTCCCCTGGAACTTAGAACTAATTAAACCTAACTAACCTAAGGACATCACACACATCCATGCCCGAGGCAGGAGTCGAACCTGCGACCGTAGCAGTCGTGCGGTTCCGGACTGAGCGCCTAGAATCGCTAGACCACCGCGGCCGGCTAAGCTATAGGGAGAGACGAGTCATATACAATATGTACAACAACCAAGAGGGAATAATAAGAGTGGACGATCAAGAACGAAGTGCTCGTATTAAGAAGGGTGTAAGACAAGGCTGTAGCCTTTCGCCCCTACTCTTCAATCTATACATCGAGGAAGCAATGATGGAAATAAAAGAAAGGTTCAGGAGTAGAATTAAAATACAAGGTGAAAGGATATAAATGATACGATTCGATGATGACATTGCTGTCCTGAGTGAAAGTGAAGAAGAATTAAACGATCTGCTGAACGGAATGAGTACACAGTATGGTTTGAGAGTAAATCGGAGAAAGACGAAGGTAATGAGAAGTAGTAGAAATGAGAACAGCGAGAAACTTAACATCAGGATTGTTGGTTACGAAGTCAATGAAGTTAAGGAATTCTGCTACATAGGCAGTAAAATAACCAATGACGGACGGAGCAAGGAGGACATCAAAAGCAGACTCGCTATGGCAAAAAAGGCATTTCTGGCCAAGAGAAGTCTACTAAAATCAAATACCGGCCTTAATTTGAGGAAGAAATTTCTGAGGATGTACGTCTGGAGTACAGCGTTGTATGGTAGTGAAACATGGACTGTGGGTAAACCGGAACAGAAGAGAATCGAAGCATTTGAGATGTGGTGCTATAGACGATTGTTGAAAATTAGGTGAACTGATAAGGTAAGGAATGAGGAGGTTCTACGCAGAATCGGAGAGGAAAGGAATATGTGGAAAACACTGATAAGGAGAAGGGACAGGATGATAGGACATCTGCTAAGACACACACCAACGTGAATAGTCGTTTTGTTGCCACTTCCCCCAATGATTTTAGAAATTCTGATGGAATGTTATCTATCCCTTCTGCCTTATTCAACCGTAAGTCCTCCAAAGCTCTTTTAAATTCCGATTCTAATACTGGATCCCCTATCTCTTCTAAATCGACCCCTGTTTCTTCTTCTATCACATCAGACACATCTTCACCCTCATAGAGGCTTTGAATGTATTCTTTCCACCTATCTGCTCTCTCCTCTGCATTTAACAGTGGAATTCCCGTTGCACTCTTAATGTTACCACCGTGGCTTTTAATGTCACCAAAGGTTGTTTTGAATTTCCTGTATGCTGAGTCTGTCCTTCCGACAATCATACCTTTTTGGATGTCTTCACGTTTTTCCTGCAGCCATTTCGTCTTAGCTTCCCTGCACTTCCTATTTATTTCATTCCTCAGCGACTTGTATTTCTGTATTCCTGATTTTCCCGGAACATGTTTGTACTTCCTCCTTTCATCAATCAACTGAAGTATTTCTTCTGTTACCCACGGTTTCTTCGCTGCTACCTTCTTTGTACCTACGTTTTCCTTCCCAACTTCTGTGATGGCCCTTTTTAGAGATGTCCATTCCTCTTCAACTGTACTGCCTACTGCGCTATTCCTTATTGCTGTATCTATAGCGTTAGAGAACTTCAAACGTATCTCGTCATTCCTTAGTACTTCCGTATCCCACTTCTTTGCGTATTGATTCTTCCTGACTAATGTCTTGAACTTCAGCCTACTCTTTTATACAGAGAGATTTTAGCAAGCCACCACACTTTTAAGTGAGTAGTATTTCCTTGTAAATGATAGTTCTGCTCACAATACCCAGCCGACATAGATCCATTCCTAACTAAGGGGGTCCTTTCAGGGTGGTAGCCCCTATCTTAAACAATGTTAAATTTATTCATCTGAAAGGTACCTTTCATTAGAAACTATAAGGAATAAAAATTTGTAAAATACATGACTTGTGTTTACGCATTTCTAACCACTATAAAAGAAAGATTTCTAAAAATATTGACTAGTTTTGAAATAATAATTATTTCTGTAAAAGGTGGACATCAAAATATCAAACTTTCTAAATTTTTCTGTGTAAGCTAGACTCTAACTTCTTTGAGACTTACAAAATAAAAATCACAATACTCAGCGTTGTGTACCGTAATTTTGAACAAATTGTGGCAAGTAGAAGATGAGAACAAGTACAATTTATTCTTAAAAAATACAACTAATGGGAAACAGCCATTAAAGTTGTCAATGCATTCCCACTCCATAAGATGGGTTGTCTGCCTCCTCTTCCATCTGATCTTGCAATATCCTGTTTCCTGGTCGGCTGCTTTGTCTGTCCCTTGTTTGAAGGTCTCTAGTCACTTTTCGGGTGCCCTAACTCTTTCTTTATCTAAATTTAACATTTGTTTCACTATAAAACGACCAACAGTTTGTAGCGGTCTTCTCAGAAGTTCATACCTTGCACCGTTTCTTTCACTGAACGTTGCTACTCCATCAAAGACACCTAAGTGCACGGTACTAATTGACATACACGCTTTCTCGGTAATTCTGTCTCAGATTACGCTTTTATGAGCTCGTTAAGATTCTGGGTGTGGCCATGAAGACATTTCTTCAATGGCCTTACATCTGACAAAGCCCTGAAAGTCAGTTCAAGACATCCACTACAGCGAAAGGAATAGCTTTTTATGAATAAATTTCGCACCATTTTTCTATGCTTTGTTGTATTTGCACCATGAATCACTTCCTGGGTGACACAGACCATGAATGGATTTATCCTTTGTTGGACAGAGGTGAAACAAAATTGCCGATACTGATTTTCTGATATCTTCTATGCCACTAATATTTTGCCCGATAGCTACGCAGTAATAATTTTGATTTTATCTGTTCTAGATTCTGTGAGTCTGTTCTTACCATCTAATGCTCTGCCTTCTTCCAATTTATTCCCTTGCATGCGGTTTGTAGTCGTCACAACCTCGTACCCATTCACGTTTGTCTATGACCAATGCACTCCAGTTTAGCGACAGTTACACCTTCTCCCTACCGTTTCTCTTCCTCACCTGCTTTGAAAGCTTTTGAATCTCTATATCCTAAATAATTGACGGATCTTACATTATTCGGCATTCTTGGAAAATGGCTACGCTCACACAATTTTTTTTAAATGAATGAATTAACTATAAAGAAGGCAATAATACATGTGTATTATATATCAGTGGAAAGGGGAATATTAGGTAGAGTAAGATCAAGCAAAACAAAATTCAATGCTTCAACTGGTACGGAGCCTCTTAAAGTATTGGATATTCCTTATCCACATGTGTAACGGAAAGAAAGTGCCGCGCTCTCGTTTTTGCAACGATGGACTGTCATGTAGGTAACCCTCAAGTCAACAAGAACGACGCGCAATTTCAGGGTAAATGCCGGGCACCAGCAAAAGGGTTAAGTATAGGCGTACGTCACGGCCAGAGAAGGACGCTACGGAGCGCGCTGAGCAGCAAAAGAACATCAAAGTCGCTGCATACGCAAAGGAGCTGCCATGCTTCTGGACTCGGAACTCAGACCGTGGGGCTAAAACTATCCAGAATGGAAGTATCTGAATCATATGTACACAAGAGTGAAAAGAGAAAAACGACTCGATGGCGAAGGAACGGCTGCACAAGTGGTCGGCCTTTCGCTGGGCTTCGGTGGAGCGGACGTGAAAGGGCAGGCGGCCTACTTTAAAAGAGAGCTGCCGGCGCATTTTTCTGCCCCGAAGAGCCGCCATTACAACGCTGCGCCAGATCCAGCAGACTGCTGCGGAATGGGAGAGGCTGGTGGAGGGGGGGCTGGTTGTGGGTATGGGGGGCAGGAGGGTTGGGCGTAGGAAGTGAGTACACAAGTCGGCCCCCACCCCCTTCTCTCATTCCGCCGATAGCCGCTGCTGGGCCAGCGCGGGCTTAGGAGGGCTTCTATAAACATGAGCCGCCCGTACTCCAGCTCCCACACCACGGGTTTTGTGAATCTCAGCGCTACACGCGGGGCAGGTCCTGAGAAATATTGGCTGATAGTGCAGTAGAGGCTTCGACAGAGCATTAGTGTATTTCCCAGTAGAGTACGTACTCACAGGGAACTCTATGGAGCAGATTTTTCATATCTTGAATTGATGTACGCACTAATCGGTGTTCTCGACAGGGAATATATTTATTCCAGATTTATACACAGACGGAAGAAAATCACAATACGAAGATTTTAGCGATATAAACAAAACCTGGCAGGCGTGTTTGTACATCTGGAAGATGATGTACACTCACATTTTTCTCCAGTGGCATGAAAGTGGCGCTAGTAGAACCACTACGGGGATGCAAATCAGGTTTGCCTAAGGTGAGCCTTAGTTACCTGTGAGATTGGATGTGGTGAGTTGATGATAATCAAGAATACCTTTAAAGTGACAAAGGCGCTATTATCAACACCTCATTGAGTTTGAACGATGGAGTGTGATAGGGCTACGAGAAGCTGGATGTTCCTTCTCTGATATTGGTGAAAGACTTAAAAAGGAATGTAGCCAATGTACATGACTGCCGGCAGCGGTGGTCTCGAGAATGGACGGTCACAAGAAGACTGGGTTCCGAACGACCACGTGTACTACGGAGAAGGAAGACCATCGTGTTCTGCGTATTACTCTGGGGCACTGTACTGCATCTGCAGCAGCATTCTGACCAGCAGTCGGAACCAGAGTGACACAAAGAACTGTTACAAATCGGTTACTTTAAGGACTGCTGCCACCCAGACACACTGTACAGTGCATTCCAATGGCTCCAAACCACTGCCATCTGCGACTTCAGTGGTATCGAACGTGAGCTCATTGTAGGGCAGGGTGGAGTGTTGTTTTTTCTGGAGGACGCTAGTTCTGCTTCGGTGCCAGTGATGGCCATGTGTTGATTAGAAGGTCGGTTGAGGGCCTGCACCGAACCAGTCTGTGGCTGGGACACTGTGTAACCTCCCCCTCACTTATCGACCTTAATGACAGTGAAAAATTAAACCGCGTGCACCTAATGGAAATTTGGGAAAAGCACCGAAGTTAATTTGTCGGTAAAGAGGGAGGAAAGGATTACATCTAAATGAAAGGAAAAATGCAAATGAAATTGGTGGAAATTAATTTTGAGAAAGGGGTAAAATTAGTAAAGAAAGTAAATGTGCGGTCGTTACGTTAACAATTAATTGACGTTAATTAGATATTTGAGATTTGGGGAAAATTACGGTCGCCAGTCCCACAGACAACTAATATAATAACTGAAAATGAAAGATTAATGCACATATAATTAGAACCAAAAGCGTGGCAACTGAAGATTGACACGTGTGAAAACTGAATGTTTGTCATTAGTAATAAATGTCGTTACACTCTGACTTAATTAGTAGAATTAATAAAACTGGAAAATTGAAAGTTAATTTAGTGACTGAAATTAATAGTGAACTTTGTTTCTGAAGCACTACGAAATTTAATAAAATAAGGTTAGCCTTGGGCTACCTCAACAATCATTTCAAAAGCTACTTGAATCTACGCAATTTAGAAATAAGAGATTTAACTTTGAACTTGAATTAAATGATTCTGAACAATTAACAATAGTAAAATTTAGTTCGTACCGAGCTGAGCTGCAGCCACGGGTAAGCTAAAATATGGTAACAAAACTCGCACTTTTAATTTCTGCTTGTGTAATCTAAGTATTGTAGCCAGCTATGAATACTTTAACTGAACTTTGAAATTAATGCAGTGAAACGGAATGATATTACTTTAATGCTGGCGTACGAATTTCAACGACACTCGGGTTCATTCCAGAAAAGGAAAGGACCCTGCTTGGTAATGCAATTGGGACAATGAGCAACAAAGGTTCATGCTAAGTTGCTGTATTTTTGTGATGCAACAGATTGAAAATCTGAGCTCTGCCATACAGTTCTAAAACTTAACGTGCTTTTAGTCTTCCTTGTTGGTTGATTGAAGGTTTGCAGTCGTCGATCGGGGAGGTGGCGACAGTCACTCATTGTCGGCCGTCGCTGTTGCAGAAGCTGGATGTTGGCGCGCCTTCTTCTCGACACGGTCACCAGGCGAAACGGGCTCTTGATGTGCGCCAGCTAATGCTTCCCGTCCGCGACACCTTGTAAGAAACTATCATAGCAGGTCGAGCGCAATTACTTGCTGCCAAACCCCGAAAGCGCGGCAACTCGCCGGAGCGTCACACAACACACCTGCTCCACCGCCCGACTCCAGCCAGACTCCCTCTGCCCGCGCTCCATGCGGCAGAGTTAACTCTACCAAAGATCCTAAAGACTTTGGTTCTCCACACGACCTATCGATATAATCGTTCGATAACATAGTTTTCCCTAGGCCAGACCCAGCGTAAAAATACAAATAGTGTTTACAAAACTAACCAATTATACATCGACATAAATGCATATACAGGGTGAGTCACCTAACATTACCGCTGGATATATTTCGTAAACCACATCAAATACTGACGAATCGATTCCACAGACCGAACATGAGGAGAGGGGCTAGTGTAATTGGTTAATACAAAAAAAAAAAAAAAAAAAAAAAAAAAAAAAAAAAAAAAAAAAAAAATGAAAAATGCACGGAAGTATGTTTTTTAACACAAACCTACGTTTTTTAAGTGGAACCCCGTTGGTTTTGTTAGCACATCTGAACATATAAACAACTACGTAATCAGTGCCGTTTGTTGCATTGTAAAATGTTAATTACATCCGGAGATATTGTAACCTAAATTTGACGCTTGAGTACCACTCCTCCGCTGTTCAATCGTGTGTATCGGAGAGCACCGAATTACGTAGGGATCCAAAGGCAACGGTGATGGACTTTAGGTACAGAAGAGACTGGAACAGCTCATTACGTCCACATGCTAACACCTTTTTATTGGTCTTTTTCTCTGATGCAGATGTACATTACCATGAGGGGTGAGGTACACGTACACACGTGGTTTCCGTTTTCAATTACGGACTGGAATAGTGTGTCCCGACATGTCAGGCCAATAGATGTTCAATGTGGTGGCCATCATTTGCTGCACACAATTTCAATCTCTGGCGTAATGAATGTTGTACACGCCGCAGTACATCTGGTGTAATGTCGCCGCAGGCTGCCACAATACGTTGCTTCATATCTTCTGGGGTTGTAGGCACATCACGGTACACATTCTCCTTTAACGTACCCCACAGAAAGAAGTCCAGAGGTGTAAGATCAGGTGAACGGGCTGGCCAATTTATGCGTCCTCCACGTTCTATGAAACGCCCATAGAACATCCTGTCAAGGGTCAGCCTAGTGTTAATTGCGGAATGTGCAGGTGCACCATCATGCTGATACGTCGACGCGTTTCCAGTGGGACATTTTCGAGCAACGTTGGCAGATCATTCTGTAGAAACGTGATGTATGTTGCAGCTGTTTGGGCCCCTGCAATGAAGTGAGGACCAATGAGGTGGTCGCCAATGATTCCGCACCATACATTTACTGTCCACGGTCGCTGTCGCTCTACCTGTCTGAGCCAGCGAGGATTGTCCACGGACCAGTAATGCATGTTCCGTAGATTCACTGCCCCGTGGTTTGTGAAACCCGCTTCATCGGTAAACAGGTAGAACTGCAACGCATTCTCTGTTAATGCCCATTGACAGAATTGCACTCGATGATTAAAGTCATCACCATGTAATTGCTGATGTAGCGACACATGAAACGGGTGAAAGCGGTGACGATGCACTATGCGCATGACACTACTTTGACTCAGTCCACCGGCTCTCGCAATGTCCCGTGTACTCATGGTTCATGGCAACAGCAGCTAATACAGCAACTACACCCGCTTCTCCTGTGACGGGCCTGTTACGGACCCGTTTGCGTGCTACGACCATACCTGTTGCATACAGTTGGCGGTAGATGTTTTGCAATGTGCGGCACATTGGATGCTCTCTGTCCGGGTACCGTTCTGCATACACCCTGCGGGCTTCAGCTGCATTTCATCGACACTCGCCATAGATGAGTATCATCTCCGCCTTTTCAGAGTTCGAATAAACCATGGTTACAGTTCCTACAACACTACACAATCACAGACGTCTGGTAACACGGTGTACTACAGTTGGTCTGCGTGCGGAGACGAATACAGAATAACAATATCAGCAAGCGCTACATGCGGACACTGCGACAGCTAGACCAAACCACAACAGTGCACTACAGCCACAATCGTAAACACGGTCGTCATCGTAAACACGTACCTGCAGATGCTGCTCGCCGACCGTGGCCCGTGTTTGTTACAACACGCAACTGAACGTCGGAGGTTTCAAGCGTCAACTTTAGGTTACCATATCTCCGGATGTAATTAACATTTTACAATTCAACAAACGGCACTGATTACGTATTTGTTTATATGTTAAGACGTGCTAACAAAACTGACGTGGTTCCATTTTAAAAAAACGTAGGTTTGTGTTAAAAAAACATACTTCCGTGCATTTTTGTATGGTTTGTATCACACAATTGCACTAGCCCCTCTCCTCGCGTTCGGTCTGTGGAATCGGTTCGTCAGTATTTGATGTGGTTTACGAAATACATCCAGCGGTAACGTTAGGTGACTCACCCTGTATATATATATATATATATATATATATATATATATATATATATATATATATATATATATATATATAGTGAATCAATTAAAATATATAAAGATACAGAAATGTCATATCTTCAGGTAACAAAATAAGGAAAAAATTTATAGTACAATAGATGGAAATAGGAGGATATGCATTTCCGGCGTTACAACTGGACCTACACCTGGAGTTATAGTCTGGGGTGCGATTTCGTATGACAGCAGGAACACTCTCGTGGTTATCCCGCCCACCGTGACTGAAAATTTGTACGTCAATTTGATGTTTCGACCTGTTGTTCTGCCTTCCATTAACAGCATTCCAGGGGGTGTTTACCTACAGCATAACGCTCGGCCACATTTCACCATAAGGCAAAGCGAAAAATTTTGGTGCGATATTTGGTCGGACATGACGGTAGAGAAGACATTGACGGGGTCCAGCAAAATTAAGGAGGGCCTCGCTGGTGGTGGATGCTTCAGTGAGAATGTTCTTGCCAAGTGGACGCAAGGGAATGTCAATCTGCAATATGTGTTTGACGTAACGGAAACCTACTGTCAAGTGGCTGTAGTTTCGTCTGAGCAGCACGTCAATGCAAGTCCCACCAGAGTGGCTTGAGACAATGTCGATTCTCTCAAACTATAGGCATGGTTTCACCAGCATCCTCCATTTCCAGAGACCGATGTGATCATGTCAGTCTGCGGTGGAGTAGTTGGTGGGGAGCAGGTGAATTGTCATTCAGCCCAAGAAATAAGAGACCGCTGGACCGCTGACCAAGCAGTTTAGTCCCCCCACTTTAAGCCAACCAGGAAATAGGCAAAGTATGTATGATAAAGGCAATCGGCCAAAACTACCACAACCTTAAGTGGAAACACATGGATAAAGTTGTTACACTCGTCCAGGTTACACAAACCTTGAAAGTTGGCTCAAAAATGCTGTCTGATGTTGATCCTATCACGTTGTTTCAAAGAATTTGCACAGCGAAACAGTCTGACGTAGATTTGAAGCACTTTTTCATCCACGCAGTGGCACCATAACCATTATTGTTGGTCAGAAAAAATGGATTGCTAAAGGGAACCATATCTCTGTTGTAGAAGGCTTTCAACCCAGCAGCTGTTCCCACAGGATTACAAAATAAAACGGTTGTTGTGGATGCAGAATTCCTTCTTCTTGTTTGGGACAAGCACGAATCTTTTGGTGTCATCTGCAAAACTACACCAGCTTTGTCAGCTGGCACTATGGGTCCACATTGACTGTTGTATTCGATGGGTATCTAAGTTAGGAGAATCAGCGAGGCACTAAAAGCTTGGAAAGAGCTCGGCGTTCAAAAGTGAAGACTTCAGCCAGTATAATGTTTGATGAGAGTACACTACGGGCTGTTTTCCAACAGAAGTTCTTGGGAAATGAAACGAATAAGAGTCCCCTCACTCAAATATTGAGAACACGTCTGGAAGAATCTGCCATTGGAGTATTGGAGGTAGCAGAGGTCGCTGATTTACTGATTGTGACAACAGTTTGCTCTGTCACCCAGGTTAGACATCGTGATTGTAGTCCGTGACGATATTGACGACCTAGTCATCCTGTGTGGGGCTCCCAGCCATGCAATCTACAACAATATCTACCTAGTGAAGCGGGAAAAGAAGTTCGTCCAAGTTCGAGAAGAAACACCTCCTGCTCTCACATGCCTGTTCTGGGTGCAACACAACCTCCATGATATTCGGGCATGGGAAAATCAAACTTTGTGGTCTCATCGACAGGACGCCAGCATTGAGGGAAGCTGCTATGGTGTTCTACAAGGCATTTGCAACTCCAGCAGACGTCAGCAGAGCTAGGGAGAAGATCCTGATGGCAATTTAGGGCACCAGAAGAATGACCACCTGCGGTGTCAATGAGCTGAGTTATCATCTTTTTGTGAAGAGGCTGGTTCCTGTTTTGACAGGGGATACACAAATGGGCAAGGAAGGCGGGGGTCATTAGTTTCAGATTGATCCCAGTTTTCAAGGTTCAAAATGGTTCAAATGGCTCTGAGTACTATGGGACTTAACTGCTCAGGTCATCAGTCCCCTAGAACTTAGAACTACTTAAACCTAACTAACCTAAGGACATCACACACATCCATGCCCGAGGCAGGATTCAAACCTGCGAGGCTCCAGACTGTATTGCCTAGAACCGCTCGACCAATCCGGCCGGCAAGTTTTCAAGGCTAAATTGGTTTTTCTCGCTAGGCTGCCACAGTAATAGTGAGGGAGGAGGGAGAGGAGGGAGTGGGCAGGAGTACAAGTGTGGCACAATCAGGCCTAGGGTTTTAGGTACTGTACTTCCACTGTCTTGCGTGCAGGATCTCTCCAGTCTGCGCAGTGTTTATACGCCACACGCGAACAGCAAGGAAGAAAACCGGTTAATTTTGTGGGCAGAGGGCCCGGTGCTGATCGAAGACGGAAGCATGGCTGCAAGCCGAGAGCTGAACTATTTGTGTGTGTTTGTCGTACGTACAGCCTGGTTATGCCAATGGCGCATCGTAACTGTACTCTGAACGCCAAGGAATACGTTGACAAAGGAGAGAGAATTAGCTCACTGTTCATATTTCTGCTATGCATAACATAAACAGAACACTCGCTCATGTCACTGCATCATCTACTCGCAATAACACCAAAATGTGTACACCGAATAAAGTATTACCCTGCAGAGTAAAAGAAATTAAGATTAACTGTATATCTACGTACGCAAAAAGTAGTAGACCTGCCTTACTAACCTTATTCAGTAGGACCGATGTTAACGCCATTCAAAGGTATCTTTGAATTTTGACGAAGTGGTGACCACTTGTATAGGAGCTCAGTTCTTCTGTACTTCATGTTTGCAAATTTTTCACCCTTTGACTCAAATCAGAAATTTCAAAAATGTGGTCTCGTTCAGTACAGAAAATTTCGAGTGCTGATATTCTTTCTTGGTCTATAGTATTTTGCAAGAAGGTTTTTGATACGTTTCAGTGATGAAAAACAACGTTCAGTCATACCGGACTTATTTACAGAAGGGACCATATTTGCTATAAAGCGGGATCACTTAAAGGTATAGAACTGGGGCTATACTCTCTCACGGACCCCCAGATTAAAGTAAGTAAAAGGAGGGCATGTTTTCAAACTCTGTGTCAGAGTTCATCAGTTTTAGTGGATGTCGACTGTTAACATGCCAGTATCTCGGCACCTCATCTCCAGATGCTTTCAGAGGTCTAAGTGTCCAGAAATTGTGGTGACCAGGACAACAGCCGAACTCCCCCTGTACCGAGGGAGGTCAGGACAGCACGGGTAACATGCGGTCTTGCATGACCTTGTTGTAGGATTACGTTACGGAAAGTTCGGAGATGGGGCTAGGCTATAAATGTGATGACTAAGGTCCAAATTACTAGCTACGCGAACAGGAGCAGATCTTGTTGTGTACGCAATGGCACCCATACAATCAAGCCAGGTACTCGGTGTAACGATGAAGAATGAAGGTGGACGCACCGTTATCGGCACACCTGGCTCTCTACCGCCGTGTAAAGGGAAACTGTAACAATGATCACTGTGCTGCCATTCCATGGTGCTGCAGATGTCATCTATGTGGGTGCTTGCCCTGCTGGAAACAAGACACTTTTCTAAGTCAAGAAGTATCACGTGGTTGTGCTAGCGAACAATGTATCTGTCTCTCGATCGCTAGACCTGTGGAGCGGTTGACATTTCTCATAACGTTAAGTATGGCCTTCCTGAACCCAGGAATTCCATGTTAACAGTCATGGGATCTTGACCAACGCGATCAGCAATACCACGAAATGGTAAATTGCGGTATCGTTAAGCCACGAGGTAAGATAGATGTTTTTCATTCTTACGAGAGGTGTAACACGATTTCCTCACAAAACAAATAGCAAATACGATTTCTGAATGAGAAATCCCCTACATAATCTTAATCATAATCATAAAAGCTCGTTATTTAGAATAAGTGCCAAGCTTCTACATCCAAATGGATCTTGAGCAGATCACTTGTACTTTCAAATTAGTATGACACGTATGAAATGGGACTTGCATACAGACTACCAGATTACAAGTCATAAAAATAAAAGGATGATATCCAACTGAAACGGAGCTGCGCAATGTACTGAATTATAGTATCCTTGTTGCATCAAGCAGACACTCTATGGACACACCGAAATAGAAAATGAAATTGCCTTAATATATAACTGAAATGTACCCCCTCCGCCCACCTCCCCAAAGCATAAAGTCAAGAAAAACTCGTTAAGGAAACTAGCTCGGAAATAGCTTGGGGTAATAAAAGAAAACCACGAAATCTCTTGGCCAGGTTGTCTTAATCACAGCACCGCCTCGGCCGTCGTGTAATATTTAAGAGATAAAGGCACTTGCGAAGAGTGGTACGGGTACTCCATATCGTTGTTTAGCACTAAAAAGCTTCAGGATCGATACAACAAGTTTAACACAGCACCCACTCGCTGCCCGGCGCCCTGTTTTACAGCTCGCGTAATGAGTTAAAAGCTTCTGCATCGCGCGACATAAAATCTGCGTAACTGTCGCGGTTCCCGGCTTCTGGACGCCACAAAAATAGGATTGCAGTACCAGCAACAACTGCTCTTGCATCGAACGACCCTTTCAGTTCCTCTTTATTTTCATACGACTTACACAGTACTTTCAAAACTTCACGAAACTGGTACCAGTAAAGTGTAATTAATAGACAGCATACAGAAATACTCCCAGGGGAAGTAAGCACACCAACCAAAAAATTAGTCACCGCCAGGAGACACAACGCTAATATTACGTACTGATTCACATATGCCACATCCAGCCGAAGCCGCTCATTCTTAAAAAAAAAAAAAAAAAAAAAAACAACCAACGGAGAGAGCTTTCAGAGAACTGCCACACAAGTTCGACCTGCACAACGATGCTGGTATCAGTGGTCAGTGAACATTCTCACACCTACAGATAAGGTTATAAGGTTCTGCACGTCCACGCAGTACAGGCGCCCGCGAGGATCTTGCTGCCAGATCGTACAGCTAGCACAGCGCAGATAAGAGGGCTTGTGGTTCCAGACGTGTCAGCATAAGCTGTTGGGAATTGGTTATTAGCAGTGGGACGACGAGCACACGCACCTCTATCCCGTCTTCCACTCACGTCGCAGCATCGACGTGTATTGGTTGACTGGTCCAATTCGAGGATCGCCTGGAAGACGGAATGCCGCGCCGAGGTTTTCAGCGATGAAAGCAGATTCTGCCTGCACGCAGGTGATGGTCGTTTACTCGTAGGATGTAGAGCTGATGAGCGCTGTCTCGTAGAGAGCATTCGCACGAGACACGCTGGCCCCACCATGAAGCTTATGGTCTGAGGTGCGATAAGCTACAACTCTCCTTGTTGTGGAGGGAACGTTAACCAGCGCTCTGTACGTGCAGAATTTTGTTAGAGTTGTTCTTTTGTCTTTGTTGCAATAAGAAGGTGATGCATGGGTCCAACAGGCAATTCTCGCAACTTTCCTGGCCAGCACGTCCAATCGAGTATGTGTGGGATATGATGCGACGAGAAGTGACTCGTGCGACTCGTCAACGAACTACTCGTACAGAACTATGTGAACAGTCGGGCAGGCGTGGAATAATGTAGCGCAGGACAGTTTTCGCCATCTTTTCGGTCGTCTGGATGCCAGAATCAGCGCCTGCATTGCCACCCGTGGAGATTACACTACGTACTAATATGGGTGTTAAAACGCAGATCGATACCTGGAACCTCAGAACCGCCTCATCTGTAAACGTTATCATTTCATGTACTCCATATGTACTGTTGCAACAATGTATCATGAGTGACCTAGACGGCTCTGAAAGGATGCACTAATTTTTCCGGCTGTGAAGTTTCAGATATTTTCTATGAGATTAAATTGGAGTTGTTTAGCGTTCCAGTCACGGTGCTGTAGGGTACCTGAGTGTATGTCAAACCGAACTGCATGGTCGTAGCGGTGTGAAAACAGCCGTTGTTATCCTGGAAGACGGGAGTGTCCACAGTCGTCATGTAGATGTGTACGTAAAACTTGATCACCGAAAATGTCGACACAAACACCCTAATTCAGATTAAAACTGTGTGCCAGGCCGAGACTCGAGCTCGGGACCTTTGCCACTCCGCTGCAGAGTGAAAATGTCATTCTGGAAACATCCCCCAGGCTGTGGCTAAGCCATGTCCCCGCAATATCCTTTCTTTCAGGAGTGCTAGTTCTGCAAGGTTCGCAGGAGAGCTTCTGTAAGGTTTGGAAGGTAGGAGACGAGGTACTGGCAGAAGTAAAGCTGTGAGGACGGGACGTGAGTCGTGCTTGTTGTAGCTCAGTTGGTAGAGCACTTGCTCGCGAAAGGCAAAGGTCCCGAGTTCGAGTCTCGGCCTAGCACACAGTTTTAATCTGCCAGGAAGTTTTATATCAGCGCACACTCCGCTACAGAGTGAAAATCTCACCGTAATTCATGTTCTCAATAATAATGAGCAGGCTCAAGGTGTGGTACAAAAAACAGCCTCAGTCATCACGGAACCATCTCCTACCCGAAACAATCCTCCAAAAACCGTGTCTTAAACGCTTCATTGTGGTGTCCGTCCACTCGACTTATTGCATCATTTGAAAGGAAGCAAAACCAAGTGTGGTGCAAACATAGAAGTATGCTCATTGGCAAGTTAGAAGCACAGGGGACAAAGTGGGGCCCTGTTTCATGTCAGTGGACAGTAATATACTGGGATATGATTGATTATTTCACTTTAATGGCCGGAATAGTACATGGCTGTGACTGAGAGATCTAAATATTGGTATGATGGCTTAGATATTCTCTGGTTGCTCTATTTCCAAGTAAATGGACGTACGTTACCACCTTACCACCATGCTGGATTGTGCCATCATTGGCTTACCGCTGCATGTGGGCATCCCAAAGGTCAAGTTTGTCCCTAAAACCCCTTCTCCCTCCTACTGACGAAGAACAGAAGTTGAAAAATTTACATCGATCACTTGTTGAAAGAACTGAATGCCAAAGTGAATTGTTATGAAGGTTACCAGCAACTGGATGTTCCGACCGGGAAGATTAGTGAAGACTATGTCTCTAGAAAAATGAATAGCCGACGGGGATTGACTATCTGATGATGACTTAAGCGTCGAAAGCTGTGAAACCTAATTAATTTAATAATTGAAACTGTGAATAAAATTGCTGTACATGTGTTAATAGGTTAAGCAACTATGGATATGGAATTAAGAAAGTATGTTGCAAGGGAGAATATTGCAATGAAACTAACTGGAGACCGAGCTGTAAGGATCTAAATGAAGCATGTGTAGTAAATGTGCTAAAAATAATTCCCAGTCTACTGGAGCAAAAATAATCTTCAGTAATTTTTCATTCACATAACACAATTTACATGTTAACAGGAAATCAGAGATGCCACACATTCTACATTACGACTTACATAGAATTAAAATAGAAGCAAATAAAATCACTGTTTTACGAAATGTGATTACAGACAACAGCTACAGAAACTCCACGAGCATGCCTTCGGTTAGTAAGGTAACAAACCATCTGGATCGGAATCTAGTTCACTGTTCCTCAAAGAACACCATCTGTATGATGCAAGGCAATTTGAGTGGAAGAGCGTCCAGAGAAGTTTTCCAGTTTTGGCGGTGCTTTCATGAAATCATCTTCGAATTGTAATTATCAATAAAGGTTGCATATGACAGACAGACTGTCAGTACATAACGTAGGATAACGGTAAGAAAAGCGATCACTGTTCAAGGAAACATTCCAGCGGTTGCGTGAGGTGCTACACAGAATCCACGGGAAGCAAAAATAGGGGCGGCGGAGCAGAGATTTTAATGTCTCTTCTCCTAAACATGTGTCTGTTTGTGGAGTCCTGCATGAGAAGATGAAAAATATGGGGAAGTGCGTTATTACGACAAGAGAAGAAAAGATTGAAGAGCAGTTCGAAAGTTTAGCAGGGATCTCCAACGCAGAATCGTAGCTCCCGGAACGTCCTAAGCAGCCACTCCCGGGTACTCGCCTAAGGAGCAGGTCAAGGTAATTACACACCGTCTCGGAAGGCCGTAACTCTCAGTAAGCCCTGTCGTAAACTCTTTGGGGATTCTCAGGTAAGCTGAAATGGAAACGTTCCACTTTCACCAGCCTCGCTGAAGTGGTCGGAGAAAACAACTGTGCAGGACGTGTGTTGAGCGTCCCATCACTGTATACTTTTGAAAAGAAAAGCTGGATCGTAATTTTCTCTGACAAGATGAATCTGCTATGAAAGAAAACTCAGTAAACACATTGGTAACGTATGTAGGAGTTATCAATTACTTTTCTTAATAGAGTAATAGAGTCCCTTACTAGACTTGATAATTATGGTAGTGGTATGATAAAACCTCATTACAATCTCACAGCAGGGTCATCTAGCTACTGTGGGAAGAAATGAGTGAGTGTTGATTCAGGGATAGTGAGAGGGGAGGTGTTGTGGTGGGGGGGGGAGGGGTCGAGTTAGATTTAATGTTTAATTTGGAATCAAAGTCGTCGTGTAACTGAGTTTGCTTGCCATAAAAATTGTTAGCAGCCATGAAGATCACGTTACAAGGAAGAAAAAACTTAGTGCAAACTGAGGACGGTACTCAGTCATTTCAAGTTGTAGTTTTATCAGACTATTCAGCTAGTCAGTCACTCATAATATACATTAAAATTGTTCTTATGAGTATGCTTAGTTCAGCCATCTTCTAGTAATGAGACAAGAGCAGATAAATTACATCTGGTGCTATTAAACTGCATAATAAGGAAAATAAAGACAATTAATAAGTATTTTGGGAATTTTTTAAATAGATCATTTTCAGTTTCGAAGCATCAGGCTGAGTGTAAGAAAGGCGTATGAGGGCTCTGGGGCTGTTTTAAAGTCCCTAACGAATATGTGTGATGATGACCTGTTTATTAGGTTGAAACCAGCCATAACACTGGAAAAATTTAGATGCGATCTGATCATCAAGTAAACCTGTTAAAAAGGTACTCTAACAATAAATGAAGGTATTAATGCATTCAGTCTACTAATACAGTCAACACGCATACCACTAAGTTATGAGACAGGAAAATGAGGCCGACATTAATTAAATCTGCACACTCCGTTATAGTCAGTTCATCTTGAAAGCATAATTACTGATACAACACAGAAACAGAAGGGAAAAAAAAACATATATTTTGAGACGACTGCCGTACGTGACTTTCCCCTCCATTTTACGGAACCGGTCTCTGTGACGACGGGAATGGCAAAAATGCCAAACCCATGGTGGCTGTGAAAGAGAAAGTGAGTGTGTGCGTGCGTGCGCGCGCGGTGTGTGTGTGTGTGTGAGAGAGAGAGAGGGAGAGAGAGAGAGAGAGATAGAGAGAGAGAGAGAGAGATGTCTGCTCGACGATCCACAGCTGTTTGGATCAGTCTGGGGAGCGTGCACGTGCGACGGTGCCTAACGGTTACTGTTAGTGTAGTTGCTGTTGCTAACAGAATCCAATACAAGCAAGCCAGTTGCGTCTTTACCTGCGGTTACTCATACTTTAGGTACCTGGGTTATCCACAGACCTGCTTAAAAAGAATAGATCGATATAGACGTAGGGTCAGCCGCGCATCTCTTATTTCATGCTCTGCAGCTTACTGAAAATAGGAACCTCTAGCTTCGATCTTGTAGTCAAATAGTCTACGCATTAACTAGAACTGCGAGTTAACAAAATACACAGAAATACAAAACGAAAGGTACATGAATAATTCAATAAGAAGGGTTCTATTCTAAAGCCTGTATTTGATGTAAGTAACAGACAATTATGTTGAATAATGTTTATTTGAGAAAGGACGTCAAATAAACGTGAAGTGGCCCTATGATATTCAGTTAAAATGCGGACAGAAAGTACGCTTGTCAAACGGCAGTGAAGTTACGTTGAGAGCACTACCAGAGTAGCTGCAAAATCCCCAACCCAAACAGTCATCAAAGATATGAGAATACGAAGTCCCTCTCGTAATCACAATAAATAGTTCAGAGTTGAACATGATGATTTACAAATTAACACACAAATAGAAATTCAAACTTTTGGAAGTTAAAATACGGTAACAGCCGTTCACTGTTCAGATCCAATACCACTCGGTTGCACAGGCAGGTCTGCCTCCCTCAAGCGCAAAACGTCAAAATGTCCAGAATAGCTCCCTTGAGCTCTTCATTCGAAAAGTTCCAGTCTCCACATGACTCCCGTAATGTTGCGATACTGTCTGCTTTTCCATTGACTGAAGGCATTCCCCACCAAAAATACGTCATTCTTGAGTTCTACAGACATGATTTGACTCAATCGCTAGGAAATTCAATATTCCGTGATCCACAGTGTCACGAGTATGCCAAGAGTAGCACATTTTAGGAATTACCTCTCACCACGGGCAAAAACAGTTGCCGACGGCCCTTACTTAACGACAGAGAACAGCAGATTGGCGTAGAGTTGTCTGCGCTAACAGACAAGCAACATTGAGTGAAATAACGGCAGAAATCAATGTGGGAAGTATGACGAACGTATCTATTTGGACAGTGCCGCGAAATCTGGTAGATCACTGACGCGAGTGGCTCTGTTAACGGCGTAACAACGCATGGAGCACTCCTCCTGGGCTCGTTATTATATAGGTTGGGCCATACGCGATTGGAAAACCGTGGCCTGGCCACAAGAGTCACGATTTCAGTTGGTGAGAGCCGATAGTAAGGTTCGATTGTGACACAAACCCCTCGAAGCAGTGGACAGAAGTTACCAAGAAGGCACTGTGCAAGCCGGTGGTGGCTCCATAGTGGTACGGGCCGTGTTCACATTGAATGGATTGGATCTTCTGGTCTAAATGAACCTATCATTGAATGGAGATGTTTATGATCGGCAACGTGGAGGCCATTTGGAACCATTCATAGACACGAAGTCCAAACAACGATGGAATTTTTATGGACAACAATGTGCCATGTGACCGGGCCATAATTGTTCCCGATCGGTTTATTGAACATTATGAACAACTGGAGCGAATGATTTGGCCACCCAGGTCACCCTACATGTACCCCAACCATCAGTTATGGGACATAATATAGAAATTAGTTCGCGCACGAAATCCTGCACCGGGAAAACTTTCGCAGTAATGGACGGGAATAAAGGCAGCATGGCTCAGTATTTCTGCAGGGGACTTCCAACGACTTACTGAGTCCATATCAAGTAGTGTTGTTGCAATACGTCGGCCGTTGTAGCCTAGAGGTTCTAGGCGCTTCAGTCTGGAACGGCGCGACCGCTGCGGTCGCAGGTTCGAATCCTGCCTTGGCCATGGATGTGTGTGTGTGTGTGTTGTCATTAGGTTAGTTAGATTTAAGTAGTTCTAAATTCTGGGGCATTAGATGAAGAAATGAGACACTTAAAGTAGTAAAGGAGTTTTGCTATTTGGGGAGCAAAATAACTGATGATGGTCGAAGTAGAGAAGATATAAAATGTAGACTGGCAATGGCAAGGAAAGCGTTTCTGAAGAAGAGAAATTTGTTAACATCGAGTATAGATTTAAGTGTCAGGAAGTCGTTTCTGAAAGTATTTGTATGGAGTGTGGCCATGTATGGAAGTGAAACGTGGACGATAAATAGTTTGGACAAGAAGAGAATAGAAGCTTTCGAAATATGGTGCTACAGAAGAATGATGAAGATTATTGGGTAGATCACATAACTAATGAGAAGGTATTGAACAGAATTGGGGAGAAGAGTTTGTGGCACAACTTGACAAGAAGAAGGGACCGGTTAGTAGGACATGTTCTGATGCATCAAGGTATCACAAATTTAGCATTGGAGGGCAGCGTGGAGGGTAAAAATCTTAGAGGGAGACCAAGAAATGAATACACTGAGCAGATTCAGAAGGAAGTAGGTTGCAGTAAGTACTGGGATATGAAGAAGCTTGCACAGGATAGGGTAGCACGGAGAGCTGCATCAAACCAGTCTCAGGATTGAAGACCACAACAACAAACAACAAGTTGACCTCAGATGTTAAGTCCCATAGTGCTCAGAGCCATATTTTGCTGCACTACGCCTGGCAAAAGGAGGTCCGACACGATATTAGGAGGTATCCGATGACTTTAGTCATCTCAGTGTACTTCCATCTGTGTCACTTTTTCGGTGTTAAAAATGATACACTGTGTATAATGAGGGACCAGGAACAACGCTTGCCCCATGATTGAGAGAGATAGACAGACAGACAGACAGACAGACAGAGAGCTAAGATATCGACGAATTAGAAATGTTTCCATTCCACTTTAAATGTTTAGATGTCGAGCTGCCTGCACGAAACGATGCAGAATTAGCTCGCAAAATTTGCTTTTCGGACAGTGTCGTACGTAGATTGTCTCATGGTGATGTAATAGAATTCCCCCAAATCAATAGGTAATATCTCCCAGTGCCAAAGCAGTCAATGTCAGCTGAGAGGAGGCGAGGAACTTGGTGAGTTGAAGCACCAGAGGGGGGATCAAGTGGAACGGCTGAGGCGCAGGCGCAGGGGGCGCAGTAATTAAACTGTGTCTGGGGGCAGGGCTGCGCTGGAATTTAAGCCTGACGCGGAAGGCGGGAAAGATATTTAACTGAGATATTCCGCCGCTGAATGCCACCCGAAGCGGCTTCCGCGGGAACCAATTTCGCTGTTCGCCGTCGTCGACTCAATATCGTGAAGGTGCAGGGAAGGGGGGCGGAATTTGTTTGCCGCCAGAGGCTGCTTTGCTCCTGGAGCGACGGGGCGGCTTCGATAGCTCAGCAAACGCGTCCGCTGCTAATGGAATTTAGTTACTGCTGGTTATGAAACTGAATGAGGCAGCTGAATGTACCCCTCGTCTGTCGATTGCGAGAGATAAGAGAATGGTTTGGCGACTGAACCGAAAGTAAGACCTAGTATGTAAACACGGCTGGACATCTATAGTGCACATAAAGTCGTTACAGTTCCCACACCCAAGTTTTCGACTTTAGTGCTTCCAGTTATCCAGGTGATACCAACGGCCTTGTCACTGTGGTAACACCGATTCCGCCAGATCACCGAAGTTAAGCGCTGTCGGGCTGGGCTAGCACTCTGACGGGTGACCACGCTGTCTGCTGAACGCTGTTGGCAAGCGTGGTGCACTCAGCCCTTGTGAGGCAAACTGAGGAGCTACTTGATTGAGAAGTAGCGGTTCCGGTCTCGGAAACTGACATACGGCCGGGAGAGCGGTGTCTTCACCACATGTCCCACCATATCCGCATCCAGTGACGCCTGTGGGCTGAGGGTGACACTGTGGCCGGTCTTTAACGTTGGGCCTTCATGGCCTGTCCGGGTAGGGTTTAGTATAGTTTTTATTTATTCAAGTGATAACTGCATATTATCGATGACGATCTCAACTGTTAGGGCAAATACATCTGCTGATCTGATTTCACCAATGATTGTGAGCACTGCAACACATAGGCAGAATCGCCCGAAATGCAGAATTTACTGCTTTGGCTTATTTGTTTAGACGATATGGCTCCAGGCAAGGGAGTCATTTATACACTCCTGGAAATGGAAAAAAGAACACATTGACACCGGTGTGTCAGACCCACCATACTTGCTCCGGACACTGCGAGAGG
Source organism: Schistocerca cancellata (assembly GCF_023864275.1). NCBI lineage: Eukaryota > Metazoa > Arthropoda > Insecta > Orthoptera > Acrididae > Schistocerca > Schistocerca cancellata. Next base: position 306,836,689 of record NC_064630.1, read on the forward strand.
GCTGTACAAGCAATGATCACACGCACGGCACAGCGGACACACCAGGAACCGCGGTGTTGGCCGTCGAATGGCGCTAGCTGCGCAGCATTTGTGCACCGCCGCCGTCAGTGTCAGCCAGTTTGCCGTGGCATACGGAGCTCCATCGCAGTCTTTAACACTGGTAGCATGCCGCGACAGCGTGGACGTGAACCGTATGTGCAGTTGACGGACTTTGAGCGAGGGCGTATAGTGGGCATGCGGGAGGCCGGGTGGACGTACCGCCGAATTGCTCAACACGTGGGGCGTGAGGTCTCCACAGTACATCGATGTTGTCGCCAGTGGTCGGCGGAAAGTGCACGTGCCCGTCGACCTGGGACCGGACCGCAGCGACGCACGGATGCACGCCAAGACCGTAGGATCCTACGCAGTGCCGTAGGGGACCGCACCGCCACTTCCCAGCAAATTAGGGACACTGTTGCTCCTGGGGTATCGGCGAGGACCATTCGCAACCGTCTCCATGAAGCTGGGGTACGGTCCTGCACACCGTTAGGCCGTCTTCCGCTCACGCCCCAACATCGTGCAGCCCGCCTCCAGTGGTGTCGCGACAGGCGTGAATGGAGGGACGAATGGAGACGTGTCGTCTTCAGCGATGAGAGTCGCTTCTGCCTTGGTGCCAATGATGGTCGTATGCGTGTTTGGCGCCGTGCAGGTGAGCGCCACAATCAGGACTGCATACGACCGAGGCACACAGGGCCGACACCCGGCATCATGGTGTGGGGAGCGATCTCTTACACTGGCCGTACACCACTGTTGATCGTCGAGGGGACACTGAATAGTGCACGGTACATCCAAACCGTCATCGAACCCATCGTTCTACCATTCCTAGACCGGCAAGGGAACTTGCTGTTCCAACAGGACAATGCACGTCCGCATGTATCCCGTGCCACCCAACGTGCTCTAGAAGGTGTAAGTCAACTACCCTGGCCAGCAAGATCTCCGGATCTGTCCCCCATTGAGCATGTTTGGGACTGGATGAAGCGTCGTCTCACGCGGTCTGCACGTCCAGCACGAACGATGGTCTAACTGAGGCGCCAGGTGGAAATGGCATGGCAAGCCGTTCCACAGGACTACATCCAGCATCTCTACGATCGTCTCCATGGGAGAATAGCAGCCTGCATTGCTGCGAAAGGTGGATATACACTGTACTAGTGCCGACATTGTGCATCCTCTGTTGCCTGTGTCTATGTGCCTATGGTTCTGTCAGTGTGATCATGTGATGTATCTGACCCCAGGAATGTGTCAATAAAGTTTCCCCTTCCTGGGACAATGAATTCACGGTGTTCTTATTTCAATTTCCACGAGTGTATAACTGTTGATAATTTAACTCACCAGGTAGACATGGCATCTTGTTTTCGTTATTGTCCTTGCTGTTGCGCACTTGTCCGGAGACTAGTTTGATGAAGATCTACACGTTCATGTGAAAGTCTCTTCATTTCTACATAATTACTACAGTCTACATCCATGTGAACCTGCTTTCTGTGTTCGAGCTTTGGTCTCTCCCTATATTTTTTATTCTCACATTTCCCTTACTAAATTAAATGTTACTCGATGTCTCAGTATCTATGATGTATACATGTAGACTGAAGCAACGAATGAAAATTTGTTCCAAAGACGTGATTCGAATCCATATCTCCTGCATATGCGCGTACCACTATCCGCCCCCCTACCCGCCCCTCTCCCCCCCCCCCCCCCGGCATAGTGGCTTAGTGGCTTTGCATAACTGCACGTTTTCCCCCCAATCCAAATTCCCATTCACGCCTCAGCCCACTGGGCACTTCTGCCTAATGAGCAGGAGACATGCATTCGAGTCCCAGCATTGGTACCAGTATTCATTCGTCACTTCAGTCTGCATATATACGTAACATCTGAGACTTGAAAATGTCTCTGGAACCATGGAGTTTCATCTGATAAAGCACCTATGTCTGGGTATCATGCAAGGTCCCCCGTTTCATTCGATGTTGAGGTGCTGTCTCAATGCACCTGCAGAATCTCTGCAATGCTGTTCGAGTTTAGGGGGAAAACCAAACGAGTTGACGCTTGAATGGGAATTTTGATTGAGGACGAAAACGTGCAGTTGTGCAACTCCAGGATGGGGTAGTGGTTAACGCCTCTGGTTAGTAAGCAGGAGACCCAGGTTCGAATGCTGGCCTCGGTACAAATTTTCGCGTCTGCGTATATGCCTCATATATGTTTCAGACTTGGAACAGTCTCTGGAACCATGTAGTTTCATTTGGTCTCTGTATCTGTCCTATCAACCTACGCCTTCTTTTGGAGGGACTTCAGTTCAGCTAAATACCTAAGGATGACAATTACGAACAACTCAAGTTGGAAGGATCATACAGATAATGTTATGGGGAAGGCGGACCAAAAACTACGTTTTACTGGCAGAACACTAGGAAACTAAAACCCCGTCCGACCAGGTCTTGGGAGGCCCAACGGTACTGACCGACCACCATGTCATCCTCAACCAGTAGTCGTCACTGGATGCAGGTATGGAGGGGCATGTAGTCAGCACACCGACCTCCTGCCTGTTGTCAGCTTTCGTGACATGGGCCGCCACTCCTCAATCAAGTAGATCCTCAATTGGCCTCACAAAGCCTGAGGGCACCCCGCTTGCCAACAGCGCTTGGCAGACCCGGACAGCCATCCATCCAAGTGTTAGCCAAGTCCGATTGCGCTTAACTTCGGTGATCTGATGGAAAACACTGTGGCTACTGCGTCAAGGCCTATGGCAGAACACTAAGAAGATGCAACGAATCCACCAAAGGGACTGCCTACACTACGTTTATCCCTCTGCTGGAGTATTGTTGTGCAGTATCGGATCCTTACAAAATGGGACTAACGGAGGACATCGAGAAAGTTCAAAGAAGGCAAATTAGTTTTTTTTTTAATCGCGAAATAGGGGACAGATTGTCATGGATATGATACGCAAGTTGGGATGACTATCGTTAAACCAAAATTGTTCGTTGCATCGTGGCCTTTTTACGGAATTTTAAACACCATCTTTCTCCGTCGAACACGAAAATATTTTGTTGACCCCCACCTACAAAGGAAGAAATGATCGTCGTAATAAAATTAGAGAAGCGGAGCTTGTACGGAAGTGTTTGTTTTTCCTACACGCTTTTCGAGAGTAGAAATGGCAGAGAAATAGTATGGAAGCGTTTCTTGAAGTTTTCCCGGCGGATCGAATATTCCATCATTTTTTCGGATGTGCATCCGGGATACCATTAATTCTTGTACCGATATTTCGGCTGACAGCTTTTTAGCCATCCTCAAGATGAGTATCTCGCAAGATTTTTAAAACTATGGAAATACAATTAGCAGACAGTCTACTCAGCCGAGACGAGCGTTTCCAGATCGACAAATCATGAAACCCCACATTTCACATCTGAGCTGTCAAAGAAAATATTTTTCTAACCGGTCACTGCCTGACATTCCAAAATATGTCAAGCATAATGATCAGCTAAATACTTATTAAGCACATTATATTCGCTGACGCTGCCCTTACTTTGTCTTACACGACGTAAGGTTTTACATGTGGATGCCGCTCTTGCTACCAAGAGCGTGATCTCTGACGCTTGCGTGGTTATTGAACAGTGCTTTAAAAATCTTGCAAGTGACACAGCTTGAGAATGACTGCAAAGTTGTCATGAGAAATATCGGTACAAGCATTAAGAATATCCTGGATGCACTCCCGAAAAATGATGGAGTAGTATGAGTGTGGTTTGGCGAACCCTCTGCCAAGTGCTTAACTGAGAATTGCAGAATAGTCATGTAGATGTAGATGTGGAAGACGTCTCCCCGAAGATTGTGGGGATTATAATCGGACTTCTTGCGAGCATCGAAGAAATACCAGTTAACTCTTCCGTACAGCTGCTGGTACACAGCAAGAGAGGATATGCAACGAAACACTGAGACGTAGCATTTAACTCGATTAAAAGTGGTTATAGCTTGAACACTGAGTCAATCTTAACGCTAAATGTTGAATATCTCTCACATCGGACGCTGGCGAATGATGTAGATTTAACGCTAACAAAGGAGAACCATGTTAAGGACAATGCAGATCTTTCTAGGAGATATTTCAGTCTCGTGGTCGAGCCACGAATATGGTCCTTCAGTCAGCTTCTAGTAGTCTAACAACCTTAACCACGAGTGAGGATATACCGAAATGTAGCCGCTCTCAGGACCTGTTAGGAGGCGAAAAACCTTCACCCCAACGCTAAGTATCCAGGTATACGAGTATATAGATCTGGCGGATGGCAAAATGCTTATTCTTCTGATCTCTGCAACGCTATCAATTAAAATGTGACACAATGGAAAGTTGTAAAGCCGTTTCCCCGCAGTCAAAACATATCATCCGCTATGATTAAAGATTCTACTCGCAACCTTAGTCCATCTTCGACGAAAGTTCGGACATGCAGGCTGGGAATATTTTAAGAACGATGTTGAAGATTCTGTCCAGTGCATCTCTCCAACCCCTGTGAGTTTTTAGAGATTTGCGGTGCTCCAAAATCGAATGTCTAAAGTTCATACTGCACGTAACTGGGGTTAATCTTTCTGTACCAACACATATGTCAAAGAAGACAACAGAGCAGACAGAGATTTACGGCACCTTTTTTCCGTCGTTGAGGGAACGAGGCTACCCCTATAAGCAGAAGAATCAGCAAATATCGTTTGAGGAACATTAAAATATAAGTACTAAAATAATTCCCGTTTCAGTCATATTGTAGCGGCCTTCCTCAGGCAGAGAGTAATTTAGCTGTGTAGGGAAGCAGCATATTCACGCCGTATAAAATTCACATCAGTCTTTCCATTGTGTGCCAGCCAGTCCGCTGTAACTAGATCTGACATCATAAATGTTGCACAATACTTTAAAAATCAAGTAAATAACCTGAAACGTTTCTAGCATGTCAGGATTAATACTAAATCAATATGTGTTGGATATTAATTCAATAAAAAAATGGTTCAAATGGCTCTGAGCACTATGGGACTTAACTTCTGTGGTCATCAGTCCCCTAGAACTTAGAACTACTTAAACCTAACTAACCTAAGGACATCACACACATCCAAGCCCGAGGCAGGATTCGAACCTGCGACCGTAGCAGACCCGCGGTTCCGGACTGCGCGCCTAGAACCACTAGATCACCGCGGCCGGCATTAATTCAATAACTTTTGTAAGTAGGCTGTTTATGTTTTCTTATTGGCAACGTTACGTATTGCGTTGCGCTAAAAATATTGTGTGTCAGTTTAAGCTCAGTCCTGTATAAATTGTTCTAAGGGGACGTTTCACTTCAACCATTTTCGAAATTTGGACTTTTTCTGTAAAAATCATTGGCGCAACAGAAAAGAGCTAGAAACTTAAAAATTTATATTTAGATTCCTTTTTCATAATAATTTAGTAAAAACAGTATTCTGTATCTCACAAATTAAAATTTTAGTCGAAATTCATGATTTTCTGGTTTTTGTCTTAAAAATTAAGGAAGCAAGATAGATTAAGTAGGCGAATAAATAAGGCTAGGATGTTTAAATTTAAGTAGAAGGGAGATCCGCTATAATCATAAAGATGTGAGAAGTTTCAGCTGAATAACTATAAAACTATAGCTATAGCGTATCTCCAAAGAGCAAGTTCAGAGCTCGTCTACTGCGTGTAGTGTAATTAAATTAATTCTCTCGCCCAAAATATTTGACTTAGCCACGTCAGACTTTTATTATGATTACTTACCTGTGTGCTGATTGCAAATTTAAATTGAGAGCTTCATCGGCCATCAGCAAAGGAAGCAATGATTTATTCGATAACTTAAAGTGGTGCATTATTAGCCCAGCGGCTAGTCGGGAGAGCGGATTTGATCAGGCGTTCCCTTAGCTGTCCGCACCGCGGCTTTATATGTAAGAATGCTGCGTGAGAGAGGAAGGCCCCAGTTCTCTCCAGACGCTGATTAGCACACCACATGTGCTGGGAGTCGCGTCGCGTCGGTATCATTGCTATAAACAGCCTCGGATGCCGTAATAAGTTACTCGGGATACGCGTAACCATGAAATCGTTTTCGAGTGAAGTGTTAATTCTGGGATGACTTTAATGATCTATCTTCAGTTTGCGGATATCGTATTTTCACGTGCCGCCGCGGGTCAGACATTCTACCATTATTTAGCGTGGCGTGTGATGAACAATATCATCAAATTATGGCGAGCATTCACTTAAACATTTAATTTGAACAGTTATAGTTACATCAGCACATTAGACTCTGAACTGCTCTGGTAGTTGGATTGTGTGGATTCTTTTTGGTCTGTAACTTTCAGAATATAGTGAACATTTTAGACAGTTTTTGATTATGAATCCCAGACAATCTCCTAATTCCTCAGAGCTATAAGCTGTAGCTATAAATGTATTTCTCAGATGAAGTGGGTACTAGGAATTCTAATTACAGGCTTCACGTTTTGCTAATCACTTTCTGGTTGCCAATATTGTAGTTAGAGAGGCAGTGTTGAGAATGGCAAACAACAGTAATAAATAAATAATAGGAACATTACATACAACAATGATTCCACCCGCCGCCCCACATATGTTGCTAATCGGCCAGGAAAAACAAAACATTAATTACAACTAAATCCACCCGCCGCCCCACATATGGTGCATCGGCCGGGAAAGAAACTGAGTAAAAGTGAAAGTGATTTTTAAATATTCGGGAGTGAAATGCGACACGCAACTGAGTAATAGAACAGTGATAGTGTTACGTGTGCATATGGACGGCGCAATTGGATTAACAACGCATATGGATTGACGGAACGGGCACTGAGTCTAGCGGCGCTGCCGGCATCGCGAGAAGCCAGTTTTGCCTCACCGCAGCAACCGGAGCCGCACCTGCAGTTGCGGGCCACGCAAACACACAGCAGCCGTCGAAGTGCCGTTTGCAGTTCAACGCGCCGCGTCGGATCAGTAATCCTGGTACGCCGCTCCGGCAACGCCATACGTCGTGCAGAAGGAACTAAGTTAAGTGAAAAGCTGTTAAAAATTTTACTAACCTGCACTAAAAGACTGTCGGCGATGGAACTGCCAGAAGAAACCGAGGTTAAACTTAAATCAGAACCTATGTCTTGAGGGAACTGTAAATCCAGACAACGGTTCAAGTGTAAATATGCATGAAAATAGTAATGTTAAAGTGAAATATGAAGTATTGTCTCCTGACAGTAGTGTGAAAAGGGGCAATGATTCAATAATAGAGACCCCTGTAGTAAAGCAGAAATTAGAAATTGTTAATTTATTGGATGATAGTTGATCTGATGAGTTAAAAACGAAACAGTCATCAGAGGTGGTAGAGTTTAAAAAGGATAAATTAGATATGACTGATCGATCAGTAGTTTCATTTAGTTTTGATGATTCTGGTGTTGGAGCTAGTTTTTCGTCACCTGAGTGTGATAAAAAACCAGCTAGTGAGCAACCCAAAGTTACTGGGGCTATTGATTTAAATGTTATATTACAAGCAATAGCTGCCAGTAATGCAAAATTGTCAGCCAGTAATGCTGAATTAAAGTATGAGATTGTGGCCAGCCAAACTAATTTTAATAAACGGTTTGAGGCAATGGACAATAAATTAGAATCCAATAATGCTGAATTTAAGTATGAGATTGTGGACAGCCAAACTAATTTTAATAAACGATTGGAGGTAATGGACAATACCTTCGAGGCTGGTTGCAATAAGTTCAAAGAGGATCTGGACAGTTTGAATTATAAAACTGATTACAATCATGAGGATATTAAGAAAAAGGTTGCTCAACAATTTTCTGAAATGTATAAAACAGTAAAATCCGAAGTTGCTGAGGTTCGCAGAGACTTCCAAATGGAAGATGCGAAGCTGGAGCACAAGTTAACAGAAAAGATCGAGGCGGAATCTGAACTGTGCTCAGATAGGTTTAAAGATGTTAATATAAAAGTAAACATATGTCAAGCAGAAGTAGATGCAATCAAAACTGATACTACTCATATTGTGCAAAGAGTAGATAATGTTGAAATGAGAGTAGAAAATATTAGTACTAACATTGCTAACATTGAGAGTAAAGTAGCTTCAGTAACTTCTGGTAATGGTAGTATACAACAAGTTGTAGCTGCAAACGCCGCTTTTATCGGGTGTCGGCAGTTCTTGCGGTTTGTTCCAGATAAAAATATCCACCCGCTAGATTTCTGGAACGATTTTGAAGATGTGATTCCACCAACTTGGTCAGAACGAGAGAAAATCTCATTTATTAGATGCTATTTAGCAGGTGACGCCATGCGTTGGTCAGCTGATGTTATGTTGAAATGTAAAACATTAGCGGAATTTAAAACAGCTTTCATTAATGAGTATTGGTCTAGTAATAAGCAAAATGAAGTGTTGAGAGAATTTTGGAGTGGAAAACGCTTCAATGCAGGCAAGGAATCTATTAAAGAGTTTGCTAGGTCATGGATCTCACGTTTGTGACATTTGGCCGAAAAGATAAAACCTGAAATAATAACACTAGGTCTTCAAGCCAAACTGCCATGGTATTGGCAAACTAGAATTATATCTGCCCCTAGAGACAATCTGGATCGTTTCATTGAATATTTGGAACGTGTAGAGCGTGTTGCTGCCAATGAGGAGCAAGCACGTAATAGCAGAAATGGTAATAACACTAGTAGTAATTTTAAGAACGAGCAGAATGGCAATGTAAACATCAGAACAGTAGGTGTTCGCCATCCTAAGAGAGGTAGGAATTGGAGAAATAATTATCAGAACCAACAATGGCATCCAAATGATAGTAATTTTGTTCCAAACAAAATTATGCAGGTAAAAAACAGTGCGGAAAGCTGTGCCAGTTAACTATAATGGAAATAAAGGAAACAGTAGTAGGCCGAGGCAGGAAAACTAGTTCCCGTCTATGAGGACACTGGCGCTCACCAGGCGGTTATTTTTCTTAAGCCAGTAATTACAGTAATTGGTAAGACAGATCAGAATACTCAGACTGAACATGTGAATGAGGGGTCGGTAGTATCTAAGGATACAGCAGAAATATTAGATCACTCACAGTATTTGATAGATACCGTGTTAGAGACGCTTTCTCAGTGGGAAGAGAAAGAGAAGGCGCAGTAGTGTAACGGTAGGGAACAGCTACAAAATACTGAATTGTCAGGTGAAGAAGCAGAAGAAATTCATGCTTATATTTACGATGAGGATGATGTGCTCTTATCTAAAGTGCCTGTGCAGGATGTTGGTACTGTACTAATAGATTTAGGACAGGAGGTAAGTGAGAATGTAGAGGATAGCCTGTTTGGGGTCAATGAACCCAGTAGCTGTGACCAGTTGTCACTTGAGAAGGAACCCGACGATAATAATGAAAGTGGTTTAGCTGTAACTAGTGTTATGCCCGGTCTGGAGGCGCAGAATCGCTCAGACTACAGTAATTTGGGTCATGTTCAGCAAACTAAATGTAATGAAGTCGTGCGGTGTTTCGATTTAAAATTAATAGACCGACTGGAAAAGGCAGCTGAAAATGTAATTCAGGAAACCCCTACACACTTTGACCTAAATGTAATGAAGACAGATGTCGATCACTTTAGTTGGAGACAAATCCAAAAGGAACTATTGGATGCGTTTGAGGAAACACCTGTATAAACTAGAATAAGCCACCCTATAATAATAGTGAATATGTTGGGTATCAATGTACGTTGTCTCTTAGACAGTGGAAGTGAGGTGAGTGCCATATCTCAGTCCTTCTTTGATGCATTACCTGGTAAAGACAAGCTTACAGTAATGAGGGTATCAGGACTAAGAGTAATTGGTGCTACTGGCAAGGTGTCAAAAACGGTAAAGCAAGAAGCTTTGCTGCCCTTTGATATTAATGGTAATTTAATTGATCATCCATGCTTAATTGTAAACAATCTCAGTATTGAGGTTTTAATCGGCATAGATTTCTTGTCTAAATATCAGAGTGTTGTTGACTTTGAAAGAAGCCAGTTAAAAATGGTCTTGCCAATAACCGGAGTAATTACGGTACCTTTTATTGATAAACATGTAGTAACTAATGATGAAACTTGGGAGCTGCCTATACGAGTCCTGAAAAATAGGAGATACTGGGACGAAGGCGTTAATCTTAGTAAAAGTAAGCTAAACACAAAAGAAAGAAAGAAGCGTCATGACGCAAAAGCTGTACCCACCAGTTTTGAAATAGGTCAGTTAGTCCTGGTCAAAACCAAGGAAAAATCAAAGAAAATAAATGCAGAAACAAAGAAATTCATGTTCGTATACCAAGGACTTTTTAGGATCATAGGAAAACCACATGCCAATGCATATAGGCTAGAGTATCCTAAGAGTAAAAAGCTATTATGTCTTAGGAACGTGATCAACCTAAAGAAGTTCATAGGTAGTGAATGAATTCTGTAGGGAGAAGGTTGTTCTGTAACCTCTACACAGTGTGGCAGCTGTGCAGTCCCAGCTGTGTGAGATCGTCTTTCCTTTTCAGGTCTCACTCATTCTTCATCTTTCCTATCCACCAAAATTTCGGCTCTTACTCTCAAATACTAAAATCTTCCTGTATGACTATCAAGCCAATAATAAACTAATGAATTCTGTAGGGAGGAGGTTGTTCTGTAACCTCTACACAGTGTGGCAGCGGTGCAGTCCCAGCTGTGTGAGATCTTCATTCCTTTTCAGGTCTCACTCAATCTTCATCTTTCCTATCCACCAAAGTTTCGACTCCTTCTTTGCAACACAAAAATTTTCAGTCATGGCTATCAAGCCATGAGTTCTGTAGCCATTCTATCCACCGATCAGTGAAAAAAAACCTAATGTGACAAACCTAACAGTGACATAAACAACAAAGAAGTATGAAGTAATTAAGATACAAATGTATTTGAGTAACAGGTATGTATAGAACCCTGGTAATATTGTAAGTACAAAGTGTTGTTTTATTGGAAATGGTCCACCAACAGTAATTTAAAAAGATATACAAATTCGTGTACAAGCAGGGTCTGAAGTGACAGTGAAACCTAGTGTATGCTGTAGAGCTAACTAATTAATAGTAAAAGAGATTGCTTAGTGTTATGAAAAATATGCAGATAAGTTACAAAAATGAACTCACCTTGTGTAGCAAGGAATGACATTGTAATAGAAGTGAACAGTGTTTGTGGTTGAGACGTGAAGGACACGTCCTTGAAATATTTATAAGGTAGGAGATGGCCATAATTTTGTGTTGGGTGTGCGGTGACACACCTACATGTATTGAGGTTATGAGTTGGAGGCGTGAATGCGACCATAGGTACCCTTATGTTAGATGAGACAGAGCAGCTCATGGTGTCCTATAGGTTTAAGGAATTTAGCATTACGCTCGTCCATAATTATTTAATACACTTTAGTGGTAAGAGAGATTACCTGTGGTTTCAGCGTCCGATCGAGTGGAAATGGATTGCCACGTGAGCAAACTGATCAGCAGCAGTACACTATAGATATGAAATAAATGTGCTATCCTATGCGTTAAATGTTAATAGAGTGAGTGTTAAATAAGTACATATACTAGCAACATAATTGAGTAACATAATGGCAGACGTGAAACATTATTTATAGCTCAGCATAAATACACTTAGATGAATTAAGTACATAATTGCAGATGTGGAACTGACACAGCAGCAGAGCACCAATAAGTGGAGTTAGTAGTCAACTAAACGTAATGTGTTTTGAACACTCAGAACTGTACTATTACCACAAGTTACTCACATGTACAAAGAAGCTGAGAAGACAACTACTAATCAAATATACTCGTACTATCTCTAAGAATAAGGTAATCGAAGATGAGTCAGTGCTTTCGAAGCGCATTCTGAGGTTGAGTTTTGATATTATGTGATAGACGCAGGGCCATTTTGTTATGAACACAGAATATGACTGACATCGACAAGTACACCTTGACACTAATAAATGTGTTCATGTTGGTGATCGGTCTAAAATGTAGGACTGTTGTGAAGAGCTCGGTGGAGGGACGGAACCCAGCCGCATCGGCCGGAGGTCAACCAGAGGGAAGATGCTGTGGAGTCAACCGACGGCTGGGGGCAGAAAGGCCCTTTCTGTGGTGGTATCTAGAGGTGCAACAGCAGGAGAGCGGGATGGCGCCACCAGCCGTTAGCAGAGAGTCACGTCTGCCAGCCTGTTTCCCGCGATTTTTAACGTGGAAGTTTGCTGTTAGTAGATCTGTATTACGTGATGGGAAAGGAAATTTGTTCTAGAAGATTTAGAAGGAGAAACCAGAGTTTGCGGTTGGCTGGAGTCTTTTAGAGCCAGGGGAGTGAGAGTAAGAACAGAACGTACTAAGTTGGTGATTCGGCCGCTCTTACTCAGGGGGGAGGTAACCAGAGGAGACTGGAGAGCCTGCATTTTTTGAGAAAGGAGAGAGCGGTCCGAGCCATCGCACTGGGCGGTCTTCTGTGTGAGCGGTTGAGCTGTATAGACCTGTGTAAGAGCCCTTGGGCTGGACAGAACTTCTGTTACAGGAAGTAGTTCCACATAGAAAACTTTGTTTTTCGTTTAAGACGATTCTGAACTCCGGCCCTCGGCTGAGAGTTCTCCGTCTTGTGTCTAGCGCACAGTTTTCTTATGAGCACTTTCTCTGTTGTACACTTACATTTAAAACATTTCTTAATTTCGTCTCTTTGTCTGGTAATATACGTCTTACGTTGGTTGATGGCAGTGAAACTTGGGCTTAGCAGTTTCTGGGCAGTAGTCACCTGTCTGAGGATTTAGATCTCAGCACTGAAGACATTGCTGACTGCCACCTTGCTTGCAGCACACAATACCTCGAGAGTCGTCGCTCCATGTCAGTGGCACGCTGCCTGAGACCGTGAAATCGCCACTCGCTCCGGGATTCAGGGCAGACAGTTTAAATGAATGGTATTACTTGTATAGAGATGCTCCAATGAGGTTTCAAGTCAATTGATTGGAGTAGATTCATCAATATTTTCAGTACGGAAGCGACGCCAGCCATTTCGTGTAGGGAATCTCAGGTCGCATTATTCACAGGCGGGCAGAATTAGGCAGAAGATACCCAATATTAATTTATTGCAGTCGCTTACGTCTCTATGTGTCCACTAGACGTTCTGTACTTATTGTTCATATTCATCATATGGGCTTTCTCCTAAATAAATTGTGCTGTCTAGACTATAATTTACATTTTCAGTAGAGTGTAGAGTTAATTTGTTCATAGGTTGTGTATTTATTAAGCATCGATCAGAGGAAGTATATGATCTGTGTCAGCAGGGCGTGGGACAATGTTTCATTAACTTCACACTGACTGAAATAACACACTGAATAATTTCATATTGCAGAGCACTTTTGCTGGGTCACAGTTAATGTTTTCTCTCACCTGTACTCTAAAAAATTCCTGCAGGGGGATATTTGTGAGTGACAGGGTCACTTGCTAAGATAGCGTTTTAAAATTCCCATTGTGTAATTAATACACAGACAGATACCCTGAGTCGCTTATCTCGAAACTGCACAGTAGAGCAGTATGAAATCAACAGACACAGATAACTAAGTACAGTGAACGCCTGGAGGGAGAGTTAGAACGGACTTGGAACACTAGAAGAGACGCGGCTGTGCTTTTTATGCGTGACAGGCAGGCAGGCAGGCAGGCAGCGGGCGGCAGAATCCGGTCGGCGGCCGCTGGCTGGTGGAGGAGCGTGGCGCGCTCCCGGGGTCAGGGGTCGGCAGGCGGCGGGCGGCCAGGCGTCGTCCGTGCCTGGCATCCGGCAGGCGGCGCCGCCGACATCACGCGCCGGGCTGCGCCGCGTCGATAGCCCCCGCCGCCGCCGCTGCTACCTAATGACATTGGCGTGCAAATTCCGTCCAGCGGGGCGCCGGAGGCTGTGGGTCGCAGCTGCCCCTCGCTGCCTGACGTACAGTCCGGGGCGGTCTGCCGATTCACTGCTGCCACGCGGCTGGACCTGGCGTTCTACATCTACATTCACATCTACATCCACACTCCGCAAGCCACCTTGTGCTGTATGGCCGAAGATACTTGTGTATCATTCTCTGCCTTTCCCTTTCCTGTCCAGTCGCGAATAGTTGGGAAGAACGACTGCCTGAAAGCCTCCGTGTGCACTCAGATCTCTCTAATTTTTTTACATGGGTTTTCTGGGAGATATACTGGATGATTACAATTAACGTGCAGCTGCTCGCAGAGGTTATTATGGCGAAACTTGGTAGATATTCTAGTTTGTTGACGAGGAACTGATTTACAAGGGAAAAAAATTAGTTCCAATTTTGGCCACCAGGTGAGTAGGTGGCGCTATGAATGCAAGAAAGACGTATCGAAATGTTTCCTAATGTAACGGATTAGGAACGGTACATGGGTGGAAAAGGTCAAACAAATTAGAAAGGCATTATGTTGATTTTATTATCAATCACTGCTGACACAGTTTGTTCAATACGAGCAGTGGAGTCATCGACGAGATGCTGCACAGAGTCAGATTTGCGTCTGGTAATTAAGATTGGAACTAATATTTTTCCAGCATAAATCGGTTCTGCGTTAACGTACTTAAAGAAATCCGATAAATTTTGGGTTTTTCACTTTTCCCAGACAAACGGGGACTGTGCTCTGGGATTTGCACATGGTTAAAAGTTGTTACTTCCCCAGTATAAAGAACATTCAAACGGAGGATATATGTAGCATCTTTAGTGACACCTTTGTACCAGTTTGACATTTCTACTTTCTGTTAGTGTTTTCATAATATACCGTTTCGTTAAAATAATCCGGATTAAGCGCTGAGTACTCGCGCAGCGGGCAGCCGATTTACCGCTCTTGGGGCCTTCTATTCAGGTAACCAGGCTATGCCACGTCACATGTCGATACCGTCGCGATTGATTTATGAGCTGCGGCTGTGAACGTGGAGGACATGTAGGAGCCACGCAACCCTTACTTGGTCTGACGATAAGGACTAGGGACTGGAGGCGTTGCAGCAAAGAAACAAGCTGTCCTGCCCATGTCCCATCTGACCGCCTCTGTTGAAGCTGTTCAACTGTGTTAAGCAATGTTCCATAACTGACACTGATCCCGCCTCTGTAAAAGTTATACTTCAGCAGCCAATAACTGTTGATAATAATTCGTTATTAACAACCCTTTCGATCTTCACACCACATTCATGTGTCACACATTTATTTACTACAGCCGATACAACAACACTATCAATGTAGCGCTGTTAGTAACTTTAAATTACCTGAAGATTATCTCAAGATCAAAACTAGCAGTAAACACAAAATTATCAGAAGCTCTTAACGGTTGAAATATGACATTTTCCACATGCCTACTCGCTGTGGATCGTCACCTGCACAAAATACGTCGATAAAGTCAGTTACACATATTTTTCATTAGTGTTAATAATGATGTAGTATTTCTGAGTTTCTTCAATATAAAGTCGATATAAATGTTTCTGTAATCTCTTAGTTTAAATCTGCGAATATTATAAAGGCGCACTCTGTTGCCGAGAACAGATGGACGTACTCTTGTAACGAAGAAACGCGTAATTTTCGACAGCAACACACTGGTAAATAACGTGTCTATGCAGACAAAAACTTCCAGCATAGGACTAAACACAGACGTTACAGCATGAAAAGCATACATCTTGTTATTATATCTTTTTTAAAATTATTGTCATGGTTTATTTAAAGTATGCAATAGCAAAAACTGAAAATTAAGAAACTGCCGCTAGAAAAACTCACGTGAATAATTTTGGACAGAAATATTGTAACAACCAATCTGAATAGAGTATGAGTACGAGGCTCTGAGCACTATGGGACTTAACATCTATGGTCGTCAGTCCCCTAGAACTTAGAACTACTTAAACCTAACTAACCTAAGGACAGCATACTACACCCAGCCATCACGAGGCAGAGAAAATCCCTGACCCCGCCGGGAATCGAACCCGATGAGTACGATTGACTGAAATCAGCAGAATAACTGTGAAACGATGTATGCACGACAAAATACTGTCAGCTTCTTAATCCAGCTTGAACGTTGACGAAATAAAGATTGTTTTATAAAAAAATAAATTTTTTACAATGTAGCATAGTAGTTTTTGAAGAAAACGTACTAAATATTTTATGTTGGTTAGAAATAAGGTGACCTTCCTGACAGTTACATTTATAGCAATTTCGTATAGAGAGAGCAATTTTCTGCTTGGTCATCAATAAAGCTCTAAATGCTCGATCAAATAGTATGTCATTTTGTACAGGGCTGGGCACAAGTATGGTTTGATACATGCATTGTTTTGTACGTACAAAGATTATTCTATTATTTTTAGCGTATAAATACCGAAACGATTATAAACTGCAACGCATGTCTACGAAACACCGTCCCACGTGCACTCGATAGCAAGAAAAGCAGACCACACTTGACAGCCAATGAGTAGGCCGCACCGGACTGTAGCAACCAACAAAGCGTTGCTGTGTCGCAGGTCCCCTAAACCCTTTGCAGTACAGTCGGTTGACTATACACAATGGGTTCCACAAGATAAGTGGTTCAAATGGCTCTGAGCACTATGGGACTTAACATCTGAGGTCATCAGTCCCCTAGAACTTAGAACTACTTAAACCTAACTAACTAAGGGCAACACACATATCCATGTCCGAGACAGGATTCGAACCTCCGACCGTAGTGGTCACGCGGTTCCAGACTGAAGCGTCTAGAACCACTCGGCCACACCGGCCGGCGGTACCACAAGAGATTACCACAGAACACTGCATTCATTCCAGATGACAACTAAAGTAGTCGTCGTATAAAACATATAGAAAACATGTTGTTAGTGATGATACAGTCCTTACCGCTTGAAGGTTAAACTACATTACAATAAGAGACACTGCAGACGTCTTATCACATTCATTAGATGAAATGACCAGGTGTTATTCGTGATCCGAATCTGAATCCACTGTTAATCAAACGAAGCTTTCTTATCTGCCCAGTCTCGACTAGACATAAAGAGACGTAAAATATCGAAAGTTTCACCAACATCAGTTCACAAGGATGAATGTCCGAACTTGGGAATAGATGACGATTCCTTTAGCACTACACTGGGAACCGCATGAAGCTTATACACTCCTGGAAATTGAAATAAGAACACCGTGAATTCATTGTCCCAGGAAGGGGAAACTTTATTGACACATTCCTGGGGTCAGATACATCACATGATCACACTGACAGAACCACAGGCACATAGACACAGGCAACAGAGCATGCACAATGTCGGCACTAGTACAGTGTATGTCCACCTTTCGCAGCAATGCAGGCTGCTATTCTCCCATGGAGACGATCTAGAGATGCTGGATGTAGTCCTGTGGAACGGCTTGCCATGCCATTTCCACCTGGCACCTCAGTTGGACCAGCGTTCGTGCTGGACGTGCAGACCGCGTGAGACGATGCTTCATCCAGTCCCAAACATGCTCAATGGGGGACAGATCCGGAGATCTTGCTGGCCAGGGTAGTTGACTTACACCTTCTAGAGCACGTTGGGTGGCACGGGATACATGCGGACGTGCATTGTCCTGTTGGAACAGCAAGTTCCCTTGCCGGTCTAGGAATGGTAGAACGATGGGTTCGATGACGGTTTGGATGTACCGTGCGCTATTCAGTGTCCCCTCGACGATCACCAGTGGTGTACGGCCAGTGTAGGAGATCGCTCCCCACACCATGATGCCGGGTGTTGGCCCTGTGTGCCTCGGTCGTATGCAGTCCTGATTGTGGCGCTCACCTGCACGGCGCCAAACACGCATATGACCATCATTGGCACCAAGGCAGAAGCGACTCTCATCGCTGAAGACGACACGTCTCCATTCGTCCCTCCATTCACGCCTGTCGCGACACCACTGGAGGCGGGCTGCACGATGTTGGGGCGTGAGCGGAAGACGGCCTAACGGTGTGCGGGACCGTAGCCCAGCTTCATGGAGACGGTTGCGAATGGTCCTCGCCGATACCCCAGGAGCAACAGTGTCCCTAATTTGCTGGGAAGTGGCGGTGCGGTCCCGTACGGCACTGCGTAGGATCCTACGGTCTTGGCGTGCATCCGTGCGTCGCTGCGGTCCGGTCCCAGGTCGACGGGCACGTGCACCTTCCGCCGACCACTGGCGACAACATCGATGTACTGTGGAGACCTCACGCCCCACGTGTTGAGCAATTCGGCGGTACGTCCACCCGGCCTCCCGCATGCCCACTATACGCCCTCGCTCAAAGTCCGTCAACTGCACATACGGTTCACGTCCACGCTGTCGCGGCATGCTACCAGTGTTAAAGACTGCGATGGAGCTCCGTATGCCACGGCAAACTGGCTGACACTGACGGCGACGGTGCACAAATGCTGCGCAGCTAGCGCCATTCGACGGCCAACACCGCGGTTCCTGGTGTGTCCGCTGTGCCGTGCGTGTGATCATTGCTTGTACAGCCCTCTCGCAGTGTCCGGAGCAAGTATGGTGGGTCTGACACACCGGTGTCAATGTGTTCTTTTTTCCATTTCCAGGAGTGTATGTCTCCAAAATGTATTTACTTTTTAATGGCAAAAAGAAGGTGTTTTGCGCTACGATCTGCTTCACAGGGATACGTCCCACGCAGTTGACATTTATTGCCAACAAATGAGATGGCTTGCAGTAGTAGAGTAACAGTGGGACCTGTAAGACACCACCAAAGAGCTTGGTTGGCCAACACGACTGCTGCACATCTTCTAATCTGGCAGCTTCATGTGTTCACCTTTCTTGCCACTTATCGATCAACATCAAGAAAGTTAGTTTTTGTTTGTTTCGTGTTGGTGACTACACTTTAAACATGACTTAACCCAGAATCAGCAAGTCACTACAAGTGTGTGGTCGGAAAACTACCCACGCTTCATCAGACGGTTTCTAATAATGAGGTGGAATATATTGTAGCCAATTTCTCTGATATTTATGACTGTTTCGTTCAATAACCTAACGGGAAACGCTATTAATATGCAATACACTAATACAAGTGGTGTGTCATCATAATACTTGAAACCTTTTGTCATACTCAAGTAGCTTTGCTGGACTACAACGCAAATACGCGAATGTGGCTGTGAGAGTAGTTGTCGAATGAAACAAAGTTAACAGTGATACAATTTCATTAACAGATTTGCGTATTTTCAGTAGCTGCTCTGCAGTATTTCATGTTTCTTACCTCTAGATCTACTGACTACTGAACATAGCGGGACGTCTTGTGATGACCGAATTTCTAAAGATGATGTTCTGAATACGGTGTAGCTGTTTGTAGCTCTCACAGAGGAGGTGAAATGCTACTCTGGCGCCAGTTTAGAACTGAGAGCTACTACCTTTTGCTCTTTACAATGCTTCGATGTTTTCATGGAACAAGCGACCAACTGCAGCATTCATCGCCTCTTCATTGCCCTTGTGATGGCTGATACAGATAATTTGCAATGTAGACAACCAGATTAATTGTAGTCGCTGCGTGAAAGTAATCCCTCCGAATAGTAAACATTTATTTGATAAGTCAATGACACACCAAAGAGGAATTCATTCAGAATCTTTGATTGGTATTCCATGAACATATCAAATGAATCTCGCAAGATAATTCTCTGTCATTCAGGAAGTAACATAACTATCCGAGGGTCACCAGACATATTCCACTATGTTGTCATGATCCTAGAGGCAACGTCTTTCTTGAGTGGTAGCAATGATGTAGCGCCTTAATTACTTTTGATATGACGTCTTGAGGAGTATTCTAGTATTTACAAGGAATGAGAAGAATGAAAAGTTGCACAGACCACGCAATACATACGAAAGTAAATAAACGTTATCCACTGAGTTACAGATCCATTTTATTGACATCGACATGTAGCAATGTTCCAATGTTATGAATTATCCTGAAATATACTACCCATTGACAGCAAATCAACGTGAATTTGGAAAG
Organism: Schistocerca cancellata; assembly: GCF_023864275.1. Classification (NCBI taxonomy): domain Eukaryota; kingdom Metazoa; phylum Arthropoda; class Insecta; order Orthoptera; family Acrididae; genus Schistocerca; species Schistocerca cancellata. The sequence continues at coordinate 306,856,642 of NC_064630.1, forward strand.
CATCACTCTTTTGAGACGCATCCGGTACTTTCTTCACCTGACGTAAGGCGTACATGGGCTCTCAAATTATTACGTATTTAAGAGTTCCAAAAAGGCTTTTGATATCATTCCTCTAAGCGGCTTCAAACCACGTTGCTTTCCTTTGGAATATCGTCTCAATTGTGTAACTGGATTCGAGATTTCCTATCTGACAGGCCACAGCTCGCAGTAACTTATGGAACGTCACCTAGTGAAACGGAAGTGATGACTGTTAATCCTCAAGTAAAGTGATGTAGTTCTTCTGCTGTATCTAATATATACAAGAAATTAGGCAGACAGTCGGAACATTTCTCTTGTGGCAGATAGTACTGCTGCCTCATAAACTCCTCGGGAGAGCAAGATGAATTTCAGAATCAAGTTGAAAATATATCTTCAAGGTGCAAAACGTGACAATTGACCCTAAACAACTAAATGCGTGAGGTTTCCACACGCATACCGAAACAATTACGTTTAAGTTCAGACACACTTAAAGGTTGTCTATTCAACTAAATGTGTTGGAGCTACGATCGTGAACTACTTAAACAGGAACTGTAAATTGGGATAATCCTGTGGAGAAGTAAGTCCAAAGACCGCGTTTTATTTATGGAGTACGTAGAAGATGCAACAAATCTATTAAAGTGACCGCCTACAGCACACTTATACTTTCTCTTTGTGAATATTCCTGCGCGGTATGGGATCTCGGAGTAGGGCTCGGGAAGACATCTCGAAAATTTTCAAAGAAGGGCTGCTCGATTTTATTTGAAATAGGAGATATTGTATCACGAGTTAGGATGTAAATCATTGAAACATAGGCGTTTTACATTGTGGAGAGATATTTTCACTAAATTCCAAGCTGGTTGTTTCCTTAGTATACTTTTTGGATCTTCTAAGAGTTGTATCAATAACCTAACATTTGTTTCACCTTTACCGGAACATGTGATGTTTCCCAGTTACGTTGTTTATATTAATAACACCTAGGAGTTTCGTTAGATCTATTACTCTCAAATATGTTTTACTTATCGATTTCTCGAAGCTTGACGACACCTACTTAGTAATCATGTGGAGAACCTCACACATTTTATTGTTTAGAGTCAGTTGTCATATTGGGCACCGTGAAGATATATTTTCAACATCATTTCACATTTTGCTTTGCTCTTCGAAGGAGTTTACTAGACGGCAACATTTCCTGCCACAAATGTAAGAGAGATGTTCTGATTGTCTGCTAAATGTTGTTGTTGTTGTTGTCTTCAGTCCTGAGACTGGTTTGATGCAGCTCTCCATGCTACTCTATCCTGTGCAAGCTTTTTCATCTCCCAGTACCTATTGCAACCTACATCCTTCTGAATCTGCTTGGCGTATTCATCTCTTGGTCTCCCTCTACGATTTTTACCCTCCACGCTGCCCTCCAATACTAAATTGGTGATACCTTGATGCCTCAGAACATGTCCTACCAACCGATCCCTTCTTCTAGTCAAGTTGTGCCACAAACTTCTCTTCTCCCCAATCCTATTCAATATCTCCTCATTAGTTATGTGACCTACCCATCTAATCTTCAGCAGTCTTCTGTAGCACCACATTTCGAAAGCTTCTATTTTCTTCTTGTCTAAACTATTTATTGTCCATGTTTCACTTCCATACATGGCTACACTCCATAAAAATACGTTCAGAAACGACTCCCTGACACTTAAATCTATACTCGATGTTAACAGATTTCTCTTCTTCAGAAAGGCTTTCCTTGCCATTGCCAGTCTACATTTTATATCCTCTCTACTTTGACCGTCATCAGTTATTTTGCTCCCCAAATAGAAAAACTCCATTACTACTTTAAGCCTCTCATTTCATAATCTAATTCCCTCAGCATCACCCGACTTAATTCGACTACATTCCATTATCCTCGTTTTGCTTTTGTTGATGTTCATCTTATATCCTCCCTTCAAGACACTGTCCATTCCGTTCAACTGTTCTTCCAAGCCCTTTGCTGTCTCTGACAGAATTACAATGTCATCGGCGAACCTCAAAGTTTTTATTTCTTCTCTATGGATTTTAATTCCTACTCCGAATTTTTCTTTTGTTTCCTTCACTGCTTGCTCAATATACGGATTGAATAACATCGGGGAGAGGCTACAAACCTGTCTCACTCCCTTCCCTTTCTCACTGTGCTGAATAGTTTATATATATTAGAAGAAGCAGCAGACCTGCATCACTTTACTTGCGGAATCACATTCCGTTCCACTAGGTTACGTCCCACCAATTACTGCGGTCTGTGACCTTCCAGACAGGAAATCTCGAATCCAATCGCACAACTGAAGCGATGGTACATAGAAAAGCAATGTCGCTGGTAGCCGCTTGTGAGGAATGATATCAAAAGCCTTTTTGGAACTCTATAAGTACGGAATCAAATTGAGAGCCCTTGAACACAGTACGTCGTGCAAATAGAGTGGCAGCTGTGTCTCACAATAATGATGTTTTCCAAATTCATGCTGGTTTAATGTCAACAGGTTCTAAATGTAGGGGTTATTCACAACGTTGAAACGAAATGGATCTATAATTCAATATTTTATGTTTATTTTCTTTCGTATGTATTGCGGTGGTCTGTGCAATTTTTAATTATTCTCCGTCACCGTAAATACTACAATAATCGTCGTAATGTCATAGAAAAAGTGATTAAGCCGCCACATGGTTGATGCCCAAGATACATCTGTCCAGGACTTTCTTTAGCCCTTTCTCAAGAATTAATCGTAAGCACTGTATTCCTTCTCGTGTGCCCACTTATGAAGCCAAACTGTTTGTCCGTGATCGTTGCATTTATCCACCTTACAATGACAGAAGTCAGGCAGGCACATGTTAACTGAGGATCCTAGAGAATTGGCAAACAAAATAAGCTTACAGATTTCAGATATAATTCCCATTTCCAGACGCGAACAAGAGCCCCGCTGCGCAGCAAGGAGAGGTACGGAAAATTTACAACATATGTGATAGAGAGAAATAAAGGAAAAAAAGAAAGAAGGAAATATCGGTGTGAAGTGAAATACAGTAAAAAGTGAGCTGCGTATCGATACAGGTTTGCCTTCTGTCACTATCTGTGAGTGCAGCCTAGTAAACTAGTCCGATGGCGTCTCGCTAGAGTGCGCGACCTTCCCAGTCTGTTGGCTTTCACAGCGCTCTCTGCGTAAGCTAGCTCTCAATGGTATTAGAGTTCATGCTGCGAAGCCCATGGCAAAGACAGGCCACGGCGCTTACGTTACAGTACGTGACACTACAGGTCTTACGAGTGCTACCAGCCATCTGCGGAGGGGAGCTATTTCAGATGAGTTTAGTACTATGCTCGTTTAAACGCTTTCAAGATCTCGGTAAAAGACAACAATTCTAAGACCTTTATTGGGTAGCTTTTGATTGATAGATTCGTCTCCATGATTTCTACCTCACCATTTATGGCCGTCCTATCCATCTACCCGCAAATAACTTGGCCTCCCCATCTCCTTACCATCCAACACAAAGCTCACAACAGAGTCCGCCTCCTGAAACTCCGGCCGGACATGAGGTCTGCATGGCTCTGAGCACTACGGGACTTAACTGCTGTGGTCATCAGTCGGAACTTAGAACTACTTAAACCTAACTAACCTACGGACATCACACACATCCATGCCCGAGGCAGGATTCGAACCTGCGACCGTAGCGGTCACGCGGTTCCGGACTGTAGCGCCTAGAACTGCACGGCCACTCCGGCCGGCGAGGTCTGCATCCTTCCACCATCCTTCTTACCTACAAATCTTTGATCCGCCCCATCCTTTGTTATGCCAGCGTTGCTTGGATTTCCGCCTCTCTCAGGTTCTATAAAGCCTTCCAAATCCTCGAACACCATGCACTCTGCCTCGCCTTCCCCATCCACCTTTCATCCCCTACATGCATCCTCTACCACCTCATCTCCTTCCCCCACCTTATCCTTTTCCTTGAACACATCCGCACCCTATATATTGTCCGCCGCCTCGATCCCTCTCACCCTCTGGTGTGTCCCTTCCTCTCTTCCCCCAGCCCTCTCCGCGCCTTTACCGTTGCGTCCCACCCTCTCTCCATCTCCACACCCTCCGCCTCCTTTCCCAACGCAACTTCCAGCATCTATCCCTCCAAGATGATGAGTCTCGCCCTGACGTCTACCCTTCCTACCCCACCTTCCTCCTGCCTCCTCCTCAGGGCTCCCTCTCCTCCCCTCTCCTGAGCGGCTTTCCCCTCCTACGCCCCCTCCCTCTCCTGTGCTCCCCTTCAGTGTATCTACACTCCCTCCTGCCTTGTCTTCCCTGTTCATCTCCCACTCCACCTGTCTCCTGCCTCTTGGTGCACACCCTGACACCCTTACTCTTTTCATCCCGCCCCCTCCCCTGCTGCACCTGCTCTCTCCTCCTTTTCCATCCTCTCAGGCCTCTCCCGCGGCAGGTCCCTCCTGGCAGTTTTATTCATCGTCATGTGTACTTCGTCTCTCCAAACTGTCTTGTTCTGGACTGTTTTTAAAACTGTGGCCAACGTTTAACCTGTGTGTGTGGGACTTCAGTGTCTTTTGTGTGCTCTATGAATCGTCAACTGTGTTTTTTCACTTTATTTCGAATTTTTTAATTGCCCCTCCCCCCCCCCCCCCCCCATGAACGTATTCATGTCAGTGTATTTTTACCTACATTATCTCGCCTTACTGTATTTTTATGTCCCCCATGCCCATATGGGGCAGGGGAATGGAATCACAATAAAGGAAAAAAAATGACATATTGACTTCCCCTGGTCCTGTACGGAGCCGAGCGTTGGCGAAGTATGGTAGACGAGGCGACTAGAGTAATGTTACGTTGCGGGGCCTGATTTCTTGTGGGCCCCGTCGTGCTTCAGCTGACGAGTACAAGGGACGTGGCGAACCGCGGCGGTCCGTCCGGTGTTCGCACCACCAGCTCGTTGGAGACGGTGCACTCGCTGGACTGCATTTGGAGAGACGTAATGCATTTTGAAGGCTCCGGGGAATGTCAGACGAAGCCGGCTAGCTCTAAAGAACTTGCTGCTGGTGACTTCAACCCACGCACCGCCAGCGTATTATCGAACACAATTTTCTGAGAACGCTCTCGGAATATTCGCCTTCAGCTTTCGGTGTTCCTCAGTCAGTGACTGGTGTTTGTACAATTTTACTGCCAGACAGGACGGTGTCTACTAGCTCTAGTGGTAGCTAATATTATTAGTAAAATTCTGAACCATTGCTGTTGCATTTGTCTATCTTATGCTAAGGATCTTGGCTTTTATTATGGCATGTTTTGGTATTTAATATTACTGCCTTTAAACACTACTAGGAACCCAACCCAGCTAACATTAAGTATCTACATACAGAAAACTTGTGTTATGTAGAGTATTTTGTTTCCGAGCCACTGCATAGAGTTGTGAATAAACTTCAGAGAACAGCATTAAGTAACTAAATATCATTACTTTTACATAACTTACGCGACGTAAGCAGCGCATAGCAGGAAAATTGTATGGAGACGTGACTGTTACGTGTTCCGTACTCAATTGGCGTTTGTTGTGATGTCTCATGGCAATGATGGAAGCACATCGTGATCTCACTTCTAACGAAGTAATGAATGCTACTGACGACGGATGTCAAATTGAGTCCATATTTTTAGGTTTCCAGAAGGCTTTTGATACCGTTCCTCACAAGCGACAACGGAATATCGTCTCATTTGTGCGATTAGATTCGTGATTTTCTCTTAGAAAAGTCACAGTTTGTCGTAATTGACGGAAAGCCACGAGTGAAACACCTGTAATATCTGGCGTTGACCAAGGAAGCGTTATAGGCCCTCTGATGTTCCTGATCTACATAAACGATTTAGGATACAATCTGAGCAGCTCCCTTAGAGTTTTTGCAGATTGCGCAGTCATTCACCGTTTTGTGAAATCATCAGACGATGAGAACTAGTTAGTAAATGAATCAGATAAGATATCTGTATGGTGCGAAAAGCGGCAGTTGATTCTAAATAATGAAAAGTCATCTTAAGGAGTACTAAAAGGAAACCGATAAATCACACAAATATAAGGGCTGTGAATCCAATTAAGTACTTAGGGATTACAATTACGGATGTATTAAATTGAAACGGTCACACACGTAATGTTGTGGGAAAAAGCGAACCAAAGACTGCGATTTATTTGCAGTATACTTAGAAAATTCAATAGGTCTACTAAAGAGACTGCCTACACTACCCTTATCTTTTCTCTTCTGGGGTACTACTGTTTGGTGTTGTATCCACTTCAAATAGGATTAACGGAGGACGTCGAAGAAGTTCGAAGAAAGGCAGTTCGTTTTGTATTATCCTGAAATAGGGGAGAGATTGCCATGGATAAAATAAGCGAATTGAGGCAGCAATCGTTAAGACAAAGGCATTTCCCTTTGCGACGGGATTTCTTCATGAAATTTCAATCGCCAAGTTCTTCCTCCGAATGCGACCATATTTTGTTGGGCCCCACCTACATAGGGAGAAATGATCATGTAGTAAAATAAGGTCAGATCTTGCACGGAAAGATTTGTGTTCGTGTTGTTTGTTTATTCCGTGCGCTGTTAGTGGTGGAACGGCAGAGAAATAGCTTGAAGTTAGATGAACGCTCTGCCAGACAATTAATTATGAATTGCGCAGTAATCATGTAGATGTAGAGTAGATGTGAGAAACATGTTTACAATCACTGTACATATTGCATGGGAATCTTAGGTGGTATGGGTGTATGTGTACGTGTTTGCGTGCGTGTGTGTGTGTGTGTGTGTGTGTGTGTGTGTGTGTGTGTGTGTGTTTGTGATTCAATATGTGTTATTGGAGGATAGCATAATTAGCGCAAATAAAAAAAAGTGTTAAGCACTCCTCTTGTGAATCTTGGTACACACAGTGATGCATTATTGAGACTCATTGCCGCAATTCTTTATCCTGGACTCTTTTATGGCAGACTTCTGTGTCATACCACGCAAAGAATCACGTCCCAATCAAGGTCTGAATCAAAGAAAAAGGAAATCTGAAAGCTGAGTGGTATGCTGTAGTGCTGAAGCAGCTTACTGTGTGTAACAAAGCAAAGCTGCTGAAGAAGTTTTCGGAAAACTTTTCACTTGTAGAAAAGAAAACAGCACGTATTTTAGATTTGCATTCTTTTTCGTCAAACTGTTGTTCTCAGACGACTGCAGGGGGACTTTTGGTTTAAAATATTTGATTATTTCAAATTGCAAGTCACAGCCTTTTCGTTATTGGTGATATTTATTACGATACTTAAAAAATGAGTAACTCACTACCTAATCTTCGAGGAATTTGCAGTGGCAACAATTTGTAATTCTCAGGGCCTGCTGCGTAAAAAATAATTTATTATGTCTTTGAAAGACGTTAATCTGCAGCGAATTGAGAATACAAATTGTGATTGCTCATCTGAGAGAAGCAGAAATTGACAGGCCGAAATTAATGCTAGACAGAGTGAAAAAAGTGAGCCAGCGAGGGTTTGTTGCAACTACTTCTCAATTTCAAGCTACATACCTAACCGCTAGAGCACCACATCAGACGCATATCAGTTCCCACTTGATCTTTTTTTTATTGTACTGTGTAGTGTGTGCTTAAGATCATCCTTGATGACTTATTCTTCTGGGATGGGATGTAAGGATAAAAGGAAAACAGTTTATTCAGCTAGATTTGGGCACTCAATGGTCCTTTAGCCTGCTGTCTTTGGTGATGTCTATCTCCTGTGGAGGGTGAGATGTGTCTAGGCTGTTACATGTGACTGCTTCTTCGTGTTATGACAGATTGCCAATGGGGGGTGAAACGTTATTGACTTCGGTACTCGATACTTGTGCCATCTTGCAGGGTTTACCGTTCCTACCGATTCTAATTGTCGAACTTCATTTCTAAGGACATCGATTTTGACAAAAACTCGTAGATGCTTGTCATGGGCCTTCTCTTGTGTAGTGGTCTCGTGGAGTGCGGTGCGGATGTTGACTTTCTTGTCCACCGTGGAGCTCCTGTGATCCATCGCTAGCAAATGTTTTGCAGCGCTTGGAGTTTGTTGTAGTTGGAGATGCACGTAGTTCCCCACGAGGTGGAGCCATATAACATTGTGGGTTCCACCGTTATCTTATACAATTGGAGTTTAGTCTTAGGGTTGAGATCCTTACTCTTCAGGAACGGAATCAATGACCTGGCCATCTTCTGGGCTGCCGTCTTTTTGTCGTCAATATGCTGCGTAAAGAGCAATTTTTTGTCAAGGTTGACACCGAGGTACTTCACTCCCGGCGACCATGGGATAAATTGATCAGCTATTTGGAGTCTGTCGTTCAGAACTGGTTTCCTCCGTGTGAACATAACGGCTGCCGACTTCGTCCGGTTGATCGTTATCTTATTTTGCAGCGCCTAGCGTTCCATTACATCAAGTTGCAGTTGCATCCTAGCGATTAGCTGGTCTAAGTGTCGTCCAGTCGTCAGAAAGGCCGTATCGTCCGCATAAAAACTCGCCGTAACGAGGGGAACTGTTGGGGTGTCATTTATATATAAGTTGAAAAGCAGAGGCGAAATGACAGATCCCTGCGGAATTTCATTTCGGAGTTTTTATTGTCGACTCGGACATACAGTTTCCTGTCCTGCAGAAAGTTGTCTATGAGTCAAATGTAACAATCCGCAATAGAGATAGTGCGATGTAGTTTGCTGATAAGGTTGGGTCGCCAAACTTATCGTATGCTTTTTCGATGTCAAGCAATACACCAATTGTGAAGTGCTGCTTGTTGTATCCTTCTTGTATCCGTCCGCTGATACTTGATGAAGGCAGTGCTGCTCTCTCGAATTATGTCGACCGTTCGCTAGGTGGCAGTGGCATCGTTTTCACAACTCAGCTTTAGTTAATAATAATTCAGACAATTTGTACGAAATATTTATAAATTATGCACTACTAGCACTCCCGAGAAAAGTGTGTTTCCCCTGCCATCTGTACGTATGTGCGCTAGGCTCTCCTGCAGATCTGGCTGTAGGGCTGCTGGGTGCTACGGCGGCATTGATTCTTGCAACCAGACGGTGGAAAGTGCGGGAGGGGAAGGGAAGGGGAGCAGTTTACGAGCGGAGCGGCGCCCACGGCTGTGCTCGCTCGCGGCTTCCGGGGGAGTAGCCGCTGGGCGCTAACTGCTCGCTACCGGTGAGGGGGGGGGGGGGGGGGGTTATGTGGAAGTCCTCCGAACCAGCAGCATGCCGCAAGGTGCGCTCAACCCTTACTTCCGCACGCTTCCCTCTCTCTCACACACAAACACATGTTCACACCCTACGTGGCGATGTGTGGAACTACGTACATGAGTTCGCTTTGCTACGTTTCGAATTTTTAAATGGAGCAGCGTCAACCACAGGATTGCACTTCCCCGCGTCGCTGTTTACGTGTCGTAGTTTCCTTTATTTTGTTTTATTTTATTTTCTAATTTTTTTTGGAAACACTGAGGGGACCAGTTGCTCGGTGTAGCATTAAGAAACGTAACTGGGGTTGGGGGTGTGGTCTACAGTAGCAGGTAGTTACCTGTTCTCCCTGCACTGTGCCATATTGGACTAGAATATTTATGTTTAGTTTCGGGCTAAATTGTGACTTACCGATGTCAATGATTTCTGTGAATGCTATTTTTCGGTAACTACGATCTTTAGTTGTGGTTTGCGCAGTTCACAACTTGTAACCCCGTGGAATCCCTGTGGAACGTTAATATATGATTTCTACGTTTCAACCCCACAGATGTGCGGTTAGTCGCAAGCAATAACGAACAGCCATTGGCAAATACTTCCGCTGGCGTGGTGGAGTGTTGAACTGCTTCAAGTGCAACGGAAGTGATATGCTCTCACCTATACATACATACATACATACATACATTAATCCTTATTCCATAGATAATGAATACGACATTTCGTAACGATATGGAACGTGTCACTTTAAAATAAGTTTTCTTTACACAAATTAATTAATTAACCAATTTTTTTACAGTTACTACTTCATATCTAAGAATTCATCTATTGAGTAGAAGGAGTTGTCATTCAGAAATTCTTTTAATTTGCTCTTAAATGTTGCTTGGCTATCTGTCAGACTTTTAATACTATTTGTCAAATGACCAAAGATTTTTGTGGCAGCATAATTCGCCCCTTTCTGTGCCTAAGGGAGATTTCATCCAGACTAGTGAATATCATTCTTTCTTCTAGTTGCTCTTCGCTGTTAATTTTTAATTGGGGTGGGTTGTTAATGACAAACCGAGCGTTTCAATAGTGTGTCACTGAAGTCCCTATGCGATTTGAAGGGATTATATGAATGTGAAATACATTGCGAATGAATAACGAAAATTCCCTGCTCCTCTTGTTAAGGCCGTTCGATAATCCTGAATTTTCCACCAAGCAGTTGTTGATAAGAACTTGGTTAGGTGCTTTAAGGTTGATGGCGTGGGAGTGAGAAGAGTGGGAAGAAAAGATCTTCCAGTTAGAAGCTGACATCCAGAAGAGTTTAAGTGCAGTTCTTGAAGATACACACAAAACTTTACCTGTGTATTCTATTGCTGAAAAAAAAGTCCGCCTTATGAATACAGTGGTGTTAAAGATTTCGTAAAATTTACATAGAGATTCCCCCCAACCTTCTTCGCATTTTCATATTTCATGTACGATATACGTGTATAATAAGCATCAAAATAGTCTACAGGGAGTTGTCCATCCCCTAATATACGTATTTTGATTTATCTTGCAGTTTTGTTTTTTATGATGAATAATACATTGTGTTTAAATACGGTGCGAACGTAAACGTTAGGCTACACTATAGGTCAAACCATTACCACAACTTCTATTTGGCATTCACATTCGTTGGCTTCACTGAGTCTCTAGCCAAACATATCAGTGCTGCTGCGAGCTGAAATACCAAGTGTAAATTATTTCGCAGAGCAAATTGACTTCTTGGTTCACTTCTTCGATTATAGTTACGTTATACATCCACAAACTGAAATGCAACGTTCTTGGAACCAAGTAAGAACTGCAACCAACAAGAGAAGCACGCCGTTGAACGTTAAATGCTGCTTTTAGTTGCTACTAGTGACTTCTTGTTGCGACTGAAATCACAGCAAGCTACTGTCATTATTGAGAAATCTGCGTCTTCTGAATCATTGTGATTTTTTAATAGATACGTGATTTACTGCCCACACCTAAAAATGTTCAAATGTGTGTGAATTTCTAAGGGACGAAACTTCTGAGGTCATCGGTCCCTCGACTTACACACTGCTGAAACTAACTTAAACTAATTTATGCTAAGAACAACACACACACACCGACGCCCGAGGGAGGACTCGAACCTCCGGCGGGAGGGGACGCGTATTCCGCGAGATGGCGCCTCAACCAGCGCGGCCACTCCGCGCGTCCCTGCCCACCCCTATTTACACTACAGACGGAGCAGAAACACGCGTTAACTAATGAAATCTGTCGGTTCCTTTTCAAAGGAACGTCTCCGTCATCTGTCTTAAGCTGTTTGAGAAAACCACGGAAAAGGAATTTTAAACACCGTACTTCTGAATGCTACACCAGTCGTGAAGTCTCATGTCATTGGGAACAGTGGGGAGCAGATTGTGAATGGCAAAAGGTTCTAAGGAATGACTGAGGAATGAATGCAGAACAGACGACTGTTGTTAACATGTTGATTACTTGCAACTTCCTGACAGATTAAAACTGTGTGCCAGACCAAGATTCGAATCGGGACCTTAGCTTTTCGTGGCCAAGTGCTCTACGAACTTCTTTCTTACACTTATCTGTTGCTAGAATTACGTGTGAATGAAATGAAGAAAGACTACCGGAAGGGAAATTCGACCCGCATATCTCGCGCTTATGAAACTAAGGGCTTAGCATTTTTTTTTGGGGGGGGGGGGAAGGGGGGTGCATTTCTTCTTCTGTAACGTCATTATACAGTTCCTCCCACTCGTAGAGGCCATTATACATATCCGCTATTTCCTCTGCGTTTAACTGTGGACTTCGCTTTACACTCTTATTGTTGATGATTTTGATTTCACCGAAAGCTGTTTTGACTTTTCTGTATGCTGAATCCGTCTTTCTGATGGCCATTTATCTTACAACGTCTACACATTTTTTCTGCAGCCGTTTCACCCTGGCTTCCTCGCAGTTCCTATTGGTTTCATTCCTAACTTATATTACTGTATTCCTCTCTTTCCCTGAACATTATCAGTACCTTTTCTTTCGTCAATGAATTTAAATATTTCTTCTTTTACACAAGGTTTCATTGCAGTTATTTTTCTTGTACCTATGTTCCTCTGCCCATTCTCTGTGTTTGCCTTTTGCTGACCTTTTCAACTGATCTGCCTCTCGTGGCATTCATTATTGCAGTATCTACAGCCTTAAACTTCAAATGCATATCATCATCCCTCACCAATTCAGTATCCCATTTTTCCCATATTGATTCTTCCAGGCGATTCTGTTACACTTCATTCTAGTCTTTATCGTTACTAAATTGTAATCCGAGTGTGTATCTGGATACGGTTTAAAATCTAGTAACTGATTTCGGAATCTGTTTGACCATGAAGTAATCCTTCTGGAATCTCCCTGCATCTCCGAGCCTTTTGCAAGTATACTTCCGCCTTTTGTGATGTTTGAATAATATATTCGCTTTTACCAGCTGAAATTTATTGCAATACTCAATTGGCCTGTCTCTTCTCTTATTCTTAATACCAAACGCACATTCTCCAGTAACTGTGTTTTCTATTGATTCCCCTAACACCACATTCCAATCCCCCATGATAATTAGATTATCGTTTCCTTTATGTAAGAAATTACCCTTTCTATACCCTGATATAATTTCACTGTCTCCTCATTTTTCTACTTGGGACTTCGGCGTGTATACCTGAACGCTTGCTGATGACGCTGGTTTGCTGATGAGAACAACGCTGTCACTGAACTGTTAATAGTAATTCACCCTCTGCCCTAACTTCCAGTTCATTAAGGATCCTAGTGCTGTTACACTATTTTCAGCTACTGCTGCCATTACTCTATTTTCGTCTGACCACAAAGTATCATCCTTTCCTATTTCACTTCACTGACTTCTATTGCATTTCTCTTTTCAGTTTTCTCTAGTTTCCATACCACGCCCAAAGTTCTGACGTCCACGTTCCGACTTGCAGAATGTTAGCCTTTCATTGGTTTTTTGATTTTTTTCTCATATTTACTTCCTCCTTAGCAGGCCCCTCCCGACATCCAAATGAAGGACTAATCTGGAATCTTTTACCAAATGAGAGATCATTTTGACACGTTTTCGATGACAGGATCCTACATGTCCTGGAGATACATATTATGTGTCTTAAGTGCAGTGGTTTTCATTGTTTTCTGCGACATCATATCGTTGATAATTCCTTATGTTTTCGTCTTTTATGGGCAGTTTTTCACCTCTGGGGCATTCATTTGTCCTAGAAGTAGTGTTGAAACTTCCGTCCGCTGCTTCGCACTCTTTGACAGGGCCGTTGGCAGAACGAGGATCACTCGTTACTCTGGAAATCTTCAGCCACCGTTGCTGGTGATTTTTATTGCTATGTGGATGAAAAATCTGTGGACAGGCAGGACAGTCAAGGATCCCTTCATTCCTCAAGAATATAAGTCGGTATGATGCTCTCACGCCTCTTATATGCCAATGGTTCAAACTTTCTCGAAGCTCGAAACTTTTCGAAAGTCTGCATGTGTACGTCCTATGGGTATGCTGCGTTTCGTTTTCCTGAAGAAAAATTTCAGTAGCATTAGACAGACCCACAAGCCATCATGTACTGACAAGCACGGGTCTATGGAAGGGAGGGGCGTGGGGCAGACCGGAGTATCTGCCCGGGCCGGTAATGTCAAGGGGCACCAAATCCATATTCTTGAAGAAAAAAAACCTTGTTTTGCAAAGCGCCTAGCATCCAGCGCACGTTTGTATATTGATTATTTATATGATTATTTGAACACATTCTAAGTTTATTTCTGAACGAATCATAAGTTGATTTTTGAATGCCGCCAGTGAAATCCCCTTTGCATCTAGAAATAAAAAATAAAAAACTTCCCGCAGACAATAGGGACAGGGCTACACGATCTGAGCCGAATAAACCCGAACGGGTGAATGCCAATTGCTGTTTGTATATGTTGTTGATTGGGTGTACGAATAATCAGCCAAATCCATGGATAATGACTACCAGAGTGGAAATAAACGAATAACACCGAAAACAGGCAAGAAAGATCACACATAATAAAAAATGGTTCAAATGACTCTGAGCACTATGGGACTTAACATCTCAGGTCATCAGTCCCCTAGAACTTAGAACTACTTAAACCTAACTAACCTAAGGACATCACACACATTCATGCCCGAGGCAGGATTCGAACCTGCGACCGTAGCAGTCCCACGGTTCCGGACTGAAGCGCCTAGAACCGCACGGCCACCGCGGCCGGCCACATGTTATCTTCTCGGTGTATCCAAGAAAATGAAATTTTGGCAGAAAATTCTTGAAAGATCGCTACACTACTAAGGACTAGTTGTACAGTCCCCGGTTAGCAGCTGCCTGAAGTTCATTTCTCGGAATAGCGCGGAAATGCGTTATACGAACGTGCAATAATGCCGAACCGGAGGATAAACGCTGGATAACTGAACCGGTGATTCTGGCAGGGTTTGTGAGGTTAACCGGAGACTAAGTTTTGACAATGGCAGGAATAGTTACAGAATTAGTGATGACAAGATTGTTTGTTAGAACGAGGAAGGAGAAGAAACGGAGGCGTCTGACAAATTATAGGGAAGAATGTGACTATTCCAAAGTTATATAAAAATTTTGTACTGCTATTTCTCGATATCATGCTTGAGAATCTGGGGCATGTCAATGAAATGTTGCGCTGTTTCCTAATATAAAACTTTTTCGAATGGCTCTGAGAACTATGGGACTTAACTTCTAAGGTCATCAGTACCCTAGAACTTAGAACTACTTAAACCTAACTAACCTAAGGCCATCACACACATCCATGCCCTAGGCAGGATTCAAACCTGCGACCGTAGCGGTCGCGCGGTTCTAGACTGTAGCGCCTAGAAACGCTCGGCCACCCCGGCCGGCATAAAACTTTTTGCTTGTAGTAGTCCTAACAGGAAGTTGATACTGGTACTTCGGGAATTATATTCTGTCGTGTTACTTACGTAAAATAGCCATTTGTGCTAAAACATTGCCGCAAAGCAGACGTAATCAAATCGAGAAACCGCACCAGTCTGGGAAGCGTTTGTATTAACAGCTTTTTCAGTATTAAACAACGACATTTTGATTTTTCATGAAATGTTTGACGACCTTTCATGAGATAGTAGATTCTTTCGCAGAAAGGAAACCACCACAAGTAAAGCTGTAGCAACATTAGAGAGAAAAAAACTGCTGGGACCTAAGGATTGAAGAAATGTGTATTGTCTTGCTTGTTTCTTCTCTTTACTGGTTTTATGCTTCCTGTGTATAATTATATGTCACACAAAGGAGTAAGTCATTAGCTAATAAACAATAAAGAGCTCAAATTTTCTGAAGAGTTCTTATTCTCCCGGTTACAAATAATCGCAACCAGTATTAAACGTGATTTTTTTAAGGGGGGGGGGGGAGTAAGACGTCAAACGGGCCGACTGGGAGCAGGAGAGGCAGCAAAGGACACCTTAATTTCCACTGTCCTGAATATAGGTTAGCCTCCTTCAGAAAATATAGACGTTTGAATTCAATAGAGCGAAATACAGCATCGTACGATAGAAGAATGCTGTGTGAAAAGACGTAGCGCTGCGCTTTGGCACACTTTAGATCACATAAATGTCTTACATTTCCTCGAACATATGGGTTTGATATATAAAACTCTTCAGAAAGATGTGCGCTATAAAATGAACGTATTTTTGAAAAATCGATTATTAAAAAATTTTTGACGTCCTATCCCAAACGTTCGAGGAGGAGTGGTGGCTGAGGGGCGCCACTATCAAGCTTTTGATCCGATTGGGAAATATCGTTTATCTGTAGGAATGGAAGTTTTCTGTACAGGAAATAAGCTTGTATAAACATGAAATTGTCATCAACATATCCCACAGGCATGCAGACATCGCAGTATCAGTTTCGTAGCGTTCGCTCGAGGTGTTCACAATATACACTACTGGCCATTAAAATTGCTACACCACGAAGATGACGTGCTACAGACGCGAAATTTAACCGACAGGAAGAAGATGCTGTGATATGCAAATGATTAGCTATTCAGAGCATTCACACAAGGTTGGCGCCGGTGGCAACACCTGCAACGTTCTGACATGAGGAAAGTTTTCAACCGATTTCTCATACACAATCAGCAGTTGACCGGCGTTGCCTGGTGAAACGTTGTTGTGATGCCTCGTGTAAGGAGGAGAAATGCGTAACATCACGTTTCCGGCTTTGATAAAGGTCGGATTGTAGCCTATCGCGACTGCGGTTTATCGTATCGCGACATTGCTACTCGCGTTGGTCGAGATCCAATGACTGTTAGCAGAATATGGAATCGGTGGGTTCAGGAGGGTAATACGGAACGCCATGCTGGATCCCAACGGCCTCGTATCAGTAGCAGTTGAGATGACAGGCATCTTATCCGCATGGCTGTAACGGATCGTGCAGCCATGTCTCGATCCCTGAGTCAGCAGATGGGGACATTTGCAAGACAACACCCATCTGCACGAACAGTTCGACGACGTTTGCAGCAGCATGGACTATCAGCTCGGAGACCATGGCTGCGGTTACCCTTGACGCTGTATCACAGGCAGGAGCGCCAGCGATGGTGTACTCAACGACGAACCTGGGTGCACGAATGGCAAAACGTCATTTTTTCGGATGAATCCAGGTTCTGTTTAAATCATGATGATGGTCGCATCTGTGTTTGGCGACATCGCGGTGAACGCACATTGGAAGTGTGTATGCGTCATCGCCATACTGGCGTATCACCCGGCGTGATGGTATGGGGTGCCATTGGTTACACGTTTCGGTCACCTCTTGTTCGCATTGACGGCACTTTGAACAGTGGACCTTACATTTCAGATGTGTTACGACCCGTGGATCTACCCTTCATTCGATCCCTGCGAAACCCTACATTTCAACAGGATAATGCACGACAGCATGTTGCAAGTCCTGTACGGGCCTTTCTGGATACAGAAAATGTTCGACTGCTGCCCTGACCAGCACATTCTTCAGGTCTCTCACCAATTGAAAACGTCTGGTCAATGGTGGCCGAGCAACTGGCTCGTCACAATACGCCAGTCACTACTCTTGATGAACTGTGGTATCGTGTTGAAGCTGCATGGGCAGCTGTACCTGTACACGCCATCCAAGCTCTGTTTGACTCAATGCCCAGGCGAATCAAGCCCGTTATTACGGCCAGAGGTGGTTGTTCTGGGTACTGATTTCTCAGGATCTATGTGCCCAAATTACATGAAAATGTAATCACATGTCAGTCCTAGTATAATATATTTGTCCAATGAATACCCGTTTATCATCTGCATTTCTTCTTGGTGTAGTAATTTTAACGGCCAGTAGTGTAACATCTTCCATTACAGTCGATGCAGTACTTGTGTTGGAAATTATTTCCATGTACTCAGCAACTGAGATCGCAGGAAAACTGCTCTGGCGATCGATTCAAAGTAAAAAAATAATGAATTTCTACATATGTTTCTCAAAATTATGCTAGGATTTTACTTTCTGTGAGAAGATAATTTAATACGAAAAAGCAGTTTGGTTACCACAGCGTTGGACGTTGCTGGAAAGTCTGGCGTATTTCAGGGCTGCCAGACGATCAGAACTGTAATTACACAGTATTAACCCGGCTGTCGGGGACGAGCACCCGTCGACCTCATCGCGATAAATCCGTGTCCTGTAAATAACTATTGCATGCAGAGTAAATTGCTACCTCGATAGAATTACGCGCGTGCTGACATGGGCAGGGGGGAGATCTAATATCCGCTAAGTCAGTTCTCGCTACAGCATTACCATGTCGCGAGCACCGTCACTGCCGCTAAATGCATCGAGATGGATTGGACTATTCCTGTCCACATACCGCCCACTTTCACTACAAATGTATGATTTTGATGATTAAGTGGAGAATTAATGAAACCAAACACATGCTAAAACCAGTATGGACCAAAGAATATTTTACATATTTGTTCCACGGTTGTGCATGTGGCCAACACATACTACTGACACTGTCGTAGAGCCACTATTTATTGTAACTATGAGGCTATGGAGACTGCGATAGGGACTGCTGCAGAGAATAGCTCAGTAAGCAGTTCAGTTGAAGAGGACTGGACATCTCTAAAAAGTGCAATCACAAAAGTTGGAAAGAAAAATATAGATACAAAGAAGGTAACTGCGAGAATACCATGAGTAAAGATGAATTACTTCAGCTGATCGACAAGAGAGAAAGTACGAAAATGTCTAGGGAATTTCAAGAACACAGAAAACAATTCACTTAGGAAGGATATAAATAGGGAGTGCGTGGAAGCTGAGGCGAAATAAAAGATGTGAAGGAATCGACAAAGAAATGATTGTGGGAAGAACTGACTTAACATATAGGAAAGTTGAAACAACCTTCGGTGAAATTAAAAGCAAGGGCAATAACGTTACGGGTACAATGGGAAACTCACTGTTAAATACAGAGGAGAGAGCACATTGGATACCTCTGTGAGGGGAAGACTTGACTGATGATGTGACAAAAGAAGGAAAAAGAGTCGATAGAGAAAAGATAGAGGATCCAGTTAGAATCTCAAAGAGCTATGGAGGGTTTAAGATCAAACCAGGAAGAAAGGGTATATAAAATTACATCGGAATCTGCAGAATTATTGGAGCAAGTGGCAACAAAGCGACTATTCATGTTGGTGTGTAGAATACATGAAAATGGCAATATTCCATCAGACACTCTGAAAAGCACCATCCACACAAATCCGAAGACTGCAAGAGCCGACAAGTGCGAGAATTATCGCACAATCAGCTTTACATTTCACGTATCCAATTTTCTGACAATAATAATACAGAATAATAGGAAAGAAAATTAAGAATGTGTTACGTGACGATCAGTTTGGCTTTAGGGAAGATAAAGGCACCAGAGAGGAGTTCTGACATTGCGGTTGACAATGTAAGCAAAACTGAAGAAGAATAAAGACACCTTCATGGGATTTGTCGACCTGGAAAAAGCATTCGACAGTATAAAATGTTGCAAGATGTTTGAAATTGTGAGGAAAGTAGAATTAAACTATACGGAAACATGGGTAATATATAATCCGACAAGAACCAACAGGAAACAATAAGAGTGGGAAACCAAGAACGAAATACACGGATTAAAAAGAGAGTAAGACAAGGATGTAGTCTTTCGCCCTTACTGTTTAGTCTATACATTGAAGAAGCAATGGTGAAAATAAAAGAAAGATTGAAGTGTGAAATTAAAATTCGGGGTGAAAGGATATCAATGATAACATTCACTGATGACACTGCTGTCCTGAGTGAAAGTGAAGAAGAATGTCAGGTAGCCTTGAACGGACTGAACAGTCGAATGGAAACAAAATATCGATTGAGAGTAAATCGAAGAAAGAACCGAAGAAAAAAGTAAGTAATGAGAAGTAGCAGAAATGAGAATAGCGAGAAACTCAACATCAGAACTGGCGCTCACGAAGAAGACGGAGTCAAGGGATTCTACTAAAAGAAAACATAGTCTGTTGTAGTCTGTATTGTGATTTTATTAAAATCGTGCTGTTGGCTAATTTCGGCCGGGAGCCATTATCAAGTACTTTCGCTATGTCATGTATTACATACTGTGTTCGTCACATTATTTTACGTCGCATACAAGTGGAAACCCAGTAGTAAACAAAGAAGGAAAAGCAGAAAGGTGGAAGGAGTATATAGAGGGTCTATACAAGGGTGATGTACTTGAGAACAATATCATGGAAATAGGAGAGGATGTAGATGAAGATGAAATGGGAGATACGATACTGCGTGAAGAGTTTGACAGAGCACTAAAAGACCTGAGTCGAAGCAAGGCCCCGGAAGTAGACAACATTCCATTAGAACTACAGACGGCCTTGGGAGAGCCAGTCCTGACAAAATTCTACCATCTGGTGAGCAAGATGTATGAAACTGCCGAAATACCCTCAGACTTCAAGAAGAATATAATAATTCCAATCCCAAAGATAGCAGGTGTTGACAAATGTGAAAATTATCGAACAATCAGTTTAATAAGCCACAGCTGCAAAATACTAACGCGAATTCTTTACAGACGAATGGAAAAACTGGTAGAAGCCAACCTCGGGGAAGATCAGTTTGGATTCCGTAGAAATATTGGAACACGTGAGGCAATACTGACCCTACGACTTATCTTAGAAGCTAGATTAAGGAAAGGCAAACCTACGTTTCTAGCATTTGTAGACTTAGAGAAAGCTTTTGACAATATTGACTGGAATACTCTCTTTCAAATTCTGAAGGTGGCAGGGGTAAAATACAGGGAGCGAAAGGCTATTTACAATTTGTACAGAAACCAGATGGCAGTTGTAAGAGTCGAGGGACATGAAAGGGAAGCAGTGGTTGGGAAGGGAGTGAGACAGGGTTGTAGCCTTTTCCCGATGTTATTCAATCTGTATATTGAGCAAGCAGTGAAGGAAACAAAAGAAAAATTCGGAGTAGGTATTAAAATCCATGGAGAAGAAATAAAAACGTTGAGGTTTGCCGATGACATTGTAATTCTGTCAGAGACAGCAAAGGACTTGGAAGAGCAGTTGAACGGAATGGATAGTGTCTTGAAGGGAGGATATAAGATGAACATCAACAAAAGCAAAACGATGATAATGGAATGTAGTCGAATTAAGACGGGTGATGCTGAGGGAATTAGATTAGGAAATGAAACACTTAAAGTAGTAAAGGAGTTTTGCTATTTGGTGAGCAAAATAACTGATGATGGTCGAAGTAGAGAGGATATAAAATGTAGACTGGCAATGGCAAGGAAAGCCTTTCTGAAGAAGAGAAATTTGTTAACATCGAGTGTAGATTTAAGTGTCAGGAAGGCGTTTCTGAAAGTATTTGTATGGAGTGTAGCCATGTATGGATGTGAAACATGGACGATAAATAGTTTGGACAAGAAGAGAATAGAAGCTTTCGAAATGTGGTGCTACAGAAGAATTCTGAAGGTTAGATGGGTAGATCACATAACTAATGAGGAAGTATTGAATAGGATTGTGGAGAAGAGAAGTTTGTGGCACAACTTGACTAGACGAAGGGATCGGTTGGTAGGACATGTTCTGAGGCATCAAGGGATCATCCATTTAATATTGGAGGGCAGCGTGGAGGATAAAAATCATAGAGGGAGACCAAGAGATGAATACACTAAGCAGATTCAGAAGGATGTAGGTTGCAGTAGGTACTGGGAGATGAAGAATCTTGCACAGGATAGAGTAGCATGGAGAGCTGCATCAAACCAGTCTCAGGACTGAAGACCACAACAACAACACATAAACAAGAAGTCGTACTCCACGGTACGTGTTGCAATGGAGTACGACTTCCATTTTGTATATATGTTGAAATTAGCTAATAGCACGATTTTAATGAAGCGAAATGTAACCTTTAAAAGACAATGTTTCCTTTTATTGCACATTTTGGGGCTATGGATCCCCACGGAAATTAAATTTTCAGGGTATCCTGATGTCTAAGCAACAAAACAACCCTTGACGGACTGAGCAAGGAGGACATAAAAAGCAGACTAGTACAGCATTGTATGATAGGGAAACAACTGCAGGAAAACTAGAACTACAACTGAAGAGAACTGAAGCATTTGAGATGTGATAGAGAAGAACGTTGACAATTAGGGGGACTGCTACGGTAAGGAATGAGGAGGTTCTCCACAGAATCGGAGAGGAAAGTAATGTATGGAAAACACTGTCAAGAAGAAGGGACAGGATAGTAGGATATCTGGAATAACTTCCACAATACTAGAGGGAGGTGTAGACGGTGAAAATAGTAGAAGACAACAGAGACTGGAACACATCTACAAATAATTGAGGAAGTAGTTGCAAGTGCTACTGTGATATAAAAAGGTTTGGTACAGGCGAGGAATTGGTGGCGGGCCGCGTCAAACCAGTCAAGATTGTTTACAGGGTTTGTATAATAAGTAATGAGTGATAATTTTTTCGGACGCGGCTGTAATCCACAGCATGTTCGCACCAGGCGGGAAATGTTCTTCTAAACGCAGCTCGTGACATTTACTACGAGCTTCCGCATGGTTCGTATCGTCGATACGTCAGTAGGATCGATCGAAGTGAAAAATGAACTATCTGTCTAACAGAGCTACGTCATCAGATTTTTTGCGTGTCGTCGATAAAGAGGTCGTTAGAGACACAGGCTATAGAGATGTTGGCCATGAGCCAGCAAGAATTGACAAGTCAGAGCCTACCAAAAGCTACAGTTCTGAAGTGACAAGTGCTTCACAGACGGGCGACAGAGTGTGGAAGAGGAACTCCAAGCAGGATGTCGTGCGACGGACGGAGATGAGGACATGTGCAACGTGTGAGTGATGTGTTGAACCCAGATCGGCGGTTAACTTTTCGACTCGTTGCTTGGAGGAAGCTTCACGTAATAACTTACTGAGCGCCTTTCAAGAGTGGGAAACACTCTGTCAAAAGTGTGTTGACACTTAAGGATTCTGTTTGAAGAATTTCAACAGTTTTTGAGATATCGTCAAAACACTTGTTCCCAAATTTGAGCTCATTACTTTCTATACGAATCCTGTAAGCTTTGTGTTTTTATTAGTTATTAAGAAGAGCTGCTTTACTGAAATGTGAATAATAATGGCGTAAATGCCATGTGTTTGTTGGCAGAATATCAATTGTAATATAACTTCGGTGATGGATAGTTGCGGGATCATTTGAAAACAGAGCAATTAAGGTAACATAGGGATAACCGCGGCGGTCGTTCAGTAAGTAACGCCCCAATTTTTTTTTTCTTAGAACATTATTAATATTAAATTAGAATTTGGTGACAGTATCAGTTATATTTCTTTTACTTGTAGCATTTTTCTACAGAGTTCCTATCACGTTCTATGGCCTTACGCCAGTGTCGCGCAGGGCAGGTACCCAATATTGGTAAAAGCTCTTGTCATGTGCTTGTAGCCCAGCTACTGCATGAATTATGCTCCCTTCATCCCACACAGAGAAGCCCTAAGTGGCCCAAACAAATGGATGACAGAGTGTACCAGGCCTGGGCTATGGTGTATACGAGGCAGTGATGTCCGACCAAATTTGGCGGTGTGTCCTGGGTTCTGAGAATTGTCTGAGGCCGTGCATTTTCTTGTCAGAGTAAAGTATCTTTTGGATTGTAATCAGACCGAACACTGGAAATGGTTCATGAGTTTGTTCAGCCTTCACATTTGCCTCTGACACGGTGGACTGCGAGGTTGCCATTCAAGGCAGCTTCCTCTGATGACGAAGTAATGATGAGTCTTTTGGAATAGTGATGCCACCATCACTACCCCCAAAAGACCGTTATCATGACTTCGTCAACAGAGGAAGCAGCCTTGACTGGTTTCCTCCCAGTTTACCATGTCAGGAGCAGTGCCTGTAAGAGGACGTTTCGAACCTGGCCGAACATAAAGCCCAGCTTCCTCGGCTCGGGAAGCTTTAACTCTGTTTAGCCATCCCACTATTAGCTGCATCATTACTATAGACTGTACACGAAAGTTTATGGGTGTTCACCGCGGTTCCTTTCTCCGCAACCAAGAATTCAATTACAGCACGTTTAGTGCAACGAGCGTCTTTCTTCTTCTGCTGCTGCTGACTAGAGTTTCTAACATTCTGCGTGGTGTCTGTTTGTTCTAAGTCGTGTCTCCCTACCACTTTCGCGCAACGACGCTCTGAGCGTGTTTTTTAGGGAAGTGACTAGTTTGAACCTGGGACCTGTTGCTGGTTAGGAGACGCCAGACCACACGTGACATGTAGAGTTCAGAAGCGTTCAGTGAGACTAGCGATGATATAATCAAGTACTTAATGATTTCAGCGTCAGCTCCA
Source organism: Schistocerca cancellata (assembly GCF_023864275.1). Taxonomy (NCBI): domain Eukaryota; kingdom Metazoa; phylum Arthropoda; class Insecta; order Orthoptera; family Acrididae; genus Schistocerca; species Schistocerca cancellata. The sequence goes on from NC_064630.1 coordinate 306,880,702, forward strand.
CTGCACTCCCTGTAAAATAATCTTAATACTAACTAAATTTAGTGGAAGGGGTTCGAGGCTTTCCTATTTTTAGTTAGCTGGTAAAATAACGTCGAAAAAGCAGTTAAGTTTACCACTGGAAATTTTATTCTACTCACAAAACATTGTTTATAAATTGCACTATTGACAAAAGGAAATATTTTAATACAGGATGATAAAAACCAACTGCGTTCAACAAAAATGTGAACGAATATTCCCTGAATGGGTTTCCAAGTTCTACAATGGATCGAAGGATGCCCTGTGCCATATCACATCTATAATCTAGGTTTAAGTTAAGTTTCATAAAAGAGAAAACTATCAAAATGGTCTACAGTGACCCTCAATTATCTTTAATTACTTATTTAACTTGTCGTAAATTACAGTGGCTGATGTGGCTTCTCAATAATTATATAGCAGAAAAATCATCGCGTTTCGAATTTTAACTTCAAGTAGCAAATGTGAATACCACGATAATTGACGATCGTCACTAGTATTACGTAAAAAGGGGATGTAACAGATGAGACTTCCGCAGTTCTGAGTGAAGCCTTATACGCTCGCATCGCGTGCGTTCATTACCTTGTCGTTGGTTAGGCAGTGTCAGGGGGCGGTGGGCGGCGCAGCTCCACACTTCGCCGTCTCGGAAGCAACTCCCTCTAACTTCTCCTTACTACAATTTACCAAAGTTGGTTTTAAGAAAAGGTATCTGGCTGTGTTTTCAACAGACCAATGTTATCTTTAAGCTCCTCCTACAAAAATTCTGTCTATCCAATGGGAAACGTTATACTTTTCGTGGTGGGGCAATGTTTTTAATGTTTGCAATGTAACAGAGGCGCGTATAGTCTCACGCTAAAACTTGCAGCTGGTGTGGCCCTTTTAGTGTTATCGTAAGATCTATATTGTTCTTCTGGAGGGCTCTATCTTTTAACATGGGCAGGAGGGCTCTATCTTTTAACTTGGGCTGGGGGTGATCTTGGCGGTCGGCTGGCGACGTGGGTGTCCGTCCCTTATCGTAGGGCTTTCTTGCTTACACGACTCTGCTCTCGGCTTCTGTTCTCGTTTCTCCCCTCGGAACTGCGTCTGTTTCACGGTGGGAAGGTATGACATGCATTTAGGCGTTCTTGTGTTAGTCTGTGGTATTCCTAATGCTCACTCTTTGATCGTATTACTTTGGTTAATTTAATGTCAGGATTTATTCGGAGTTATGTGACATACTGTCGGATTTGCTATCATGTCAGAGTTTTCATGGAAGGGGTTGGATTTAACTGACACCTTACAAGTTACCCCTGTTTGTCCGTTTCATTGCGTGGGTGTAGCGGACCAACTGCTGTCCCTTTCTTTGGTGGTCATCTGGGTAGTCGTTCCCCTAGCTGTCGTACATTGCAAACTTAATTAGTCTTGTGGGTCCATCCTTTCTACATGATCTTCCCGATTCCTTTTTCTTATTTTCATCCGTTTATTTATATCTTGTATTCCATGCTGTTCCGTTATTGGCACATTTGTTCCTTTTTCCCGCACGGTTTCTCCTTGGATGTGTCTTAGTACTTTCATTTCTGCTGCTGCTGAATTTTGTTTACTCTCTTTCGTTTCTGCGCTAATTTTGTTGCATATATCAAAACAGGACGCACAGCAGTGTTATATATTTCGATTTGCCCTTCAGTTTTCATAAATTTGTTTCATCGTGTAGTATTTTCCAGGCATCCAGCTCCTCTTACTGCCTTTGTCACTTGATTTTTCACTTCCTTGGTTAAGTCTTTATAGTTGGTGCTAACAGTCCCTAGATAATTAAAACTCGTCACCTGTTCAATTAACACACCATCTACTACTAATTTACGTCGAATATATGTTTTTGACGCTACTATACTTCCATCTGTCGGAATTGTTCGAAACTTCTCACATGTGCAACAGAAATAACAAATCCGAAGCACCTAAGAAGACGTTTTCCTCTATACACTGCCGGATAATAATGTGAAGCACCCAGAAGACAAACTTCGCACAAGTACACGCCATTGGCTGGTATGTAAATGATAAGAACTACAATTCTTTGTGACAGGCCACCTGAGTGCACTTACGTTGTTGGTGTTGAACGTTGTTTTCAGGCCTGGTAGTGTATATAGGGGGCGTGGTGTAGTGTCAGATGTAGAGTGATCACTGTCAGGGACACGGAGATGCAGTATACTCGTATGTGACATCGGTATCAGTACCTGGAAATCTGAAATGGATGTTATTGTTGTTTCCATTTGGTCGTCTAATCGAATCGTGCAATATTTAGATTTTATTAGTCATTATTACTAGATAAACTTTGTAGACGTTCGCCAAAAGTGACCTCTGTAGGGCAATAAAAATACCAATTGAAGTTGGCACCACAGTAAAAATATGCGCAGGAAACATAAACTTATACAATAAATGATTTTTGTCGTTGTTACGTTACTGTCAAGAACATATATTTTGTGACTTCGCGCCAAAGGTTGAAAAGCCGTTCTTTAGATTTAGAAACCGCATCACAGAGATTACTGACGAGTTTCTGACACGATTACAGACATTTTAGAAGTATTTTTGATGCAGTTCAGTATTAATGATACCCGATGTTATGAAAGATGGAAAATGAGACCATCTTAAATGTTCTTAGTCAACGATATGTTTATGGAAAAAGCAAGTGGATGCACGGAGTAAAACTTCATTGAACTACTCAAAAAGTATCCAAGCGGCAATTGGGTCTGTGGCAGTGTAACAGATGCTTCGCGAAGAGACGTAGTGAATGTTGTTCAAAGTGAGTCACAGGTAAAATTTTCTGTGGTAGGTGTGAGTTAGGGATGGGAAAAACCGACTGATTAAAACCGATACCGGTTTTTTAGTCCTGAATAACCGGTAGTTTTTGTATTTGTTTTGCCTCTGATATAACAAGTATTTCTCTATTTTACTGATAACTGGCTCTACAGCCGATGTATCGATTTCCAAAGAGTGCTGCAAAAAATAAAAAAAAATAAAAAGAATTTTACCATTTTACCATTTCGAGAAAAGAGAAAAGTCATAAGGACTCAGACCAGGTGAATAGGAGGGCTGTGGAACAACAGGAATGCATTTTGAGGTAAAAAGTTTCTTGATAGAAGTGGCCGTGTGAGATGGGGCGTTGTTATGTATGAGGCGGAACTATGGGCCTCATGAAACAAGGGTGAACAGGCTGAGTCACGCAGTTTGACTCTTACAAGGGGAAGGCCTCAGACACGGCCAACCGATTCGGCTCAGATTTGGCAGGTCGCATGTGTACAACCTAAAACGAAGGAATCTAAGATATTTTGGGTCAACACCCCCGCGTTTTTGATAAAATCACCGCTAAAGGTTATGAAGAGCGATCGACTCAAAGTTGGCGGGATCGATAGATAATTGTAAATAGAGTATTTTTCATCGCCAGGTATGGGGTACTAAAACGCATACTTTTACTGAAATCGAGGTAAGGAACTTTTGCAACCGCCGCTTCTGTACCAACATGGTCAACACTTTTCGCCGACATCACCGATAGTGCAACGGCCAAGGTAACTGGCTGCAAATCTCGAAGAAACGTAGTGGATGTTATTCTTTTGGTTTGTATTTTTCCATATCTCAATTGATAGTGATAGGAGGGCTAATAAGGTAAGTAAATCAACAAGGAATGATAATAACGTAGGCAAATAAATTTCTCAAACCTCTTGGCATAGTAAACAACTAAAATGTTACTCCAGGTCACTTTACAATGGCTCTTCCAGTCACTGTTACGTGTCCTCACTTTTCTTCGAACAACTAGATGGATAGTACTTTTCATATAAACATTGGAAACAAATATACTCACGGCACCAAGAGCATCTAATGAATGCAATCTTTCGACAGCTACAATGTTCCTTCCCTATGATACGACGAAGAGCCAAACAGGACAACATAACTCTCACAGCTTGCATTCTATCCTGTGCCTCGCTGTAAACAAGCGTTGGCTATATGTGATCCCCCGTGAGGAAGTCGCAGCACTTTTACTCGGAGTTGTTTTCATGTGACAAGGCTTAAAAGTTTAATATTTTACTAACTCACGGCGTTTGGGAAATTAGTTTGCCTACCTTATTATTATGTTTCCTTATTGATTTACTTACCTTATGAACCCTCCTATCCCTATCAATTGAGATACGGAAAAATACAAACGAAAACTATAACATCCGCTAGGCTTCTTCGAGATTCGAACCCAGATTTACCGATTACAAGCCGGTTACCCTGGCCGTTGCGCTATCGGCGCTGTCGGCGACAAGCGTTAGTTAACCATGTGGGTACAGACACGGCAGTTGTAAAACTTTCTTACCTCGATTTCTGGAAAAGTATGCGTTTTCGGACCCCATACCTGATGATGAAAAATGCTCTATTTACAATTATCTATCGATCCCGCCAATATTGAGTCGATCGCTCGTCATAACCTTTAGGGGTGATTTTCTCAAAAACTTGGGGGTGTTGACCCAAAATATCTTAGATTCCTTCGTTTTAGGTTGTACACAAGCGACTTGCCAAATCTGAGCCGAATCGGTTGGCCGTGTCTGAGGTCTTCCTCTTGTTAGTCTGATCACGAGGTGTGGCCATTACTTCCGCGCGTTGATCACGTAGGCTGACGTGAGGATCAATGAACTATTCTTGACGGGATGTATCTGGAACATCTTAGGTGATTAGAAAGTTAGTAGACAGAAATACAATTAAATACTTAGCTTTAATTCAGCATCAGCGGTGAACGTCGATCTCCACTTTGTACAATAACATTTACAAGTGCAGTTATAGAATGAACTGCGAATATTTCTTTACAATTCTGATTGCTTCATACATATAGATCCACTGTCAATGCACAAACAATATGTGGCGCCTGGCTAGGTCGTAGCTACTGACTTACCTGAAGGCTATGCTAACTAGCGTCTCTGCAGATGAGATCTCTGAAGCTGTAACAAGTGAACCATTCCTATTAGAGGCTGTAGAACTGGGCAGTGCGCTAACTTGTCTCGTAAGACCTGTCGAGTGGCGGCGCTCGGTCTGCTAGCGTCGACAGTGGCGACTCGCGGGTCCGATGTGTACTGACGAACCGCGGGCGATTTGAAACCTACAACCTAGCAAGTGAGGCGCCTTGCCGTGACACCACAGTTGTCATGGTACCGCATCCACTTGTCTGAAATGTCCGATCACACTCGATTCACCCTTTAACTGAACTTTCCAAGGAAATCTTTGTAAAACACTTGATTGGTAATCCTGAGGGAACAAATTCTGTATGCACGGGACCCCTACTGTGAAAACAGCAAATCATCATTATTTTTAACTTTGATTTGCTCATTACAGCTTTTCTTAGGCCGAGAAAAAGTTTCAGTTTGCCACTCCTCACTTTGACGCTTTGTCTCAGGAGACTAATATAAAATCCAGGTTTCATCACCTGTGATCGCGCGAGTGAATCATTCGTAGTAATTGACAGTCCTCAAGAATATCAGCGTAAAAGTTTCTTCGACTATCCTTATGCTCAGTTGTGAAACTTTTTGTCAATTTATTGTGTAAAGACCTTCCGCATTTCCAAAACTTCTGTCAAAATTTGATGTACGGTGGAAGTGTTTAACAAGTCACTCATCATCCTTATTGTTAAATATGGGCCTCATCTCACAAGAGCACGCACATTTTCGACGTTCTCGTCACTTTTTGAAATTGGAGGTCTCCCTGAGCGAGTTTTATCTTCAACGCTTTCTCAGCCTTCCAGAAATGATTTATGCAGTGGAAAACTTGTCCTCTTGATAAGGAACGTTCTACGCAGGTCTGTTTGAACTTTCCTCATGTCTACTCTCGGATCCGCCAAGTTTACCACAAAATTTGACAGCATAACCTTGCTCTAAATTCCGCTGTTCTATTTTCGAAACACACAACAAAAACACAACTTCACCGGTGGTGCTCCCAAAACTCTCGTGCTAGCTGAACAGAGCTGAAAGTCGGACTGAGCCTCTGGAAGAGATGACCACAACTATCTACGCAAGTATAAAAATACAGCATTGCCATATAGCTCGCAGTGTTGTCAGCCTAATTAACTTTTTCACAAACCAGCTATGAACAGATTGGACAATAAATACTCGCTACTAGATTAATTATTATCGAAATTTTAACTGCTGTATTTTAATGTTCCTCGTTTTTCCCAATATATAAATTGTTTATTTAGGGGACTTATGACCTAAGATGTTGAGTCCCATAGTGCTCAGAGCCATTTTTTAGCCAAATTGTTTATTTGAATTTTTTAAAAGAGCATTTTTGGTTTTGTCAAAAAAACAACTGAATTTAACTTCTCTCTAAAAAGTAAAGATATATATTTGACTAAAAACGGCTTTTTTATTAGAAATAATTAAAGAAACAGAACATTACAAATTTTACACAAGAGCTTATTATTTGTTTACCATTTGAATGAAAGAACGAAAAAATGAAGTAATGTCACCAGTAATAAATTAAAAACTTAACAATTCATTCATATTTTCTAGGAAAAATAGAAATTAGTTGATCTGCTGCCAGTGCCAGTCTGAAGGAGTAGTAGAATTTTCAGCCTTTGTGCAATGTCACCGTTTAATATTGGAAATACAAAGAAACTGGTATAGGCATGCGTATTCAAATACAGAAACATGTAAACAGGCAGATTTCGACGTTGCGGTCCGTAATGCTTATATAAAACAACAGGTGTCTCGCGTAGTTCATAGATTGGTTCAAATGGTTCAAATGGCTCTGAGCACTATGGGACTTAACTGCTGAGGCCATCAGTCCCCTAGAACTTAGAACTACTTAAACCTAACTAACCTATGGACGTCACACACATCCATTCCCGAGGCAGGATTCGAACCTGCAACCGTAGCGGTCGCGCGGTTCCAGACTGTAGCGCCCAGAACCGCTCGGCCACCCCGGCCGGCTGATAGATTGGTTACTGCTGCTACAATGCAGATTATCAAGGTTTAATTGTGTTTGAACGTGGTATTATAGTCGGCGCAAGAGCGATGGGACACAGCATCTTCGAGGTAGTGATGAAGTGGGGATATTCCCACATGGCCATTTCACGAGTGTAACGTGATTATCAGAAACGGTAAAACATTAAATCTCCGACATCTCTGCGACTGTAAAGAGATCCTGCAAGAACTGGACCAACGACGACTGAAGAGTATCGTTCAACGTGACGGAAATGCAATCCTTCCGCAAAATGCTGCAGATTTCAATGTCGGGCTATCAACAAGTGTCAGCGTGTGAACCATTCAACGAAACATCATCGATAGGGGCTTCCAGAGCGGAAGGCCGACTCGTGTACCCTTGATGACTGCACGACATAAAGCTTTACGCCTCGCCTGGGCCCATCAACACCGCCATTGGACTCTTGATGACTGGAAACATGTTGCCTGGTCGATGAGTCTCGTTTCAAATTCTATGGAACTGATGGACGTGTACGGGTATGGAGACATCCTCATGACTGAAACTTCCTGACAGATTAAAACTGTGTGCCAGACCGAGACTCGAACCTTTGCCTTTCGCTGGCAAGTGCTCTACCAACTGAGCTACCCAAGCACGACTCACCACCCGTGCTCACAGCTCCACTTCCGGCAGCTGTGAGGACTGGTCGTGAGTCGTGCTTGGGTAGCTCAACTGGTAGAGCCCTTGACAGCGAAAGGCAAGGACTGGTCGTGAGTCGTGCTTGGGTAGCTCAACTGGTAGAGCCCTTGACAGCGAAAGGCAAAGTCCCCGAGTTCCAATCTCGGTCCTGCACACAGTTTTAATCTCCCAGGAAGTTTCATTTCAGCGCACGCTCCGCTGCAGAGTGAAAATCTCATTCTGGAACCTCATGATTCTATGGACTCTGCCGGCCTCGGTAGCCGAGTGGTTCTAGGCACTTCATTCCGGAACCGCGCGACTGCTACGGTTGCAGGTTCGAATCCTGCCTCGGGCATGGATGTGTGTGATGTCTTTAGGTTAGTTAGGTTTAAGTAGTTCTAAGTTCTAGGGGACTGATGACCTCAGATATTAAATCCCATAGTGCTCAGAGCCATTTGAACTATTTTTTTTTCTATGGACTCTGCATGTGAGAGGGGATTTTTCAAGCTGGTGGAGGCTCCGAAATGGTGTGGGGTGTGTGCAGTTGGAGTGATATGGGACATCTAGATACGATTCTGACATGTGACACGTACGAAATCATCTTGTCTGATCACCTGCATCTATTCATGTCCCTTGTGCGTTCCAAAGGACTTGGGAAATTCCAGCAGGACAACGCGACACCACACGCGTCCAGAATTGTTACAGAGTGTCTCCAGGAACGCTCTTATGAGTTTAAACGCTTCCCAGACATGAACGTTATTGAGCATATCTGGGACGCTTTACAACGTGCTGTTCAGATGATATCTCCACCCACTAGTGCTCTTACGGATTTATATACAGCCCTGCATGATTCATGGAGTCAGTTCCTTCCAGCACTACTTGAGACATAAATCGAGTACATGCCACGTCGCGTTGCGATATTAGGCAAGTGTACCTGTTTCTTTGGCTCTCCAGTGTATTAGTAATAAGAAACCGAAAATCGATTATTTCAGAAATCGTTTGACAGTTGGATGAAACTGGAGATGAAAACAAATTGTATAACAGAAAATGGTAGTTTCAGCGATAGACGCCATTCCTAGTGTGAGCTCGCGGTGATTTACTTAACTATTCTCAGACTCTCATTGGCGACATTGTGAACAAGTAAAGCTAGAAAAGAAAGCTTCTACCTGGAAACGCTTGGCACATGTGGAAGCAGCTTGTGACTAGTGCTAGGGACGTGCCGCGGCGCACAGCGGTGTCAGCAACAGCTGGACAGCCGAACCCGAGTGGCCGGCGGCGTCAGCGCATTCGGCGGCATTGACTGACGCCGCCTCGCGGCTAGCGGCGCCCTGTTCAGCTGGTGACGTGCTTTGTGGCCAGCGGTCCAGAAGCGAAGTAGCGCCGTCGGCACACGGACCGTGTATTCAAAAGTCCAGTGTTGAGCGTGCCGGCGTCATAGCGTGGAAAAAGCCCACTGGGGAGTTTTACCGAACATGCGTTGCTGCAAACACTGAGGCGATAAAAGTCATGTGACAGCGATGTGTACGTATTACAGATAGCGGTAGTACCGCGTATACAAGGTATGAAAGGGCAATGCGTTAACAGAGCTGTCATTTATACTCAGGTGATTCGTGTGAAAAGCATTCCGACATGATTAGGGCCTCACGATGGGAATTAACAGACTTTGAACGCGGAATAGTTGTTGGAGCTAGACCCATGGTGATGCCTTCTCGGAAATTGTTATCGAATTCAATATTTCACGATCCACAGTGTCAAGAGTGTGCCGAGAATACCAGATTTAAGGCATTATCTCTCACCACGGACCACGCAGTAGCTTACAGCCTTCCTTCACTTGAAGACCGACAGCAGCGACATTTACGTAGAGTTGTCAGTGCTAACAGACAAGTAGAACTGCGTGAAATAACCGCAGGTACCAATGTGGGACGTACGGCGAACGTATCCGTTAGAGTGGTGCGGCGAAATTTGGCTTAAATGGGCTATTGCGGTAGACGACCGACGAGTGTGCCTTTGCTATGAGCACGGCATCACCTTCGGTGCATCTCCTGGGCTCGTGACCTTATCGCTTGGACCCTAGACTAATGGAAAACTGTGTCCTGGTCGGACGAGCCCAGATATCAGTTTGTAAGAGCTGATGGTAGGGTTGGAGTGTGGCCGAGACACCATGAAACCGTGGGCTCAAGTCGTCAACAAGGCACTGTGCAAGCCTGGTGGTAGCTCCACAATGGCGTCGTCTGTGTTTACATAGAATGTACTGGTCCAACTGAAGTGATCATTGACTGTAAATGGTTATGTTCGGCTAAATAGAGACAATATGCAGTCATTCACTGACTTAATGTTCGCAAACAACGATGGAATTTTTATGGGGCCACAATTGTCCACGATTGGTTTGAACAATATTCTGGACAGTTCGAGCAAATGATTTTGCGATCCAGATCGTCCAGTATGAATCCTATCGCTCATTTATGGCACAAAGTCGAGAGGTCAGTTCGTGCACAAAATTCTGGATCGACAACACTTGTGTAATTATGGACGGCTATAGAGGCAGCATGGCTCAACATTTCTGGAGGGTGTTTCTAACGACTTGTTGAGTCCAAGCCACGTCGAGCTGCTGCATTATGCCGGCAAACAGGAGGTCCGACGCGATGTTAGGAGGTATTCCATGACTTTTGTTCCCTCAGTGAATAGAAAGTCAGGTATTCTGAATTGTGGATATATGGGCCCTGCCAAATGCTGAGACATATGTAAATAGTTCAGATTGTGGAGGGAGAGGAAATATCAAGAGAGTGGCGTGTATCATACACATCTGTTATCTATAAAAAAGGAAACAAGAAGCATCCAAACAGCTTTAAAGGAATTAGTGTCACGGCATCCATCAGCAGACGTCTTAGCGCTATCCTTAAAAAAATGTTGGAGAAAGAGATTGAGGGAAATATACGAGAGGAACAGGAAGGTTTTACGGTTGCGCGATCTTGTGTGGATCATATTTTTGGCCTTGGACAAATAATTAACTTATTTGTATTCTAAGGGTCACGAGGTACACCCAATATTTGTGGATCTAGGAAAAGCTTATGATTTTGTACCCATCAACGCACTATGGGAAACGATGGAGTGTATAAGTGTAGAATATCTATAATTTGGAGAATATACCACCAACTGTAACTGGTTGCAGCGGTTAAATTAATAATTGCCGAGATGGTTGATACCTATTGGGATATCTTACGGCATACACCGTACAAGAATGAGCTGCGTTCTTGCTACACTCTCCATACAACAAGAAGATGTCGCCTTTTTCTACATTGGTAAATGCTATCGTTCATTCACGATCTACAGCTTGGACTGTCGCTGAGATCTAATTTACCCTGCTTTTAGTTTGCTAATGTCAATAGTCGTTGTTCCGTTTGAAAAAGTGCATGTTTGCACAAAAAATAGACTTTCTAAGTGTTCTTACAATTCGTTTAATTACTAGCAATACGAGACAATGACTACCAATATGTTCTGTGAGAACCGCACATCAATACCACCTTCCATTTCTGCAACATTTGCGGCGCAAGTTTTAGATGATTCACCCTGTGTAACAGTCGATGAAAGTGCTCTCTTTCTGAGGAGTGAGTTTGTTTGTTTGGCTTTATCTACAAGACGGTTTGCGATACTTGCTGTAAGATATTGTGCACTTTCTTGTTTAATGTGTTGTATTTCACATACTGCAAAGATTCTGTTACTGAACAGGAACAGTGATCAAGTAAGAATGTGCTCAGGGTTTCACTAAAAACTAAGAATGATGAAATAATTATTATCTTATACAGAGAACTATTGTATATATGTATCACGCTTTTGGTAACGGAACTTTTATAAACCGGCGTCCTTATTGACTGGACAAGGTACTCTGATTTTTGCCCTATGACATGTTCATGGATATTATTTATGTATGAAAAAACAAATGGCTCTGAGCACTATGGGACTCAACATCTGAGGTCATAAGTCCCCTAGAACTTGGAACTACTTAAACCTAACTAACCTAAGGACATCACACACATCCATGCCCGAGGCAGGATTCGAACCTGCGACCGTAGCAGTCACGCGGTTCCGGACTGAAGTGCCTAGACCCGCACGGCCACCACGGCCGGCTATGTATGAATGGTAGCAGTATTTTGCACCTTACTGTAATATAATAAGTGTTGCAAAGACGAGTTAGATATCGGTTATTATGTTATTTATCAGGCAATGAGCCCATTGAAATTAATATAGGGAGTATCAGATGGCATAAGACGAGTATTAACTTTAAGAAATTCGCATGTTGCATGAAGTCGGGGTGCAGGTGATATTTTCATGGAGTTTGGCTGGAGCGGACGAGCGGCACTGCTCAAAGGTAGGGCAGAGGGGTGCGGAAGTTTAAACCGATCATTACGAGTCGCCATGTGAAAGCGTCCCACTGGGGGAGACGCGCCGCCGGAGCAGGCAGGCACCCATTGCGCGGACAACAGAGGCAGGCCTTCGATGGTCGGCGCCTCGTTGGCGCTGGGCGTTACGCCGACGCCACTATGTCGAGATGAGCTGGCGCCTAAGGGACCCTTCCCACGAATCTTAACGTTTTCTGGGGCTTTCTAAGAAACGCGGTTAAGCTAGTGCAATGACCTTTTCCGGCGCAAGGGCGAACAGAGAGACACGATTGGTGGGTTCAATTTTAAACGGAGTTTCAGTTTGTCCAGAACATTCTAGGCACAGTAAGGCGCAGAATGTTTTAATTGGCTGGATGAAGCCAGGAAATAATAGTGGGAGCGAACTGTGCTGGTCTAGAGCCACGGGATTGGCCAGCTCGAAAAATAGCATGGGGGTGCTGATTTTTGCAGAGGGAAGCTTTTGGAGATGTTATCGAGGAGAAGCGTCTTAGCCCCTGTAGCGAGCGGACGTCGTGCTTTCGGCTCTGCTGTAGGAGAGTAAATTCCTTTCAGTGTGCTGAGCAGAACTTTGAATAAGTCTGCCAGCTGCAACTGAACCTAGTATTCAGTTAGGGGTACTGTCATGTTTTACTGCTAGAGACAGGCTGATTCCACTAATTACGGTTGGGAATACTGTCTCACAGGAAGCAGACAGGAGCAGAGCAACTTCCTTGAGCCACACTTTATTAGAGACGTTACTGGATCCCGCCTTTCGGCTGGTGAGTCCCGTCTTAACGAGTTCGAGACGATTGGAAAGAAAGCAGAATTAGCTTATCAATAGGAGTTTACGAACAGGAAGCCTGTTCGCGAAAATAAATTCATTTTTGTTGCAATTGAGGCTCTTCGACGACGCAGACGCCATCGGCAGCTCGCTGACCTGTCCACGATGCTGCATTTGGTAACGTGATGCTCAATTTCGGCATTTAACCTGATATTACGCACGCCTGTGATGACCAGAGCTAAGTTTTCCAGCCACGCTCTTATTGAGAATTTATTAATTACAGTAGGTTTGTCTGACGTATTTTATGCCTTCTGACAAGGAGAGAGTAGAAAATAACAAGTACAGATGCGTTATCCGACCTTAACAGATAGTTTTGGAATTTAAGGGTCATTGACATTACTTGCATAATCGTATCGCTTATAAATGTATGTCATTATTCAGTTTGATGTTAGGAAGATTGTTGTTCAATAAATGTGTTCAATGCTATCCTTGTTTGTTTAGTAGTGATCAGTCCCCTGAACACTATTTAGTTATTAAATATTAATCAAAATTAGTGAAGGGGCAGTTTTAATTAACAGGTTGGGTCTCATAACAGGCCTTCAGCCAGAGCCAACGACCCGATCCGGTAAGCAAAGTGAACAAGTAAAAGCATTCTTGTTAACCCCCCCCCCCCCCTCTGACATTTGGCTGACTCGCCTAAGGTCCCTAATCATCATTCTATTGAAAGAAACCCTTCCACGTGGCTGATCCTGCCTAGGATGCGTAGACAGCTGTAATCTTCTGATTCGTAATCATGGCAGCAGTTATTTGTGCGGGGTAAATTCTTTATATTCGTGTTTGTGTATTTATGTTGTGTGTTTGTTACAGTGTTTCTATGTATCGCTAGCGCGTCGTTAATTTTTTGTTGTTGGGATTACTGCGTTGTTTCGTGTTCTGTGTCGTGTCACAGATTGAATAAATATTTTGGATTAGGGAAATAATTAGAGTAATTGGTTAGGAATAGGATCCGCAGAGATCGGGAATATTTGAGGGATTGTTGGGTAACCTGTTTGTGATTATTATAATAATATTGGGAGTTAATGATTATTATGTGTATTTTGTGCGTAAAGTTTTGTTAGTGTATAACGTTAGTGGGTAACGAAACGTAGATGATTACAAGGGCTAAAACGCGCTTAATAGAGACAGTTCAGGGCGCATCAGGGGTTGACAGAGTGGCAGTCATGAGAGGAAGAAGCGACAGTTTACACGAATTAGCGGCAGCGGAATTCGAAAGAGAAAACAGCTATTTTCGGGAACGAACAGAGTACATGGCATGGCGTCACCGGACGACATGGAGCAGGATGCAGAATTTGGTGGGCCATTGGCGAGTCCAAGAGGTGCAATCAGGCACATGGAACCGGTGATACGCACGCGCGAGGTTGGCAGTGTGTCACTGCAGGGGCAAACGTCGCCTGCGAGAAGTATGAATGGGTTGCGTAAAGAAGGATCGAAACGGAATAGTCCGACACTGTCGTACCGAGCAGGGTTTAGACCTCACTCGACAGGAGACGAAAGAATGAGCAGGAGATCACCTACAAGTCATGACAGTAGTTATCATGCGGAAAGTGGAGACTTGGCGGTTGACGGTTCACGTATCGCTGGATTCTTGGAGCGTATGATTCAGAAGATAGACGCTAGTACGAAAGTGATGCAGGAAGGAATTGAAAAGTGTAGAAAGGAGGCGAATGAAAGTAGAGTTGAGACGCAAGCTAGTTTGCAAAGAATCAGTGAAGAAACACAGAGGAGCATAGAGGAAAGTAGAGTAGAGACGCAAGCTAGTCTGAAAAGAATCAGTGAAGAAACACAGAACAGCATACAGGATTGTAGAAAGGAAACCCGGGCGCAGCTTGCCATCATAAAGCGTGAGACATGCGGTGTGAAGGATGAAGTAAAAGCAATGCGTGAGAAGTTAGAGCGAGAGATAGTCGAAGCGAAAAGAACCACCAATGAGGCGAAATTAATTGCGCGGAGAGCCAAGAGAATAGCGAGAGAAAAGAAGGAGGTCACAGAGAACACGACTAAGGTCGGCAAAACTGTTATAAATAAGCTGCAGACGCGAGTGAAAAAGATTGAAGAAACCATGTCGAGCAGGAAGGAGGAAGCCGGAGAGGCACCACTGATGGCAGAATTTGCCGAATTTAAACGACAAATCGGGAGTAGGGTAGAGGCACTGTCAGTCGACAGAACTTTTACAAATACAGGACAAACTGGAGCCGATATTCAGACGGTATCCACGGAAAAGGTAACCTCGGAAGTACGGCAACGGGACACAATATCTGTCACAGGAGCAGTGAACCGACGTGATAATGAAGCACGCATGCCGGAAACCAGACCGTTAGAACGTCAGAGCAGCTATGAACCGCGAGTCACACGTACGGAGGTACCGCGCGTAATAAGTGATTTGCCGGAGGCGGAATTCAATAACAGAACAACTGGCGCAAGCAATTGCTACCCGCTTAGGTGATCCATCACGCACGTGCGAGAGCCACAGGATATCCAGGAGGCGCACACGGAGGTAGTTTATGAAAACATCGAAACGCGACCGCAGGAAGATGAAATTAGGCAGTTTGATTATTAACACTTTCTGTCGGTACGCAAGTTCCAACACTATAAGGATGATAATAATACATTACATCCAAAAACGTTCATTGGACAGTTTGATCTAACGTGACCACCACAGTGGCCGTTAATGTACAAACTTGACTTTGTGTGTGCTCACTTGGAAGGTGCATCAGCGGAAAGTATGCGTAGTGTTGCTAAAGGTTGCAGAACGTACCAAGAGTTCCGCGACGCATTTATGAGCAGATATTGGTCAAAGGAGACCCAAGACAGAATTAAACATGAAATCCTTATGTCACGCGAGTTCGAGAGCTCAGGTTTCCGAAGTGTTGTGAAATTTTTTGACAACATGCTGGACGAACCGTGCAGCCCTGGGGAGATTACACGCGTATGCTATATGAAGTTGCCATTTACATATCAGCAGACTTTAGCTGCCAGATGCGGAAATGCCGTAGAAGCATTTAAGGGCATTCTTAGGGAACTGGAGTTTGCCTATAACGAGCAGCAAGTGCGTGAGAAGAAGAAGCAAAGGGAACCGCATGAGGAAGGCCAAGGCGCGAATATAGAGAGAAACAGAAGCTAGAATTGGCAAGGAAACAGAAACCTGATGAGGAATAACTATGCCCGTAACGGTAACAATAGGGGAAACAACCCACAGTGGCGCGATAATAGACGACAAAATTTTCCTCTACAGGAACGTAGGTGGAACCAGGGTAATAATAACTGGAACCCAGCCAATCAAAATGGAAGGGAGCAACCAGTGCAGAACTGGAGAGCGAGTGAAGACCGCAATCCAGAACATGCACAAATAATCGAAATTAGTCCGGCGAACCCTGGCCGTACGCAAACTGCGCAAAACAGACAAGAATGACTGGGGCGGCACACACGGCAGCGGAAGAACGCGGCCGGGAACAAAGTCGAACCTCAGGTGATACGGATCCTAGAATATAAAGACATACGAGACGCGTTGTTTGAAGAGACAAGCAGTAAGTCCCAGCAGGAAATCTACCCACTGATAACAGTGAATGTTGGTGGTGTGTCGTGTGTTCCTATTGTCGACAGCGGGAGCCAGCTGCCCGCAATATCAGAGGAGGTGTTCGCGAGGTGTAAAGACTCGGTAAACCCTCCGACTTTGAAAATCCAGAAAACGAAAGTGCGTGGGTCGCTATTAGGCAAGTGTAGCGATATTTCGCAACAAACACGGCTAGAATTAGAATGTCAGGGACACCACCTGGCTGCCAACTTGTTCATCATACCTAAGTTAAGCGCTGAAATGATTATCGGGATGGATTTCCTTTCAGAGAACAAGGCGATCTGGATCTGGGACGGGGTGAGATGTTATTAGGGGCTAGAGAAAAGTTGCGCATCCGGTTCAACGAACAGGCGATAAAGGCACAAGAACCAGCAAGCTGTTTACGGATACAGTTTGCCGAGGGAACAGAGGAAGTTAAGGGGGAAGAAAGTCAACGGTACGAGCAAAACTCTCGGATCGCAGGCAAGACGACCCACTCGATGACATTCACGATGAGATCAACGCAAAGTTGGACAGTATCGAAAGGATAGGAGAATCTGAAAAGAGAGAACACTTAGGGCTAACACGGCAGTATTCTTGCCAAAGCCAGGTGCCATCAGGGGATATGAGTACAGGTTCATGATGAAATAGCACATCCCTTTCCGTGTACTGCCGATATCCCTTGGTCGTGCCGGGAGAGGGTTGCCCAAGAACTTGAGAAGATGCTGGAGGAGGAAGTAATCGAAGCTGCAGCCTCCGAGTACAACAGCCCGCTCTGGGTCGTGGATAAACGGGACGGCAGTATACGGCTAGTACTCGATTTCAGACAGGTCATTACGATAATAGTACAAGAGACAGACCGGCCGGAGAGACTGGAAGAACTCTTGCAAAAATTCCACGGGGTTTCAGTCTTCTCTACGCTGGATCTGCGCTCTAGCTTTTATCAAATCGAGCTGCACCCTGAATGCAGAAAATATACGGCATTCGTAGCATTTGGTAGATGTTACCAATTCCGGAGACTGCCATTCGGACTTAACATCTACTCTGCCGCCTTCATTCATGGGTTAGGTACTATTTTCAATGACGAAATCAAGGACAAGAAGACGTGCTATGTCGACGATGTACTTATAGCAGAACCAAAATGGCAGAAGCACAATGAGGTGCACGGTGAAGTCTTAAATAGATTAAAGGAGTACGGTGCTACTGTAAACATAGGAAAATCGTGTTTCGGTAACAGTGAGGTCGACTTCCTGGGGCACGTGATCTCTGCGGATGGTATAGCGCCGAACCCAGAACGATTGGAGGCGATACGTGAATACGCGACGCCAACCACACGAAAACAACTAAGAAAGTTTCTGGGGGTTGTAAACTTTTATAAAAGATTTATATATCTAGAGGCGCTCGCGACGCCACGACTTTGCGAGTTGACTGGCAAAAAGACACCGTGGATGTGGGACAGCAGGTCTGACAGCGAATTTCATGCACTGAAATCTGCACTAGTGAGGGCTCCAATCTTGTCTCACCCAGACCTATCCCAAGATTTCTGCATGGCAACCGACAGTGCAAGAACTGGGTTGGGAGTAGTGATATTTCAGGACTACGAACAAAATGATGAACGTGTACACAAGACGATTGCCTTCGGGAGTCGGGTCCTGACCAAAAGCGAAAGGAATTATTCGGTCACGGAATTAGAGGCCCTAGCAGTAGTTTGGGGATTTGAGAAGTACCGGTACTTCCTGTTCGGGCAAAAGACACGGGTCTTCACCGACCACAAAGCAGTGCAAAATTGAAGTACGGAAGTCTGGCAAGATGGGTGACACTGCTCCAGGAGTATAATTTCACCATAGATCATGTGCCTGGTCCGAGCAACAAGATTGCGGATGCACTATCCCGGGCGCCGATAGGAGTAGAGAGTAATGTGATAACAAATCTCGAGGAGGAGCATTATTATCTGTTCTATCTGCGCAAAGAAGCGTTTGAAAACTTTATCACGACTACACTGGGTAGCATCAGGGCAGAGCAGGACAAAGATCCCCACTTGCTACAGCTGAAAGAAAGGGTAAGAGATCGGCGGGAAACAGCGCTGAGAGCACATTACCTTCTGAGAAAAGGAATACTTTTTCATAGGGCAGATCTAAATGCTTCATTGTGGACTGTGTGTATACCTGATGAGGTTGTCAACAAGCTTATCTGGTACATACACCTAAGCTACGCACATTTCGGGCCGAGAAAACGTTTTCTGAAGCTCAGGGGATTCAAATGGTTCAAATGGCTCTGAGCACTATGGGACATAACTTCTAAGGTCATCAGTCCCCTAGAACTTAGAACTGCTTAAACCTAACTAACCTAAGGACATCACACACATCCATGCCCGAGGCAGGATTCGAACCTGCAACCGTAGCGGCCACGCGGTTCCAGACTGTAGCGACTTTAACCGCTTGGCCACACCGGCCGGCTAGCTCAGGGGAGTGTGCTATTTTAAGAACATGGAGCAGCAGATACGGAAGGTGTTAGCACAATGGAAGCAGTGCCAGAAGGCGAAGTCATCCACTGTTAGCCTGCAAGCACCTCTGTACCCGATTATCCCGGAGAAATTGAGACAAATTTTCGGCAACTGACCTGATGTGCCCCTTGCCGACGACACCACGAGGGTACAGGTTCATCCTTGTAACCCTGGAGTTGACATCGAAGTACGTCACATTGACGGCCTTTAAACGTAACGGGCGTAACTGTTAGCTGGGCGTTCTGTAAGGATTTTCTTGCAGAGGTTGGACAGGTTGACTGCGTCTTGTCAGATAATGGTCCACAATACCGATCCAAGACGTGGATACGGACGCTGACAAGACAAAAAATCAAACAAATCTTCATCTTTCGTTGGCATCCCAGTTCAAACCCAGCAGTTAGAACAATGAAGGATCTAGGGAACTTATGTAGATGTACTCCAGGAAGCGCCACGGAACGTGGGACGTACTTTTGAAGGACTTCCAGGATATCATTAACGAGCTCCCTCATAATACCACATCGTTACCGCCAATGACGGTTTTAAAGAACAATTGGCCTCCTGACAGGATTAGGGAAATCATTGACTTCCCACCCAGGACACGCACACAGCACAGGGCACTGATAGCCGAAGCTATACAGAGGATAAAACGTGCAGGAGAGAAACGGAAGGCACGGGCAGACAGGTGGGTACAAATGCGAGATTTTGTTGTTGGACAAAGAGTTCTGGTGAAATCAAACCATCTGTCCAATAAACAGAAGAAACTCTGCTACAAATTTTTTGCACTGTATAATGGTCCTGTAAAGATTAGAAGGAAGGCTCACGACAATGCCTACGAGCTGGAATCACTGAAAACCGGCAAATCACTGGGCTTACACCACATGAGTCACATAAAAGCATTTGTAGGGTATGTTTGGGTGACCACAAGTGCGGAGAATGTATGTAAATAGTGTATAATTAGATTAGATTTTTGTGATTTGTTGGTATTTGTATTAGTATAGGCAGTGTTTTATTTGTGTTTTGTGATTATTTGTCTTACGTTGTGTGTATTTATTTTGCTATTTTTCGTGTTTGTCTTATTTTGGTATGGGTTGTGTCTATATTATGTGTTTCATGTTAAATTTTGTTGTATGGGGACCACTGGGTCGCTTAGTATAGAAAATTTGCTTCAGCTATTACACAAACAATATTTAGAAGTATAGATTAATTATAGAAGGGGTTATGTAAATAACTTCCTATACAAAATTTTATAGCAAGGCTATTGGACAGGAGAACTTTCAAGACAAAATCTGGAACTATGGTTCATGGATTTGGGGTGTGTTGAGCATGTTGTGATGTGGTAAGTGGACATTGTGTCCCACCGAACGTGTTGCGTTTCTTGAGACGAGTGCAGGGTGTGATGTCCGACGCGGTAGTGTTCAGGACCCACCTGTTGCGGTAATTACCGTATGGCGATAGTGGGTGTTTCGGGTGATAATTATGAGGTGGTCTGTCCGACGCAGTAGTGTTCGACACGCACCTGTTTTGTCAATTGTGTTGCTAGTGTGAACATGGTGACCAAAACGATTATCCGGTGGTCAGTCAATCGCAATTAGGACGCACCAAACATGGATAATTCGTAATGGGTGTGATGAGGGCGTTGTGTGAAAAGGCGAGTTTTGAGCCCTCATAGAAAGACGTAAACCAGGTGGCTGGCCGCACGCAATAGCGTGATCGACACACCTTATTGATGATTTGCGCCGTAGGAGTGTTGTAGAGACGTGTTAGCGACGCTAGCCGAGTCTGGACTTAACTATTTGAGTTAAGCAGAGACGCTAAAACAACACGCCATTCAGTTTAAATAAAGATAATGAAGTTCACCACAAGAGATAGATGCTCTGAACAGCCAAGAACCTTGACCAATATCACAGATTTTTATTTGCTGTAACGTGCAAAACTAACTCTTATTTTGTTCAACAGATAAGCATGACGTTGAATTGAGCCTACCGTTACAGGCAGAAGCAGACAAGGAGCGGAAGACCAATGCCATAACCAGTCAAACAAGCACAACATCAAAGGGGTATCGGAGAAATTCGGAGTTACAGTAACTTACAATAATGTGCAACAAATGTTTTTAAGTGTTCACAGATAATAGCAGCAGCTGAGCGACTCCAGGGAAAGGAGTTTACTATAAAAGGTCACAGTATGTAGTAGTAGCATGTTGAAATCAACTGTAGAAAGTAGAAATAGAGAAATTAGTAGTTAGAGACCATGTGGTGATGGGATGACTAAATTAATAAACCTTTAGTTTATTCACAGGAAAAGACCATCATGCTTGTTTCTATAATTTTGTTTTGAACATTTGTTTAGAAATGTCTTTCTGTAAAAGAACTGTAATGTATTGTACGTGATGACGTAAGAGGAAGTGGCTTAGGCAATAACTAATCATGTACAAAATATTGTATCCTTAGTGAGTGCAGTTACACATTGTGGCGGTGACTGGCCAGCTGATGATGAGCGGGACAGCAGATGAGAACCACGAAGGCACAGCGCAGAGCGGCGTGTGACCAAGGCGAGATGAATGAGCGGTTGGCAGACGGCGGCGTAAGTCAACACAGCGTGGGGCGGCTCTCCAGCAGACACAATGGCCTAGCTGGAAGGAAGGTGGGGGTTACGACCCTCCCCAGAACGCAGGGAAGCGGTCTGGGCTCTGAGATCCACCTTCGCCGGGCAGATGATGCAATGTGGAGAGGAGGACTGTCATGCAGAGAAGCGTGAGTCCAGGCGTTTGGTTCGTGTTCCTGAATGCTCTTGAAATGTGGAGGACAGAAGGTGGGAATGCCTACAAGTGGACGTTCTGCTGAGGAACCTAAAACCTTACCTTTACCTTATCCTAAAACATGAGATTGCAAGAACCGAAGAAACACGAAGAGCCTGTATTTAGGTACACTACTTAGATGTTCATACACGAAGATTGACAACTAGACACAGATACACAGAATCGTTAACCAGCGGAGAAGAATGATTAGGTTCCGAAGCCCCACCGAAATCTAACCATCAATATTTCAATGCCCACGACCACAAATGACGAACCTGGTGTGCACTAGGCTACCAATGGAGACACAGGGAGCAATTCCCCATGTCCAGGTGACGACGAGGTTGGTGCTGGACGGGACAGTGCGCCACGGCCGTGGGCGCAGTGGTACGATCGAGTTGAGAGCAGCTGGTCTTCACAGAATTCAGAGCTGCCACCCAAATTTGTTAGCGTGTGCTAAATGCTTTCGAATGGTGCCAGTGCTTGTGAATTAAATTTGCTGTGTTTGTGCCTGCAAACGAAGTGACAAAAGTGTAATGATATGCCCTAAGTCAATAGCCACAAAATTTAAAAGACAGCTAGGAACTGTGTACTCACTGACCTCATTTATGTGTTTGCTTTTGTATAGATTCACTGTAGTGGGCCTTTTCGTAGTTATGAAAATATGTCTGCATCATGATTAACATTAATGAATAAGCCAGATTCATTTTGGTCATCACTCATAATTTTCTTGTCGATTTTATTAATGTATATGTTGTGGAGTTTCTGTGTATTTGTTTGTTTTGTCTTGTATTGATTTGATTCATGTGTGTTTAAATTTTTTGTGTGTACTATGTTGTTTTATGTGTCACCTCTTTGATATATGTCAATTGTTTTATGTGATTTTGTACTATGTGGTTTTGGTCACTGTTTGAATATGTTTTTATGAAATTCTTTGTGTGGTACATAGCGTTGAAAGAATCCACATAGATGTGATATTATTCTTGCCAGCAGTTGCCACACTAATTCAATAATTATTTCTGTGCTATTTGACAAAATGTTAACACTTTCACAGGCACTGAACCTGAGCAGACCGTACTGAAATTTTGTAAAGCTAGAATGTCACATTGTCACCACAAACACGAAACATCGAGCAACAGGAACACGATTTTGACTGAATCAAGTGAGCTTCAGTTGGAAGCATATGTTAAAATTATTTTGTACAACTTTTGGGCAATCTGCTGAGCGTAAATTAAAGGGGGATTACCTGGCGATAACAGTGGACATTTCAATGTGTAGTTGTAAAGTAGGGAAGGATGAATGGGATGAATGGACCTTATGTCAAAATCATGAATAGGATAGGATGTATTAATTTTGAAAATAAATAATTAAAATTCATTTGATCATGGACAAGAGTAAGTTTTGCTGAGTTTTGCTATACCTCTGGACTGCGTTCCAGCAAAGAGGAAGGGAATGTAAATGTAGATATATTCTGGTCCATTAGTAATTTACTTGCCTTTCAGTACTTTGTGCGACACGAATCAGTTTTGACTTGCTATTAGTTTTTTTTCGAACCTTCAGGACTATGTACCAGCATAAGACGATGAGTTAAATGCAAATGTAAATGCGTTCGTGTCCATAACATATTTCATTGATTTTGAGTATTTTGGGGGACAAGAGACCAAAAATTGTTTGCATTTGTCGTAACTCTGGACTACGACCCAACATTATCGAGACGACTATAGAGCCAGTGTCCGTGTTCCATGATAAGATTAATAATATCTTCATAAATGTATTTATACAAGTATGATTGGAGAGTGAATGTGCAGGAGGCACTGGCACTTAAATTTCCTTCTCACAAACGTAATATAGCGAGCTCATAATATGTACAGATATGATTTTGTTCGGCGTGAGGTAACTCCAAATGAGTCAGCTCACTTGTACAAAATTAATGGAGGACGATGGGGTTTTGTAAGGTAGCAGTACTTTGCACCTTACTGTAATATAATAATTCTTGCAAAGACGAGTTTGATATCGGTTATTATGTTATTTATCAGGCAATCAGCCCATTGAAATTAATATAGGGAGTATCAGACGGCATAAGACGCGTATTAACTTTAAGAAACTCGCATGTTGCATGAAGTCTGGGTGCAGGTGATATTTTCATGGAGTTTGGCTGGAGCGGACGAGCGGCACTGCTCAAAGGTAGGGCAGAGGGGTGCGGAAGTTTAAACCGACCATTACGAGTCGCCATGCGAAAGCGTCCCACTGGGGGAGACGCGCCGCCGGAGCAGGTAGGCACCCATTGCGCGGACAACAGAGGCAGGCCTTAGAGGGACGGCGCCTCGTTGGCGCTGGGCGTTACGACGACGCCACTATGTCGAGATGAGCTGGCGCCTAAGGGACCATTCCCACGAATCTTAACGTTTTCTGGGGCTTTCTAAGAAACGCGGTTAAGCTAGTGCAATGACCTTTTCCGGCGCAAGGGCGAACAGAGAGACACGATTGGTGGGTTCAATTTTAAACGGAGTTTCAGTTTGTCCAGAACATTCTAGGCACAGTAAGGCGCAGAATGTTTTAATTGGCTGGATGGAGCCAGGAAATAATAGTGGGAGCGAATTGTGCTGGTCTAGAGCCACGGGATTGGCCAGCTCGAAAAATAGCATGGGGGTGCTGATTTTTGCAGAGGGAAGCTTTTGGAGCTGTTATCGAGGAGAAGCGTCTTAGCTCCTGTAGCGAGCGGACGTCGTGCTTTCGGCTCTGCTGTAGGAGAGTAAATTCCTTTCAGTGTGCTGAGCAGAACTTTGAATAAGTCTGCCAGCTGCAACTGAACCTAGTATTCAGTTAGGGGTACTGTCATGTTTTACTGCTAGAGACAGGCTGATTCCACTGATTACGATTGGGAATACTGTCTCACAGGAAGCAGACAGGAGCAGAGCAACTTCCTTGAGCCACACTTTATTAGAGACGTTACTGGATCCCGCCTTTCGGCTGGTGAGTCCCGTCTTAACGAGTGCGAGACGATTGGAAAGAAAGCAGAATTAGCTTTTCAATAGGAGTTCACGAACAGGAAGCCTGTTCGCAAAAATAAATTAATTTTTGTTGCAATTGAGGCTCCTCGACGACGCAGACGCCATCGGCAGCTCGCTGACCTGTCCACGATGCTGCATTTGGTAACGTGATGCTCAATTTCGGCATTTAACCTGATATTACGCACGCCTGTGATGACCAGAGCTAAGTTTTCCAGCCACGCTCTTATTGAGAATTTGTTAATTACAGTAGGTTTGTCTGACTTATTTTGTGGCTTCTGACAAGGGGAGAGAGTAGAAAATAACAAGTACAGATGCGTTATCCGGCCTTAACAGTTAGTTTTGGAATTTAAGGGCCATTGCCATTACTAGCTTAATTTTAGCACTTATAAATGTATTTCATTATTCAGTTTGATGTTAGGAAGATTGTTGTTCAATAAATGTGTTCAATGCTATCCTTGTTTGTTTAGTAGTGATCAGTCCCCTGAACACTATTTAGTTATTAAATATTAATCAAAATTAGTGAAGGGGCAGTTTTAATTAACAGTTTGGGTCTCATAACAGGCCTTCAGCCAGAGCCAACGACCCGATCCGGTAAGCAAAGTAGCAAAGCGAACAAGTAAAAGCATTCTTGTTAAATCCCCCCCCCCTCTCCCTACATTTGGCTGACCATCTAGGGTCCCTAATCATCATTCTATTGAAAGAAACCCCTTCCATGTACACTACAGATAAAACAACACAACCAGCACACGGACAAGGGAAGAAATTTTGATTTTAATAAAGATAACGCAGGAATTTTACGCCCGTCCATTAAGTAAACAGTGTAATTTGCGAGCCATACACAGCCGACAATTTCACTGATGTGCGGTGCGTTCGCATACACCACGATGAGCCATACGCGCCGTACGCACAAGTGGCATGGGTTCTTGGCGTTTAGCAGCGCGTTGAACTCGGCACGTTCACCGTTGACTTTCGAGAGCACTGTCAGAGTGCCGAGAGCTTAAGCAGCCACACGTAGCTGGCACCAAGGTGGTGACACTGGGTAAAACACTAAAGGTGTGAAGATGCCTCCTGGAAGAAAAAACTAACTGTGTGCAGGATCCTACTATGAAAACTTCTTGGCCTTCGTTGAGGAGTCAATTAAAAATTAAAGAAAAAGGGTTTCATTGGGCGTCACTTAAGAATTTCAAGTGAAAGCTGGTATGGCGAATAGCAACTACCGGAAAGGATTATACTGCAGTCAAAGAATAGCTCAAGTGTCAAGATCGAGAAAGTTAGACAGCAAAGCACACTTTTCTTTCGATCCAAGAACAAAAACAACGTAGAACAACAAGAAAAGACCGCCATAAGATTAAAACATTCGAATGCTCAGTAATGCGTTGATAACAGTGACTGAACCTGAAGAATACCGACAAAAGTTTACTAATAGAGCTGGTGAGTTACCCAGAAAGAAGAGACCACTGGTCGTATTGTATGATATCCGATTGGCAAGCAGCCAAAGGCGGTGTGGATTCGCTCTATGAAGAAAATAACAGATGGTAACATAATGAAACACGAATTATTATCTGAGATTCGACATAGCTCGAAAACGGGTTGCAGAGGGAAGAATTACGTTAACCTTATTCATCTTATCTTTGAAGTAAGTACAGGAGAACGAAAAATTTCTAAGGGTACAAAAGGTATATATTGAGTAAAGATGCGTGTCTGTCAAAAACTACGTTGTTATGTCAAGGTGCAATAAGTGCTGCGGTCTAGGGCACTATGTAAAGCCTTGCATGGAAGTTTGTGCAGTTTGTGCGCATTGCGGTTGTAAGTAGGCAGTTTGTGTTTTCTTATTGGCAACGTTACGTAGCGCTCTGTATGAAAATCACTGGCTGTGCTGTGTGCAGTCTGTGGCTAGTTTGCATTGTTGTCTGCCTTTGTAGTCTTCAAAAGTTAGACACAATGGAACAAAACCAGAGACAAACACAGCAACAGTTAGACACAATGGAACAAAATCTTCGGAAGTTAGACACCACACTTGAACAAACACGTGAAGATTTAACTACAGAGTTACATAACATTGAATTGAAATGTCAAAAAGTCTGTAATGACATAAAAACACAAATTTGTTAGCATTTTCAACCTATTTTTTCGCGGCATGAAAATGCATTACAGAATCACGAAGCAGCCATAAAAGAACTGCAAACCATTGTTCATGAAAATCATGAGACCTTGTGGGCTAAAATTGACTCAGTGCCATCTACCGATTCGGTTATGCAACTTGCAATAACTCAGGAAAACTTAAAGGACACAGTAGATTCGATTTCAACACAAATGGACACTCTGAAACTTGGTTCAGAAAAACAAACTGAGGAAATGTGTTCACTATCGGAGAAAGTAGCCGAACTTTCGGATCAGGTCACTAACTTATCTACAAAGGTAGATGATGATCTGAATGACACAAGACCCGTAGCCTTCACTGACACAGAAGAGTATGAACAAATTAGAAAATTCAAACAAAATCAAAATCAAATCAATACACAGTACAAAAGAGAAATCCGGGAAGTACAAGATCAGTTGACGCAGGTAATACAAGATTTACATGTTTCAGAGAACACTAGCGCTCCAGTACGGGAAGAGGGACATAGAAATACGGAACAACCACAAAATAATAACACAGGACACTTCGGAAATTATGAAAGAAATTGGCAAGGCGCATTGGATTTTGAGATGGAACCGCCGAAACGAAGTAACAATGAGCGATGTACGACTCGCCGAGACGATGATTTCGACTATAAGCTGTTCATTACTACACGTAAATTCAAAACATTTAAGAATTCTGACAACGACATTCATCCACAAGCATGGCTTCATCAATTTTCTCATTGTTTTCCTCCCAACTGGTCATTGGAGCACAGGTTAGAATTTATGTGTGGCTACTTGGAGAATGAACCAGCTGTAAGAATGCGGTCGGTCATTCACGATTGTCACAATGAAGGAGAATTTTATCATGCCTTCCTCTCAGCGTATTGGTCTCAAGCTACACAAGATCGAGTAAAACATAGCATCATAATGATGAAACGTTTCGAACAATCTGAATTTTCCAGTCTTATGAAATATTTTGAAGACATGTTGCATAAGAATCAGTATCTTTCAAACCCATACAGCCCCTCAGAACTCATCCGCATTTGCTTAATCAAACTGCCTGAACATTTACAACATATTATTTTGGCAGGACGTTGCAAAGACGACATTGAAGCTTTTCAGGGACTGTTACAAGAACTGGAAATTGACACTGACAATCGCGGAACGCGAAAACAGGAGCACAACAATTACAGATCACATCTGTCACAATTCCGCGATGACAGAAATAATAACTGGACACGACAAGGCTATTCTTACAACGCAAATCGTGAACAAAACAGACACCACCCATATGACAACCACTGGCAGAGTAATAGTTACAGAGAAAGATCACATTTCCGTAGTAATGAATATGACAGAGACAATCATAGAAACAGACAATTTGGCAACCAGAACTATTATTATCACGGGAGACAGAATAACTTCAGACGCAACAATCCACCATGCAGTTACAATTCTGGGAGAAATTCTCCACCACATGACCGACAAACAAGGAACTATGTCAACTACCGACATAATGACAGACCTGAATTTCATCAGAACTGGCGGGATTTAAACAGGGCTGGGCCCTCTGGGCAAGGTGAATTTGTAGAAGTTAGGTCTCCTAATCCCAGTAACGATGTGCGCCAACAAAGAAACAGACAATGACTCGCACCGCAGGCAGGCAAGTGCGCTCGCTGGCTCAGGGAAAAACAACATAGACGCTAACCTTGAGAAAAATTCCAGTATCCCTTACCGACGTATACCACATGATAATTCCGTTAAAGTTGAAACTCTGTGTACTAGGAAGAGCAAAGGGTTACACCACATTTCACATGAACAACCGTTTATTGAGAGATAATCTGCTTTTTTATTTTGACTTTGCCATATAACTTTTCACTTTACATTGCTAGTATGCTTTGTCAGACTTAGAATCTGTTAATATGCAACAATGTTTAAAGATAAATATCCAGTCAAGAACAAAGAGAGCTTATTTCAACAGAAATTATGAATGCATTGTTATAGTGAACAGACGACACAATGTTGTTATTTGTAAATTTTTGCTTGTTAGTTACACGATTACGTAACGACTATAAGGCTCACATACTTAGAACATTTACCAGTACTGCTAATGATATTTTAACGCAACATTTTGGTTTACTTGAAAATACATTCTGGATTTAAAGTACTTTCTGTGAGATACCAGATGACACAGTGGTTAGTTTATTTGACAGCTACACGATTATATCACGACGCTACTAATGAGTGACAATTTACAATGTTGCTTTTGCGGTGTTTCTGTTTTATATCTGCACAGTTTTTCTGAATTCTTCTGGAAAGTAAAACATGTTTAATAGTAACTTTGTGGTATAGCTACAATAAGACAGCCTTTTTTTTTTTGCTTTGTAGCACAACAATACGTTACAGTGTAGTACTTTCTTGATCATGGTACTGTACATAATAACCGCGATATCTATAAGCAAAGCATTTCACTTTTGTTTATCATGAGGTAAGTACATTGACTTCTGCAGAACTTAGCTTTCGGAGGACAATACCTACGACACTTCCACAGAGATTATCCTACAACAAGAAGCACAGTTTAGCGTTACATTACACGTATTTGAGTGATTAATTTTGTACTTAAAACATTTACTTTTAAAGATATTTGAAGTACAATGATACAAAGGTTTTCTGTGATACGTTTCATTCCATTGCTGTAATCTGTAACACCTGAGGGTATAATTACATTAATCCTCAGGGGGGTACACGCTTACTTTGTGTACCATGTGTTTGGCAAGCACAAGGAGCCCTAGCTAATATTTTATTTGCTTATACAACTTTACACATTGGTACCATATTTCTCTAACACACAAATTACACAGCTATCTGATCATTTAACAGAGAAACAAACATTTTCTTTACTACATCAGTGACACATGTTTACACAATTACACAGTTGAATAACTTCACACTTATGGAACTGTATTTTTTCTGTACTTTGTGAACTGTTCATGTTTTTTTTCGGAACCATTGTGATACAATGAGAGCTTTGAATGATGTATTTGGTAAGGCAGCATGATTTTAAAGTACGTTTGAGGTAGATGACACTATTGAAATGAGCAGAGAATTTTTTTTAGGTTTTGACATTATTGCAGAAAGCTACGACGTTTTTGAGATTTGACTGAGGTGTTATGATATTTTTACGACGACGGTGTGTATTATGCTGTTGAGGTATGTTTATGATCAATAAGCTGATGCTATATGAGGAATTTGATTATGCTACGTATTTATTATGATGAAATATTGGAGAAGTGTCGACGAATATGTATATGTGTAATAAGGTAAGGAATAATGTGTAGTGGTGAGGGTCTCTGATAAGTGAAAAAGGATGTTGGAAACCAAGAATCGTACTTTAAGAGTTATGAAATGTTTGTAAATGGGTGAATGTATCACAATGCCGGCGAAAATTTTTTGACACTGTTATATCAATTGGATTTTGTTTCTACAGATTTGTAACGCAAATTCTTGACCTGTGAAATGTTTTTATATGAGACTGTCACTGTAGCGGAAACTGCTGTCGAAAATATTTCCTTAAGAAAGTTAAGTGACCACCTGCACGTAATGCGTCGTGGGCACCCAGCTGTGCCAGACGCCTGGAGAAAAAGCCATTAGTGTGTGCCTTTTCAGAGGCACAGATAGAAAAAAGAGGGAGGCCATTATCCTCGCTATTGACATTCCTTTGTAGAAAGCATCGCAAATACGACACACTCAAACTTGAAAACATATGATTACACTGTGGAGCTCTTAATTTATGATATTTACTGAAATGCGTAATGAAATGATGAGAAACATTTTACATTTATTGTCTTTCTAGTTGAGAGATTCTTTTGCCTTTGGAGACAACATTTGCCCAGTGAATGACATTTCATGCATTGCTCTATATAGGCTATATATATTTGCTCATTTGTTTAATATCTAGTTTCAAGCTGCACTGCAGCAATGGTTAAAATAAAATTTTATAGATGAACTGATATAAATATTTTATGCCTACAGACCCAGTAAAGACTAACTTTATGATGTACTTCAAAAAACGAAGGAGCACAAAAAGACATTTCCCTTCACAGGAATTGCATACAGAATTTTCTTTTCAAGTACTTGGTAATTTCTTTTGTAGAATTAATTGTGATGCATCACTCTAGTATTAAGATGTGACATAGGTATTAGACATGGCCATCTTTAGTCTAATATTTTTTTTGCTTGAGCTTTGTCATGTTTAGATATAAGTTATTACATTTGCTGCTGCTGTGTGCCAGGCATAGTGCTACTAAAATTCACTTTGTATTACTCCGTTAAGCTAGTTTTACTACTGAGTTATTTTTCTTGTTGCTGCACATTGGCTCATATTAGTTGTAATGTTGCATTGCTTGGTAATTTAGATTTATTGCAGCTTGCTTTGACAATTTCCATTTTTTTCATTGCTGTTTGTATTAATTGTTTTATGCTGCTGCATTGCCTCATCCCTTAGTTTAGCATCTGAGCTCAGTAGATTTAAGTTAGCTTAAGAGGGGGTAGCCTATAAGAGAATAAGTTGCGATGAATTTGAAGAAATGCACTGAGATGTTATACGAGAAAAGTACAGAAAGCAGGTATAGATAGGACTTTTGGAAATAATGAAGAACGAAGGGAGATCTCTGAGAAGTAAAGAAAGTTTTGTTTGCAAAATACTGCAGCAAAACAAACCCTGTCCTTTCCTTGTATTATTCCGCTATATGTTTGTGTACCCTTGTGTATTTATGTTCTTCCTGTACTTATATGTTTATCTGATACGACTTATGTTGTAGAATTTTTCTAATACTCAGCTACATGAACTATGATGAGGAATACTGTTATCCTCAAATATAATTTGCAATAATAATATGTTATTTACTTTGTAAAGATGTTTAGACATTATTTATTCTGTTTTGTTTTAATGCTCATGTGTGAAGTAGATGTTTCAATAATTATTCTGATTTTTTATGTATTTACTTATGTCATAATTCCTGTAATACTGATGTATATGTTTATTTCTATTCTGTTGTAAAGCCTGTACTACAAATGTTATCTGTATTGTTATGTTCTTTAATGATGTATTTTGTACCTTTGTAATTGTATTCTTATGTTATAAAATTGTAATTGCCACCAGTTCATCATATTATTAAATTGTAAGTTCCATTTCACTGCACACGTTTCTGTTGGTCATAATATATGGACAATATGTGAGAAGTAGGGACTGTTAGTGTTTGCACATGTGGTAATAATTCAGCAAGGGACTGGATAACACCATTGCTGGTTCTAAGGACATTTCAAAAAAAATTTTTTTTTAGTGCACAAGTGGTGGTTCATGGACTTGCTATATTGTCCACAAGACTCTTCGATGGTGATTGTGGCACCCGCACAGTCACAACAGATGGCTGCTGGCCATCTGTACAAGGACTATAGTGGGTCTGCATCTCTGATGGCCCACCAATATCATTATTTCTACGAGGATTGCAGTGGGTCTGCATGTCTGGTGGCCCACTGATACCGTAATCTCTACCAGGACTACAGTGGGTCTGCTCTTTGATGACCTACCTACCAATGTTCTTCAAAACTTCGACTGACTCTGCTGTGGGTTTGCTCTGTTGTGGCCCATTACCTGTCTGCATGTCAAGAGTCAGCATTGTCTTTCTGTTGGAAGGACAACACTACTTCTTCAAGACTGCATGGAAATCCACTACTTCCTTGTCCATTGTCTTTTACTGCTCAGACTTTGAGAAAAGAAACGGCAGTTTTACTGTGATGAATGATCAGGACTGTCTTTATGGACTGTGAGAAAATTTTAGCTTTTGACCAACATTGTATTAATAAGTGTGTGCATTTGATATCTTTCTTACTGTAATTATAAAAAAATTTTATCAAATCATTATTGGCCACTGCCCAAAACAATTTGTAAAATTTTTTTTGGGGAGCATGGGGGCTATGTAAGTAGGCTGTTTATGTTTTCTTATTGGCAACGTTACGTAGCGCTCTGTATGAAAATTACTGGCTGTGCTGTGTGCAGTCTGTGGCTAGTTTGCATTGTTGTCTGCCATTGTAGTGTTGGGCAGTGGTAGCTGGATGTGAACAGCGCGTAGCGATGCGCAGTTGGAGGTGAGCCGCCAGCAGTGGTGGATGTGAGGAGAGAGATGGCGGAGTTTTGAAATTTGTAATACTGGATATTATGAACTGCTATATACATTATGACTTTTGAACACTATTAAGGTAAATACATTGTTTGTTCTCTATTAAAATCTTTCATTTGCTAACTATGCCTATCAGTAGTTAGTGCATTCCGTAGTTTGAATTTTTTATTTAGCTGGCAGTAGTGGCGCTCGCTGTATTGCAGTAGTTCGAGTAATGAAGATTTTTGTGAGGTAAGTGATTTGTGAAAGGTATAGGTTAATGTTAGTCAGGGCCATTCTTTTGTAGGGATTATTGAAAGTCAGAGTGCGTTGCGCTAAAAATATTGTGTTTCACTTTAGTGAATGTTTCAGAACGTTCAGTTTTGCTCAGCTGTTTGAAAAGCAAATAATGTAAGAGGTTTATCAGCACAGTAATTCTAAAATTGTTCTGAGGGGACGTTTCACGGTAAATGTGGTAATTAAACACTTGAATGCCCGAACAACCGGCAGCCAACATAACACATCTCTTGCCCCAGAAGGAACACGAAGTTCAGTCAGACAGGAGAGATTGCGCTACGTACCAGCAATTACTATAGAGAAAGAGATACCGGAACTGTCTACGATGGCCAAGACAGTTGACATTCAGGCCTCTCAGGATATACTTATTAGTACTGATACAAATACAAATAATTGGTACAGTTCTAGGTAAATAAAAGAGATCAAAGATTCCTTCTATCA
Source organism: Schistocerca cancellata (assembly GCF_023864275.1). NCBI lineage: Eukaryota > Metazoa > Arthropoda > Insecta > Orthoptera > Acrididae > Schistocerca > Schistocerca cancellata. The sequence goes on from NC_064630.1 coordinate 306,914,396, forward strand.
AAATGAGGAACTGGGAGAGAGCACTTAAATAGCGAAGGAAAATATTTTCAATACTGATACGTCTATATTCTTCCAGAAATTGGACAACATGGCTACGTAAGCAATAAGCAAAGATCTGAGTGTGAACACAGAAGAAATGAGTCATAAAAATAATGTTCCCGTACAACTCAAGTAAGTGCAAGAGTATGTAAATTGTTTCTAAGTTCGCAAAAGGTATACATTAAGTACAGTCGTGTTTCTGTCGAAGATTACGTTGTTGTATCGAGGTGCAACGAACGTTACGATCTAAGGCACTATGTTAAGTCCTATATACAAGAAATTATTCGAGAAAGAACACTGAACTCTACTAGAGATCGAGGAACTGAAAGCCGTCGGTATGAGAAAGAGCCACGCAAGACAGCGAATTTGGCAGTATTGCTCAATGAGACTACCTAACAGATCCTGCTACTGTCGAATTCCGACATCTGTTGGTGGAGGCGTGAACCCTATTACACAATGACTAACACGATATTCTCATAAAACAAACCAACGTTAAAGTGCGGTTTATTGATGAGAAACGCGCTCCGTAATATTTGCTTGTATACAGAATGAAGGTGGCGTAAGTCCCACATACTTTTTTTGTTTGCTACGAAATACTAATTATTTGCATACCCAAACGTGTAGCACGCTTCAGGTGAATTTGGCGTTTGTTGCTTGCCGTCTTCGTAAAGCCATCAGTGCAGCTACATAAAAAAGGAGCTAAATCCTTATCTAAATGGCCGGGTACAAATGTTAAAAATTATTTAAGGAAAACCGTTTTTCGAGGTATTCATTTGTTGCGGATACGTTTTGATTGGCCTGTCTTATCTGTTTCAAAATGGTATACTAATGTAAAGTTATAATAACAATCATCCAAGACCGAATGCTGTGCACGAGGTTTCAAGAAATATTGATTATTTTTCTCTTAAATTAGCTCTTAGCCCATAGAATGGTTCGACTGTCGAATGTACATATTAATGATTAGTTTTTGTCATAAATTTTATCTTGTCTTGTAATTGTGAAGTCAGACAAATGTACTTTTCTAGCAAAACGTTATCACATAACTCTAGGCTTACTTCAGCTTATTAAGTTTTATGCACCAAATGGTGTTTCAAATTTCAGTGACGAAGTACGTCCAAAGCCTTGTTCAAATGACTTTGTAAAATGCATACTTTCACGGCCAGAAATGCCACAATTAATAAAGTATTCCGGGAAATTATGTAGTGGTCGAGAGATTTAACATTAAAAACCAACGTTTCGTCTCATCTGCGGAGGACCAAGAGAAAGTATCTTATTTACGCAAACATCTCGATGGGAGTAATCCTAAGATTGTTCACCAAGGAAGGAGAGGTAGGCGGCAGATTAAATTATCTTGATGTGCTAGTTTTCAAGAAAGAAGATGGTAGCTTAGGCAAGCACACAGTTCGTTACCTAAACCAGGATTCGAACCACCACCCACAATAAAATCGAGGCATCATAAAAACGTTGGCGGATGGAGCAAGGAACATTGGGGAGCCAAATCTGCTTGACGCTGAATTAAAACATCTCATCAGTGCATCGCTCATGAATGGTTATTCGTCCACTGAGGTAAAATGAGCGTCAAGACCGGTGCGCAGAATTCATACTGAAGCCTGTGAATTGAAAGTTTTCCTGCCTTTTGTTAAGGACACTGCTGACCACGCAGGAAAAATCGTGATAAAACGGAACATCACGGTAAAGTACAAACCCTCCCAGAAGATACAAGAGCACCTCAGACGGGGTGTTCACAAACCACTGGAACCGGGTATTTATAAGATTTCATGTAGTTGTACGGAGGTGTACTAGAAAAGAACAATAAAAAACGGCTAGAAGAGCACTAGGGCAACTCTAGAAGCGGAGAGATCGACAGACCAGCTGCTGCAGAACATGCTTTGCAGCAAGAGACAATCATATACATTTTGATAGGATACAAGTATTGGCAGTCATAAGCAGATACCATGAAATTCTGTGCAGAGAGGTCGTAGAGAGTGTTAAACACCTCAGGAATTTCATTAGGTAGGAAGTGGAAGTGTAATTTAATGACATCTGGATCGTGGTGCTGAAGAAGTTGTGTACGAGTCTTCCATCATGCGGTGATGGACAGCGAACGGCGGCAACCGACAACGGCCAATTGCGCCCGTGTATTCGAAGCATATGACGTCACGCCACTGCGCGTGAAGGGAGCACACGTAAACGGAATTTTCCTGCAGTCAGTAGCTAGCCAGTGTGTGAATCGGACACTTAAAGACCCTACGATCCCCCTTGAAAATGTCCTCCACAGACAGGAACGAAATGTTAGGCTTAAATGTGAAATTCATTAATATTTTAGTAATTAAACGTCTTTGTGCGATTTGTGGGTGGCAAATTCATTCAAGTTCGCACATGATTTTACATTGAATCTGGTCAAATGGAGTTTACGTGTAACCTAGAGAACAGGAAAAAGCTTATTCTCGCTTGTCTATAGAGTATTTTCAACGTTATCCAATACATTCGACCTATCCATCATTTTACACTTACCTAAAATTTATAGTACTAAGACTTTATTTTTAAATGAACGATTCACTTTTACAAGAATGTATCTTTTACATGTATTCGTACACAACCTTGAGGTACTTTTTACAATTACTTTTCAGAAATGTTCCATTTTCCCTCCACCGGATGCCCGAAAAACTCGTTCCATAATTTTTCATGCATGTCTGAAGTTATTGCATGCGTTGGCGCCACGCACGCGCGCGCACACACACACACACACACACATACACACACACACACACACAAACACACACACACACACACACACACACATGAAACATTGCATACACACCCACACACACACACACACACACACACACACACACACGAAATATCGCATACAAGCAGATCCTTGGAGACTACGTGGTGCAATTCGAGACGTCAACATTCCTTACGGCCGATGCATTATTAAGGTAGATCATTGTTAAGGAATGCTATTATATGTATGTGTCAGTCCGTGCTAAACGTAAAACGTGAAGCAGAGAATGCAAAATACCTCGTGTCGCTGTGTTATCACTGCTCGACTCGACACACATTGAGTAATAAACGAGCGAGCTAAATGTAACAGACAGACTCTTAGCGGCAACTACGTGAACTGGCAACTCACAACCGGCGCCAGAATAAACTTTTAATTTCGATGCGCAAGTTCACTTGAAGTTTATGTCTTCATTCATGTAGCAGATGTAATCTTGGCAAAGTCAGACGAGTGTCGTGGAAACAACCTATAAAACAGAGGCAACGTGTGCTCAGAAAATCTTCAGTACCAGTTATTTGTATTCCTTTTCGGCCTGAATCTTAACAATTCGCTGTAGGATATTTGGCTGCTATTAACAGTAAGCCAGTAATAGGATGTCTTAAAGCACAGTAGAAGTTATTGCTGCCAGTATCACTATTTAGAGAACGGTGTTATGAACATAGTCGGATGTACCGAACTCTGTACATTCACACATATCTAAGTACCTTTTATAATTACTGAGAGGATATGGTTCATGGGACATTATGAAATGGATCATGTCTCCACTTGCCCAATTCTATATGCTTGTACGAATGTCTGAAAACAAGAGCATAAACAGCCCTGTTGAAGCAGCTCTTTTGTCATGTACTGGTTCCCCAAAGGTTTTATTGAACTTTATACGTGATTTGCTCACAAGTGACTTGCCACATTTACCTAATGTCTCCATCCTGCCATCATTCAGTTGCAGCACTTCAGATGACCTTCTGTAAAGACCCAACAGAATGTTTTTTTCTCAGAAAACCGTGAACACCAAAATTTTGGAGGACGTATGTTCAGGATTTGTCATCCTCTCACATAAAGTCTAAGAGGTATTTAAAAAAGCTTGATTGAGAGAAAGATTTTGATAAAGTCGACTGCACTGCTGCCTTTCACATTTTGGAGGTAACAGGGATAACATACAGAGAGCGAAAGGTTATTTACCGCTTGTACAGAAATCGAACTACAGTTATAAAAGTAAAAGGCTGTGAAAGAGAAGCAGCGGCTGAGGAGAGAGCGAGAGAGGGTTGTAGCCTATTCTCGATGTTATTCAGTCTGAACATCGCTTAAAATGTGGAGGAAACCAATAAGAAATGTGGGAAGAGAATTGAAGGTCATGGAGTAGAAATTAAAACTATGTCGTTTGCCAGTGACAGCAAATGAGTTGGAAGAGATTATAAGTTGAAGATTAACGAAAGAAAAACAAGCATAATGGAATGTAGTCAAATTAAATTAGGCGATACTGAGGGAATTAGTTTAGGAAATGAGGCATTAAAAGTGGTAGATGAGTTTTGCTACTTGGCCAGCAAAGTAACTGACGATGGCCGAAGTAGAGAGGATCCCAAATCAAGACTGGCAATGGAAAGAAAAACGTTTCTGAAGAAGAGAAATTAGTTAACATCGAATATAGATTTCAATGGGTGGGAATCTTGTTTTGAAGCTATTCGTATGGAAAGTAGCCTTGTGTGGAATTTAAACATGAACTCTAAGCATGAGAAAGGACAAGTCACTCTCTCCTTTTCATATTCAATACTGCTCTTTAATGTTGTTATTACACCACAGACATCGTTTTCTGTGAGGCAACAGAAAGTTATCAACATGAGAAGGTGTTGATGGGAGGACATAGTTAATGAATGTGGAATCTTTATGGTAGGTCTCCTTCGAATAGTGTTTTCTGGGGTTGAGTACAAGCAGGCGGTTTGGCTGTTTAACAATAAATCTTGTAATGGATATTGGAGAGTTGGAAGCCACGTGCGGCTGTTAGGGAGAGGAACATGTCAAAGCACTTACTGGGGACAGAATGCTGGTCCCAAGCATTTCTCACACCATTGTGAAGACAATGCTTTCGGCCGAAGAGGCGAAAAACAGCCTTCCTGGATCCACCTGTCAGACGTTTCTGGCGACGGCAGGGACAGGGGTGCAGGAGAGACAGTAGGTCGCCTGGCCAAGGCATTTCGACAGTGTTGTAAACGCCTATTCTGTACAGAGCTGGTCTCCATAAAAATCCGTGACTTTCCATGTTCGCCTTGGGCCAGACGCTGTAGACGGAGCCATTAGGTTGTGTCATCCCTCTGTCTGCAGAGATTTTTGGGAAGCTTCGGGCCTTCGGAAGAATTTTAGGACGGAACGCGACATATGTGGTGGCTACGAAATGGTCTGTGTTGGGACACAAAAGCACTTCGCTTGGTTTAGCCAAGGCCTCTGACTGTACATGCTGTGATGTTAGGCCTGTCTAGATAATCATCTCTTTTATAAATGTGTTATTCACTTAAAGCCTAAACAAAAACATTCAGAACACGCTGCCTAAATTGGCTGTCGGGAGCTAAACGTCTTCTCCTCCATGTGTGAAGTTTACGAGTCAGGGATTGACTGTTTCTCCGGCAGGGAAAAGAATATTATCAACTTTAGTTAGGACTGGCTGGAAGGTTGAACAGACAAACTAGATGGGATGCGTGGCGCTCGTGAAACCAAAGAGGGGGTGCCTGTATTGGTGCACTTTTAAGTTTACTGAGTTTTGATGGAAAGGAATGTATTGTAACGGCGACCGGAACAGTCGCGGGGTTGTACTGACGGAAACGCGGCGGGACCCGCGGAGCGGCCTGCGAGCAACAACACAATGGGAGAGGACGGACACGGCCAACGAAGGACCTTACGACACAACAAGAACGGACAACAGAGTTACGAAAACCAAACAAGACAACTACGTCCACTTGTAAAGAAAACACGAAAGTCAACACGCCGTCTAATGCGAGGCGATATGTCCTGAGACGTACGCAAAGTTAGACTGACAGGCTGAGCCAGCCTCGGTGGCCGAGCCGTTCTAGGCGCTGCAGTTGGGAACCGCGCGACTGCTACGGTCGCAGGTTCGAATCCTGCCTCGGGCATGGATGTGTGTGATGTTCTTAGGTTAATTAGGTTTAAGTAGTTCTAAGTTCTAGGGGATTGATGACCTCAGATGTTAAGTCCCATAGGGCTCAGAGCCATTTTGACAGGGTGAGCTTTTTTTTTCTTTATTGTTATTTTGACACCTTATACAAAAGGTGGGTCGGCAGCAGCAATATTACGCCGCTCTTCGGCCACAGTCAGTACAAATAGAAACAATGAAGACACAGAGAAACATAACATAATGGCGGATAAAAAACAGTAGACACATGAGTAAAAAACACGGAACCGTTCACAGGTGCAGTAAAAAAAAAAAAAGGTTATCACTGTACATGAACACTGATGACTGAGATAACACACATGAACGATGGAGCATGGGGCAGTGAAAACACTGAAGCACTAACACGACGGCACACACACAGAACCGATGACGATGATCCCCGGCGCGCAAATGTTCACTTGACGTGTGCGAGTCCGGGGACCTGCCAAAAAGGGGAAAAGGTGGGGGAGGAGGGAGAGAGGAGAGTGTAGATGCCAGTGGCAGTGGAGATGGGAGGGGGAGGAAAGAAGGTATGGGGGTAGGGGAAGCCTGGGGGGAGGAGGGAGGGAGGAGGGAGAGAAGGGAGAGATGGTGCCCTAAGGAAACACAGGGAGGATCAAAGTTTATAGGAGGGGTAGATGGAGGGGATGAGGGCATCATCAGGGAGGGGAGTTGGTGGAAGCCACCTTGGGAGAAGGTATGGAGAGTGGAGAGATGGAGAGCAGGTGGGACGTGGAAATACAGGTGCGGCAGTGGATGGGGGTGGGAGAGGATAGGAGAGACAAGTGGGTGAGGGGGATCAAGTTTATGGGAGGTGTAGAGGATCCATATCCATTCGAGGAAAAGGAGGAGGTGTGGGATTGGAATAAGGTCATACAGGATCCGCATTGGGGAGGGGAGACGGATGCAATAGGCGAGGTGGAGAGCATGGCGTTCTAGGATTTGAAGGAATGGGGATCCAGGCAGGGTGGGCATAGCAGAGGATAGGGCGGATGAGGGATTTGTAGGTGTGTAGGATGGTGGAGGGGTCCAGACCCCATGTGCGGCCAGAAAGGAGCTTGAGGAGACAGAGTCTGGATCGTGCCTTGGCTTGGATTGTCCAGAGGTGGGGGGTCCAGGAGAGGCGACGGTCAAAGGTGACGCCAAGGTACTTAAGGGTGGGGGTGAGGGCGATAGGATGGCCATAAATGGTGATATAGAAATCGAGGAGACGAAAGAAAGGGGTGGTTTTGCCTACAGTGATCGCCTGGCTCTTAGAAGGATTCACCTTGAGCAACCACTGGTTGCACCAAGTGGTGAACCGGTCAAGATGGAATTGGAGAAGGTATTGGGAGGGTTGCAGGGTGGGGGCGAGGGCAAGGAAGGCGGTGTCATCGGCGTACAGGAGAAGGGGGGTGAAGGCGGCGGCATGTCCTCCGTATACAAGAGGTAGAGAAGAGGGGAGAGGTCAGAACCTTGGGGCACACCGGCGGAGGGGTAGAAGGTATAGGAATCTGTGTTATGGATGGTGACGTAGGAAGGATGTTGGGAAAGAAAGGACCCGATCAGACGGACGTAGTTGATAGGAAGGGCGAAGGCTTGGAGCTTGAAGAGGAGCAGGTTGAGCGACAGGCACGCGCTTACATACCCTAAAGGCCGGTTCCCACTAGGGCTGCCGCGCGTCAAAACCGCGCGTCAGCGGCGTAGTTGCCATGGAAACGGCGTCAGCGGCACAGCGCGGCGGGCTCTGCGTCGCAGTTTGACCATGTCGAACCGCTTGCGTTGCCGCGTGCCGCGCTCCAGGTGCGTGCCGCCAATCACAGAACGTGCTGGGCGTGACGTCAGGTACGGAACCCCGGGCCACACGAACTTTCGCTGAACCGCTGGCGCGGACGCGGCGGCAGCTATGAAATACTTATCATCCGAAACTATTCGGCAGAAAAATGTGATTCTTGGGCATGTTACAGCCTGATATCTTCTCTCGATAAAGGACCGAATTTCTTTTCATTATTTGTCGTGGTTACTTGCTGTATCGCATTTACGTAAACCTTTACACGAAATTTTAATGAGTGTGCAGAGGTAAAAACGCATTGCGTGGACTTTGCGTACAGTTCATTTTAGGTAATACATTATTGCGTATGAAATTTAGTCAACATATCGAAATTGTTTTTAAAGCTGAGAGCAGATCGATAGCTATCACCGTTCTCGAGATATTGAATAATATGTCGGCGGACGGGCTGTGCCGTGACCGCGCACGGGTTGCTCGCAACGCGACCGATACTTCGTCCTGCTCGTCGTAAACCATGTGGTTTTATCAACCGCAAATTTCGTAAACGGTTCAAGAAATCGAAACGAGTTTTTTTGCAAACGATAACTTGTGAAAAGTCATATATTTCGTCGCATGATAAATATCCTAAATCTGTTTATCTACCGAGATACGAAAGTAACTACAGTTTTTCAGAATGGATAGATGAATTTTTTTAAACAGCATTTAATAGCATATGGAATGAGAAGTTAAACCGAAAGTAATTTGCTGGTATGTCATAAGATGTAATTTACTAAATATCTACAGCTATTGATTGTTTCCTTTGGTAAGTAACAAACTTTTTTTTCTTTATCCAGTGTACTTTACTGATTCAAGACGCGTTTCGCCTTTTACTTTAAGGCATCTTCGGAGGAATCTAGAATGATTCAGTTTTGTTTTGACACGTGATACTTGCAGATTATAAAACAGTTCACATCTTTTTTTTTACTTGAATGACTGATTACTTTCAGTGAATCGAGTTTTTGGCGGACATATACGTTTCCCCTCATCTGATCACATGCTGGAGGTTGAACTAAAACTTAGATTATGGAACATAAGCACATTTTCATGTTCGCTCTTTTTTCTTCTGTCACTAGCAGTAGACGTTTTACCGAAAACTCTGATTTGAAGTCGTAACTACAGTGTGTTCACCTCACGTCCCTTCCTGTCTGGTTTGTTTATGTACCTGTTGCCAACCTGCAGAATTATATGCTGAAAACTAATGTTTGTTTATTTTTGTTCTCCTTATATCTGTATGTGTGTGTGGCTAGCCAGTGATAGTTGTAGAAAGTTGAAAGTGAATGCAGTAGTTGTCAGACAGTGGTTGAAAGATTTGGTGTTCAGCTGATTTCAGTTTTGGTTTAAATGTTTTGTGGAGGAGTGCATGGAAGAGTAAATTCACTGCTTACATTAATAGATAAAATAGTAGAATAGTATTTCAACAGATGATTATTATCATATCAACCAACCCCTTTGTCCTCACTCTTTGACGTCTCATAATATGTCCTGTCAACTTACCACTGTTGTAGTCAAAGTTGTGTCGTAATTTCCTCTTCCTCCTCTATTTAATTCGGTACCTCTTCTTTAGTTGCACGACCCTCGTATCTAATCTTCAGCATTCTTATTGATCACCACGTTTTGAAAGCGTCCATTGTCTTCCTGACAGAACTGTTCATCGTCCACGTTTCACTTACATACAAGGCTGCACTCCACACAAATACCTTTGTAAAATAGTATCCAACCATTAGAATTTATATTCGGTGTGAACAAATTTTCTTTTTCAGAACGCTTTTCTTGCTATTGACAGCAAACAGTCTGGACCTCAATCATTTCGGATAACTTGCTGTGCCAAGGACGATCTTATTCGTAGCTGGTCTGCTACCATGACGTTTGATTTCCTTGTGTAAACTGCTGTATAAGCGAGTCAAATTGATTCATGTTATGATCGACAAATGGGAGTGCCACACGCTAGAATATTCCGAGATTTCAGGGCTCCATTAAAGAGTAATTGAGATCCATCTGACAGATCGCCTGCCCGAAAATTAGCATATTTCATGCCCGCTACTCTGTCGATGCTTGTGCCACAACTGTCGCCTGAGACAATTCTGTCCGTCGAGAAAGGGGTATAGTATTGCTATTCCGGCTTGTTAGGGCAAACAGAATCACAGTCTCGCTACTTTTTCTCAATTGAACCAACGTAGTGTAACTTCTGAGAAGAAGAAATCTATCAGAGTCTATTCAGCGTTAAATAATTTCAGATTGCGTCATCGATGTTTTGAGCCAGGGTAAATAGATTAAACAGATAAACCTTAATCTTTGCTAACCAAACACCATCCAATGGATTTATAATTATTTATTGCTTCTATTTGTGTTGCCTACAGCTCATAATTTATTTGTACTCTCGCTTAACTTGTGTTGTTTGTCCTATTTTATGACTAATAAACTCTTGCTATTTTTATAAAAGATTAAGCCCATGTTGAACTATTAACCACCCATCAGCGATTGAGTACAATAATGACAGGGCCACCATTTTATTATTTTTTCTCAGTATTCAAGTCTTATTTAATATTCTAATGAAAGTGATAACCTCCAATGCAAGCTAGCAATTATAACCACCGTCGGAAGGCAGATTTAATTTAGCAGACAAGCGGAAGGCTTAAAAATTAAAGTGGTTGGTGTCAGAGCGTAAACCTGTAGTCTTTCAAATCAAACTGCAAGACCATTGTATCTTGCAAGTATTTCAGACAAGAACAGTGTAGAAGCTTCTGAAACGTGGTGCTACCGAAGGATGCTGAAGATTAAATGGGTACGTCGAGTAGCTGATGAGGAGACACTGAACAAAAATGGTTAAAAACTAATTTTATGGCATTATTTGGTTAAAAGAAAAGACTGATTCATAGGACACATCTTGAGGCATCAAGGAATTGTCAATTATGTAATGGGAGGAAGTGCAAGGGGTGAAAATTGTGGAGGGACGCCTAGGTATGAATACAGTAAGCAGGTTTAAATGGATGTAAGTTGTAGTACTTATTCATGATAGGCTACCATAGAGAGCTGCATCAAACCAGTCCCCAGACTGAAGATCACATCAACTACCACATAAAAATGCTTGAAAGCTAAGATAAATGAGCATGAATAATTATTAAATTAGAAACTGCAAAATCAGGCAAAAACATGATACATGAATTGGTGAAAGAAACAACCGATAATAAGGCAAAGCACAGATAGTCTAACTTTCGTTCATTGCTTATAATATCCAGTTTCCAGTGCATCCGAATAGCAATGGTTATTCAAACCCCTACTTCGCACAAACCGTTGAATACTCAGACCGTACAACGCAAGCAGTGCTGCGGCAGTATAAGCAGAGAATGGAGGCGGGCGTGGCGGCGCTCACTTGGGTAGCAGCTGGTACAGCAGTTCTTCACACTTGCGCTTCTCCTCCAGGTAGTCAGACGTCCTCTCCTCGACCAGCGTCTCCAGGTTGTTGGCGTACTGCTCCATGCGCGACAGCAGTTTCTCCAGGATTTTCCCGCCATCACTGTCTCTAAAACACACACAAAACGGATGGCTGCATAAACGATACAATCAGTTTAGAGCAGCAGATAAAAATACTAACGTTCCGCTTAAATTTCTTTCTTTGAACTGGTGTCCAAAGCTTGTATACAGTTGTTAAGTGACAAAATTTTTCAAATAATTGGCTGTAATTATTAGCGGATAGCGGAAAATTTGCTTTTCCCGCTTGAAAATGGCCGAAATCACCGGACTGCATAAGAGTAAAAGACTTTTAATCTTATTTAATCCATGGTGGATCTCGTTGAAATTCTTGGCTATTATTACATTAAGGATTGTACGTTAAGAACGAAATAGCCTCAAATACGTTTAAATAGCTCTAATTTATTGTCATGAAAGATTTCAGACTATCACGCCCCTCTTCAAATGGATACACTTCTTTTATTACAATGTTAGATTCATTAGCAGCATGTTGTCCGGTTCTGCACTTTATAGGAATACTATCACCATTTTATTTGCTGTGTGGATGACTTGAATAATATAGCAAAACATGCAAATACGCTACAGTTGATAGCATACCCTTACATTTGCTCTTGAGGTACGAAACGCCTTTTACTAGATCAAAAATAGGTGCAACTGACTAACTTGCTTTATGTGTTACCAATTGTAGCATATTTATCTGCATTACTCGAGTCATTCACCCAACATATGAAGTGGTCCTAACTACTCAGGTATTCGTATGCAGTTCAGGAGTGAACGACATGCTGCTAGAGAATGTAATACTGTAATAAAAAGAAGTGTAGCCATCTGAAGATGGACATGGTATCGCGAAACCGACGGAGCCTACTTGGTTGCCTTATAGGTTTTTAATTTCACCTAATGACTGATATTTGTCAATGGCCGTTGCACAAAAACTTATAAAAGACACGTCTGGGAACATCACCCCACATAAGTTTTCTTCGTGAGTGCAGGCAATGAGCGATGAAAATGCCTGCCTTTTGCTCCTGGTTCTGACTGGCTGGAATGCCTAAAGATTAAACCATTTCGTGGAGCGAGGGGATCGCGACATCGAAGAGTCGGCTGGCAGCTCTCGGGTGGAAGTAGAAGGCATGCCCTCTCTGGGTCGGAGGTGGTATTTTCACTGTGTATGTCAGAAATCGCAAGAAAGTAATCCTTCGTAATCAACTGTGCTATTTCTTACAGTACGCAAAATTATAAGGTAACGAAAGTGTGTTCCTGTGAGTGGTCGTGAATTTGGCGTCGAACCATTGTGGCGTGGGTTGTTTTAGCGATTGTGCAGAAGCTCAGTTAGCTGAGACCCATACATTGTGAAGCCAAGTAGCTATCTGGATGGCAGTTTGTAGTGAACGAGACGATTTGGCGAAATTTTCGCTGCAACCAATGAATTACGCAGGAACTTTAGCGTGATTTTCTTGCACTGTTTCTTGTTTTGTTGCTGTGGGGATTGTCGATGGACGTTTCTAGGAGATATTCGCAGGCGGCTATGGTCTATGAACACTTAGTGGTATACATATTCCAGACCAGTGATCAGATCTTGTATTTTCTCTGAAACTGGTTGCATTACTGCAGGGTTTTAATTATTAACAGCAGAGTAGTGAGAAACTTGACCTTCCATGAATTTTCGGCACTGCAGCCGTATGATGTCGACTTCAAAAATGCCTCTGAGCACTATGGGACTTAACTTCTGTGGTCATCAGTCCCCTAGAACTTAGAACTACTTAAACCTAACTAACCTTAGGACATCACACACATCCATGCCTGAGACAGGATTCGGACCTGCGACCGTAGCGGTCGTGCGGTTCCAGACTGTAGCGCCTAGAACCGCTCGGCCACCCCGGCCGGCCGATGTCGTCTTCTTGCCGCTTTATTTCGGTTGATTCATCTATCTTAAGGTGAGTGTTTAGCTTTGGAGATTACTAGCTTACGTCGCTAACTTTATACCAAAAAGTAGTGGAGCGGAGGCGCATGCGCAAAGGCAGCTGCTACATGAGCCACCTCTGTCGAGTTTCGCGCCCTCTTCAAATATTGCTCCATCTGTGGCGCACAGGCGTACACGTAAAGGTGATATCACATGAACGCTCTCTGTCGGAAAACGGGCTTGCGAAATACAGATGTGAAATTAACGAAATTAATTATCGCTAGACGTGTCACTAGCCATAAAAAATTCCTTTTTGTAGATATTAAAGAAGTCACCGGGTCCCACTCCTTATCCAGTTGAAAGGCGCCATCACAATTAAAAAGATCTTCCGCCAGACGTATTTCCACCGATTAATTAAAAACTGGATCCCAGAAGGATCTCGTCGAGGCTAAGATTTCTGTGGCAGAATAATACTTGGAATGTACTATGGAGATACAATACTCGTCTATTGCTGACTTCCTGGGCTGCTAAAGGCGAGTGCGGCGATCAAGTTCAACGCACCTCTGACGCACTGTGCACGTTGTCTGACCATTTAGGCTTTGCTGCACTAGCAAAATATTATGTACACTCCGGCCCTCCGCAATCCCAGATCGTCATTTGCCGAATCGGGAAGAGCACAAGTCATTGTATGTGGGTGAAAGATTACTTTGACGTGGTGTTTCCTTAAGACTCTTCCTAATTTCGCCGAAATGTTGCCAAGGTATGGGTGGAGCGTCCTGAACTTGAACCACTCGTTCTCCTTTTGATCTCGTGGGTGGTCACGTTCCTTCCTCCTTAAAGCTGCGCAGATCTAATGTGGAGAATAACCAGTTTCTTTGAACACAGCTTGTAGGTGTTCCGTCTCCTCTGCAAGTTAGTCTCCATCAAATACAACACGTGCCCGGTGCATCAACATTCGGAGGACGCCCTTAGTTTGTGACTGTTGGTCACAGTTAGGCGCCTGCACGTGCGGGCTCACAGTAAACGAAGTACTTCAATAATCCACCCACTTTACGACTGTCCAAAACATACAGAAACGGTAGACTACCGCCCTTCTCCATTTCCATCGTAAATTTTATACCCTCGTGGATTGAATTCGGGTGCTGCAGAAAGCGTGGCAGTTCCTCTTCACCGTGGGGTCTCACTACAAAAGCGTCATCTACATAACTCCATAAGACTTTGTGTTCTGCCGCATCAAGTGCCCTCTCCTCAAAAACTGCCATAAATGAAGTTTGTTACCGGAGGAAAGAGAGGACTTCACTGACGAATAAAAAGTAGGTTGAGGAAAGGGGATGATGAAATAGCGCTGTTATATCAGCTTCGAACTTACTGCTGATGCGGGACAATGAAGAGCGAGACGACATCGAAGCTAACTAAAAAGTCGGACTGAGTCTATTAACGAAGTCGTCGGACTTGCGATTATGATGCGAGCACTCCCCCACATAGCGTCTTAGTAAAGATGCAAGAAGTCTAGCAAAGTCATATGCCGGAGCTCCGATATTGTTCACAATAGGACGTAAAGGAAGACCATATTACTTCGGTGGAAGAGAGCTGTGAGGTCTTAATCTTTTCGCAACTTCTTGCTGAAGGAAAGAAGAATTCAACGACGCTGACTTTTTTTTTTCTATTCTCCCTGCGGGGACTTTATCGATCTTCCGGTAGATTGCTACACTCAGCAAGCTATAAATCTTGTAGAATGAGATTTTCACTCTGCAGTGGAGTGTGCGCTGATTTGAAACTTCCTGGCAGATTGAAACTGTTTGCCGGACCGAGACTCGAACTCGGGACCTTTGCCTTTAGCGGGCAAGTGCTCTACCAACTGAGCTACCCAAGCACGACTCACGCCCCGTCCTCACACCTTTACTTCTGCCAGTACCTCGCCTCCTACCTTCCAAACTTTACAGAAGCTCTCCTGCGAACCTAACCTTGCTGAACTAACACTCCTGAAAGAGAGGAGGCAAAGGTCCCGAGTTCGAGTCTCGGTCCTGCACACAGTTTTAATCTGCCAGGAAGTTTTGTAAATCTTCTGGTCATCGTGGGAACAGTACAGCATTTCCCTTGCCCGATTGAAGGACCAGCATGTGAGGATCTTCTCGTAGGTTGCTTAGTGCGACCCTTACCATGCAAGAAATGTTACTCTTCTGAGGTGGGCCTCTTAGTAAGTGTGCGGCATGTTTCACGCCTAATTTCGTCTGCAGTGTCATTGGGAAGTCTAACAGCCTCTCCAACAGCACTAATAAAATCAGTTAAAGGCAAGGTTCAAGGCGTAGGCGGGAAGTTCAAGCCTATCCCAAGCTCTGACAGCCTCACGTTGTCCAAAACGTTATCCGTAAAATCGACCATGGTGCGTCGAAAAGCATTTCCATGCGTTAATGTTGCTGACAGGAGGGAAAACTTCGCAGATAGTCTTGAAGCAGAATCTTTATGGGCCCAGTCTGATTTGGCCCACGTCATGCCGTCGACCTATTCCCAGAAGACTGGGAGCAATTTCCAAGCGCAGATAAAACAGCTGTTTTGAAATGACGTCCATTTCACGGCGAGTAAAACGAATCATCTCCTTCACAATGCTGGGCTTGTCTCACGTGGGATGAACTTTGCAACTGTGGTCTTGATAATATGTGTCACTGTGGCACTGAGAAGATTATTGGGCATTTGTCTGGTCGATCATATCAACAACACAACGATTCGGCAGCCTAGCTAAAGTGACTCCAATGAATGAGAAGAGGCAGGCATGGAACACCTAGTACGGGCACTGCCCAGCTGAGTCATCAGCTCAATAATCTCCTTGTCGAAGGCCAGAGATGTGGCTGGTCCCGGCGGGGGTTCGAGCCCTCCCTCGGGCATAGGTGTGTGTGTTTGTCCTTAGGATAATTTAGGTTAAGTAGTGTGTAAGCTTAGGGACTGATAACCTTAGCAGTTAAGTCCCATAAGATTTCACACACATTTGAACATTTTTTTGAAGGCCAGAGATAACGTGGAAGACCTAAATTACGGTGCCTGGACATAATAACAGCAAACCTTTGACCAAGAAAACTAAATCCACGGGAAGTTTATATCATAACAAATAGTGTGCAACGATCCAATTAGTGGACACTGTTCCAATGGAGAGGAGCTAGAAAGAAGAAGAAGAAGAGGACGAAGAAACGAACGAGCAGCCGTTGTTTTCACGTCCCACCCAGTAACAAAAATGGAAGGAACCTTAATCTACCTCTACATCAATACTCCGCAAGCTATCTGAGGGTGTATAGTGGAGGATACTTCTGGTACCAATAACTGATCCTGTTCCACTGGCGAATGGTGCGTGGTAAAAATGATTATTGGTAAACCTTTATATTAGTTCTAATTTCTCGAATTTTCTCATCGTGATTTTTTCACGAGGTGCATGTGGGAGCAAATAATGTGTTGTTCGACTCTTCCCGGAAAGTGCTTTCTCGAATTTTCTTTAGTACACCTCTCCGTGATGCACAAAGGCTCACTTGTAGCTCGTGCCACTGGAGTTTGTTGAGAATCTCTGTAACGCTCTCGCGCTGACTAAACGATCCTGCCTGGTAAGGCTCGCAGCTTGGTAAACAATACTCAAGAATCGGTAGAACAAGCGCTTTGTAAGTCACTTCTTTTGCGGATGAGTTACATTTACTTAAGTTTCTTTTATGAGTCTGTCTGGCGTCTGCTTTTCCTACTATTTGTTTTACGTGGTCATTCCATCTTAGGTCGCTCTGGATAGTTACTCCTAGATATTTCACTGTAGATACTGTTTCCAGCAGTTGGTCATGAACAGAGTAGTTGTGCAGTAGTGGATTTCTTGCGGTGTTTACACGCAATATGTCACGTTTATTGACGTTCAGGGTCAATTGTTGGAGCCTCCACAATTCATCAATCGTCTGTAGGTCATTCTTCAAATCGAGACTGTCGTCTAGCGTTGATACTTTGTTATAGACAACTGCATCATCTGCGAGAAGTCTTAAAGAGCATCCGACGCATTCTGTTGGATCATTTATATACGCTGTAAGCTGTAATGGTCCTACCGCACTGCCGGCCGCGGTGGCCGTGCGGTTCTGGCGCTGCAGTCCGGAACTGCGGGACTGCTACGGTCGCAGGTTCGAATCCTACCTCGGGCATGGGTGTGTGTGATGTCCTTAGGTTAGTTAGGTTTAAGTAGTTATAAGTTCTAGGGGACTTATGACCTAAGATGTTGAGTCCCATAGTGCTCAGAGCCATTTTATCCTACCGCACTTCCTTGTGGTGCTCTCGAAATTACCTTTACATCCGTCGATCTTGTTCCGTTAAGAGCGACGCGTTGAATTCTGTCTAGAAGGATGCCTTGATTCTAGTAACACATAATGGCATGCAATTCATATAGTAGATGCAGCAACGGAGAGTAATGGGGTGGGCTTTGTTTCCTGGTTTGGGCTTACAGCAGTAACTACATCGATGGCAAACACAGAGCAAATGTTTATGAAAAAACTTAACGTGGCGGAATACGTTTAACCCGTTTGGCAACAGTTTGGAAACGCATCTCTTCTGAATCAGTATGCTATTGTTTCTGCCAACGAAGCACGAGTAATTGAAGTCTTGTGCGGAAACAGTCAGGTGGATTTGCTTGTACAGACTGCTGAAAACCATAAGTTGAACCCCGTTGATTAACTAGATATTAGAGGCATACATCATTAGTTCACACAAAAACCAGGCAACAACCACGCAATGTTAGCATCAAGAAAAATTTAAACAAAATCTGCTCTCAACAGTACCAGAACTTAGCAACAAAGTCTTCCAAGAAATTAGACGACGTAGAAGCTGTTGATTTTAATTTTTTAAAGAGCACAATGGTCGTTTTGGAGCGCTGGTGATATTGTGGGAATGGTACCAGGCGGTTATGTGATCTTCCACGGCCGTCGTAAGTCATGGCAGTGAAGAAGAGTGTATGTGCAAGGCGGTTATGTGGAACCAGCGCAGTAAGTTGGGTCGACGTGGAAGCGTGCGAAAATGGCAGGAGGTACCGTTTTTGGCGTGCAGGAGGTGCCGTGTTTGGCGTGCAGGATGTACCGTGTTCGGCGTTCCTATGACCAAACTGTGTATAGGGGCGGCCGGTTTGCTTGTTATCAGTGTGGACTGTCCAACATGTCTAAAGCAGTGCTGTACCATTCACAGCAATATAACACAGCGTCAGCGCAGATTTATGAAGGAAAAGATAATAACCGAGAGGAACTGGAGGCGAAAATCGGTTTTAAACACGACAGAAATCGACGCTGTCAATGAGTGCATTTCCATCTCAACCAGTTTCCAAGCTAATATTGCGAAGAGAATCGCAAGCAATGGACACGGTGACTCGGATACTTCCCAAAAGGCCCTTATACACGGCGGCACGTGAAACTGCATCTCTTTAATGGGCCAAAGAACGAACTGGACAGGGAGCGTGAAGCGTGGTCTGATGCGCCGTGAGAGGTCTGTTTTTCAAATGATGCAGTGGCCCGAGTGTACCGACGAGCTAATAAGCCGTTTAATCAGCAGTGTGTGCAGTTCATACCGGAAGTGGTACCGTGATCTTGTGGCGTTGTTTTTCGTATCGTGTTTTGGGTCTGCTCTCTCAGGTTGCAGTGTACATGAACAAGGATGTGTAGTACTTCAGCATGTCGGTGACCTAGTGTTGCCCGTTCTTCTTCGTCTTCAGGGTGGGGATGCTGCGGACACTCCCGTCCCGCAAAATGACAACAGCCGTGTTCGCCGGACTGCACCCACACCTCCCTGTTCCGGCGTATAACGAGGGCCCCGTAACGCATTTTTACTGCTCCCCCGATAAATCACCCAGTCTTAACCGCATAGGAAATATATGAAAGTGTTAGGACCAGAGAGTGAAACGTAGTTAACATTCCACGCAGTTTGATAGCTGTAACGGATCTCATCATCAATAAATGGCTCCAGAAGGGTCTGGTATATCTGAAGAAATTTGTGGATTTCTCCTTGCCGAATTGAGGTCGCTGTCACTTCTAAATGTGATGTTACGTGGTATTAGCGTGATATTTTGTCTGGTGCCCTTACCTCGGTACGTGCCATTAAGAACCGTGAAATTATTTAGGTTCAGGATAATGAGTGCACCTCTAACGTAAGTGACTGTGGAGACTACTTGTCTTTGTTTCGATGAGTGAGTACGCGTCGTTGAGTGAGCACGAAAATAATCGGAGAAGATGTAACAGCCAATAAAACGTGGCAATTTCT
Organism: Schistocerca cancellata; assembly: GCF_023864275.1. Taxonomy (NCBI): domain Eukaryota; kingdom Metazoa; phylum Arthropoda; class Insecta; order Orthoptera; family Acrididae; genus Schistocerca; species Schistocerca cancellata. The sequence goes on from NC_064630.1 coordinate 306,933,801, forward strand.
GTACTACTATTAGAGCAATAAGTGTGTCTGTGATTTGTAATACGAGTATAAGTTTGCGATTTTTGCGAACTAACAGTGATTATTGTTGTTCTGTCAGACCGAAATCATATTGTAAAATTCTATTGTTTCAAAAAGTTCTTTCATTTTATAAAATCATTTATGTAATTGTGTACACTTGCAATAGTTAGTCTGATGTCGAAAATGTGAATTTATTTTGCAAAAACCAACTGTTTAACAACAGTCATATTATATCTTTTAACTAGTTATCTTTCTCTGTTACGACGTGTGTGGGATTCAGATACAACATCTTCAGTTCATATTTGCAGCTAGCTCGAGCATAACGTGAGATTTCAGGCTAAAAGTAACATTTCTCAATCGAAAGAAAATAAATAAATTATTTGTCGAATGTTAAGAAATAGATGACTCATTTGTTTAAAACCATTATCATTATCTGTGATACAAGAAGATAAAAAAGATGTGGAAGAAGATTGCTGTTTTATGAAAAAACGGGCAAGTGCGAGTAGCACTCACGCACTGAAGGCTCCGTACAAACTTTATTATGTATACAGATAGTGCATCTATAGGTTTTGATCAGTGAGTTTGCGAGTATATTGCCGTATCTTTTGATAGCATTGACTGAGAAGCTTGAATCTTTCTACATCGCTAAGGGACCGAAGACAATAGTTTTTGGCCTAAATTTTATCTTGATAAAGTGGTCCTATGAGGACTCCGTCATTAATGACTGAGGCACGAAACCCTAAAAAGTTAGTAACCGAGACTTCAGAACAAACTTAATGTCAGGATCCAGATCGCACAGTCTCCTCTACCTCACTGACGAAACAGTCAAAATAAAAATTACACAGATGTGAGAGATTCAAAGCCGCCACCTCTGCGACTGCACGTCACGGCGTTGATGGACACCCGCCACGGCAGCCAGTGTGAAAGACGTCACACGCTAAAGAAAACATGAGAGCAGCGGAGAACAACACGGCGGGGCACTTGGGTAATCTGCACACCAGATGTCTCCACACACTGCACTGAAAATTTGTAGTCTCAACCATGACTGAGCACAAAATTCAATTTGATATTTGTCATGCTTGTAGAGGGAACCTTAGTGACAAAAAATCGTCCGTACTGACGTTTAGGTCTGAAGAAAATAGAAAGGCTATTCTGTAGGAAAATGTTAACTTATGGAAACTCAGTTCTCATATCTTTAGCACCCTATTGTACTTAGAAGGGGACCGCATCTACTCGGTATCACCGATTTACTCCAGATTTGTAGTATATGCAGAGCTTAGCTAGAAATGAAAGTGATGGAAGTGGGAGTTCTAGATAGCCACACATCTAGAAAAATAAAATAGCAATTTTGGCGCGGCTCGGTGTGGCACGAGCCATTTATGTTAGAGTAGCTTGCAGGTATCTATTGGCGCAGAGAAAAGAGTGTAGTTCGGTAATTTGAGTGTCAGTGGGTGCATGGAATCTTGCACTGCAAATGAATCGAAATAATACTCAATAAATGGTACTAATTAATATTTTCATAAAAGGCATGAAAAGAAAAGGCAGAGTAGATTTGAGGTTGAAATTAATTTCTAAGAAAGGACTGAATCTGTAGCGACCACGAAGGAACTGCAATTAAAGAGTACAGGACTTCGTATGCCTACGAGAGAGCACTGGCACTTTTGGACTGACAGTTCAAAACACGGTGGATGTGTAGCCTATGCTGCAAAATATAGGAACTTCCTCATTACTTCATAGATAGCTGGGAAACTTACAATAACCTTAAACGAAAATGTTTTAACTGATGTGGTGAAGCCCTGTGCTGGAGAAGAAAATTCTCTCTTTAATTAACTCGTGGAGAGGTCTAATACATCCACAATTATAGGAAGAGATGTTTCAAGTTAAAGAGGATTGTCGACGTGCAGTATTAACGTCATTCTCCCAAATCCACTCCATTAATGTAACTCTGCTATGTTTATTTTTATCTTCAGGTAAACAATTTGATCAAACAGCGTCAAAACTGCTCTTATCTCATAGAGAGAGAAGAAGGAATCACATCCCGAAAACTGTACCAAAGTACATTCCACTGTCCATCATGAGCTATGCTACCCAAAATTTATGCGAAATGATAGATTACGCGTGGTTTGCTGCCAAACAGTGCGATGAGAGAGAACATTTATGACTGTAAATCAAATTTGTTTTTCTAGAGAAACTCTAAAACAAACATGCAATTGTAAAAATGCGGCGTTTATAACCTATGCAAGATGCCGAGAAAATTACTGCTTCCCTCGATTTTACGATATCACCTCTGCACGTGTAAACATCGACTGTAGAATAAAATGCATCAAATTTTACATGCGACGAGAGGAAATTATGCCTCTAGCAGTTATAAACATTGTCTATTCGACATATGAAAAAATAGTGAATTAATTATTTATATAATCTTCTATGATGTAATTGGACATATCGATGTGTATCACACAAAGACAATGATAATTGTAAATTCCTTTTATGATCTGTGTTTGTCTTCCTTTGTTTTTACCTTTTGTTGGTTGGCTTTTGTAGGTTCAGCAAGCAAGACGCATATCAAACTGAGGTCTGTTAAGAAATTGTAATTATTTGTTAATTATTACTTGAAAATAGAGTTCATTATTATTATAAACATGAGTGAATAATTATTTGTAACTTTAATTCCTCTCTCAGTAAGCATTATCTGTGTTAAGTATTTCTTTCCGCTGCAACGAGCGCAGCCACTGATGATAGTGATTTGTATCGCGTTTTTGTCTGTGTTTTCCTTAGAAACAAATCAAATGTTTGCTTGATGAAGTCTAAATAGTGCACAATACGAAAGTAGAGTGTCTGTAAAGTTCAATAAGCATTTAAAATACTTATTTGCTCTAACAATAAAAAGTCTCTATCAATTGTCTGCCGCCATCTTCACAATTATCACAGCGGCAAATTCAAATTACGCAACTCTGCAGACATAAATGCTGAACGTAATACAAATGTGTAAAAATAAATGTGCACCGGTGGTCCCGAACTCATTTTAACGAAAATAATTCGAATCAGATTGGTTCTTTAAAAACAGTGCTCATAGCACGATCGTTATAACAAACTTTTCTAGCTGATGTATGGAGCCGAAATTAATTACGCACAAGTTGCGAAGAATATTGTTTCAGGTAACATACGTCAGTGTTGTGCGCGGCTGATATTCGGTGGTATTAATGATCATTTTGCTGAAGATAACTGCTTCTTCCATCTTAATCAATAGTTGTATAGAATCTGTTGTATGAACTGTGATTTAGTGACACTTACACAACTTACAGATAACACTTTAACACGACGTTAACTTGGAGTTCTTTAGCAACTTGACCAAATCTTTAGCCGGGAGAAAAATTATGTAGTAATTACTCAGTGTAATAAAATAAGATTATCATTTTAATTTACAAATTAGTTAAATACCAAACCACTGAATAACACAGCGAGCGCCACATGTACCAAAGTATATTCCACTGTCCATCATGAGCTATGCTCCCCAAAATTTATGCGAAATGATAGATTATGCGTGGTTTGCTGCCAAACAGTGCGATGAGAGAGAACATTTATGACTGTAAATCAAATTTGTTTTTCTAGAGAAACTCTAAAACAAATATGCAATTGTAAAAATGCGGCGTTTATAACCTATGCAAGGTGCCGAGAAAATTACTGCTTCCCTCGATTTTACGATATCACCTCTACACGTGTAAACATCGACTGTAGAATAAAATGCATTAAATTTTACATGCGGAGTTCTCGTAAACGCATTACAAACCCTTATGGGAAATTTATTTGCAATCCCAAGTTCTCCTTTGCCTTTCCTCACATGCCTTTTACGACTCGACCACACGACCCTCGACTAGCGCTCTGTACTCTTTCAGTCACCTGGAAACTACGCTAGCATAAATGACTCATGCCTCACACGACCCGCGTCAAAATTTCCGCTTCTGGCCAACCCCTGCATATACCAAAAATTTGGACGAAATAGGTGATGAGCAGTAGGCGCAGTCCCTTGCTAGATCAAAGGCACATCGACATGTTTTGTGGGCTTATTCTCTTGAAAAATGATCTCGAAGAACATCTCCATTTTGTTTCTTGCTTGATTGCTGACATTATCATCCCATTTACTCGAAATTGCAGATAACTGTTCCAAAAATTCTGACGGTTATATTTTATTGCACGTTACTTGAAGAAAGTATATCGAAATGACACATTATTCAAGAGTTTTCATAAAACTTGGCATACAATACTGAAACTACCAGGAGCTGCTGATTAATAATTCTTCATTTACAACCGGTTTCGATCTTAAGCTCATCTTCAGGTGTCTTAGTCACTTATAATAGCTTACATGGTATCAAATAACTTAAAAATATCTTGTGGCCTCTGTTAATGGTCGTCTACGTATTACTATCAGGTTCCAGTTTTCCGTGTGGTTGCACTCTACATACTGAGTGACACGCAAAGTGTGTGACGTCGGATCTCCTTAGAATTGAAACGACTCAGTGGTGATGGTTGTTCCAGTCGGTATGACGTGGAACGGCGTCCCTCGCTCACGACAATGCTACCCTATAACTAGTAGAAAAACACAAACTCCTCGCGGGTTTTGGTCATATTTCAGATGCAGTCTTTCGTGATTAATGTCAATATTTCAATAGAGCGGCACGTCAGAATGTGTAAGCCGCTCTTTCTTCTTCACTGATAAACGCGGCAATTGCATCTCTCGATGGCGCGATGACTCCCTTGACCTGAAATAATGACCACTAGTTTTCTTTTGTTGTGAGCCCGCGACAGACCTTTAGGCTTGCGCGAACTGGCTAACTGTAGTCCTTTTTATTATGCCCGGTTAGATAATGGATGTTGAATATTAATAATATAAAGTCTTGAATCTTCAGCCCATCACCCAAATCGTAGCCACATTATGGAATTGCGAGGATGTTAAGTTGATAAAATTGTAATTCCGTCGTCAAGACGTCGCTACGTGACGTGTTCAATAACTACACGACGTAATTCCAGAGATAACATACAGTTAACCAATGTTCAGAATGCGTCGTAATCTTGGGACAAATCGATGACAGTTCACTGTTAAATAATCTTGAATTCATTTTTCACTTCATAATGTTCTACTAGTCAATTAATTTTCACTAATACACATGATAATGTCTATTCAATTATGTAGGCGACATGAAGAATTAGAGTTTGAATCCAATTTTATTGTTCCTCGTAATTAATTGTCGCTACGCTGAGCAGGCACACCGATTTCTCACTCAGGGAATGTTTCCGTTTGCATCAGTAATCCTGTCGTTAACGACACTGACAACTCGGCGCAATTGTACGTTCTTCGTGTTTGCGATGGTCTGTTACCTACTAGAGACTAATAATTGTTTTTCTGTCGGCGATCTTTTTTTTTGAATGTCCCTGAATGTTCGTGCTTATTCAGTGTCACGAAGGCTAAGTCCCATCACAAATCTCACACGATTTAATTTCGTCGCGAATCTCCGTATTCCGTTAGCTTTCTAACGATAAAGATGACTTTACTTTAGTATGACTTCTGAATAATACTTCAGTCTATATCGCAAAACTTTTAAACTTCCGATTAGCTTAAAACAGTCTAGTAGCACTTACATGTATACTGCTATCGCAATAGTAGTAGAGAGCGACTAGATAGCAACTGAAGCTAACATTTGCATTTCCGAGTTACATTGTAGTCACACCGAGCTTTCTTCTCGATGCGGCTACAACTCTTTTCTATGGTAAATGTTATCTTTGGCCAGTTTACCATCTGGGCTTTAACCTTCGTTATAAATTATTTTGCAATTCTTTCTTGGATGTTTTTCTTGCGTATCCTATTATATTCTTTCATTTAGTCTCTATTTCATGATAATTATCCACATGACATTCCTGTTGCTCAAATTATCACAAGTGTAAATTTTGTCTCCATTAGCTGCCGTCACTGTCAAGATGACTAATTTTCCTACTTCTTTTACAACAAAGAGTTGTTTATTAGGGTTTCTGTAATTGGTGTGTTATAAGTGTCTCCAGACGAAAATACTTACGAGCTGTGGCGCACCTCCTGCAAAACATACACGGTCCAGTCCAATTAATGTGACCACCGCCTTTGTTCTATGTCAATAAGCAATAACCACTAGCAATGGAGCGTAAATGAAGCATGTCGGGGGAACGCGGAAAACAGTGCAGACGTTGTCGCAAAGCGGAAATGGAGCGTTATCTGACGTCCAAATGGGAACGATCGTTGGCTTTCGGACCAAGGGTGGAAGCATTTCAGTAACGACTAAGTTTGTGAACTTCTTCTGTGCCGCCGTGGTTAAAGTCTACCACGCGTGGCAAAATGGTGCTACCCGAAACCTGCACCGAGGTAAATATGGTGAACACTGCCGTAGATGAGAGGGTTGAACGATGGCTGCGGAAATGTGTACAGGCGAAAAGCCGTGCAACTGTTGAGCAACTAAGCGCCCAGATGAACCAAGGGGCTACCAACAGTGTCCCCCCGAAGACTATTAATCGAACATCTGGAGCAGGCGCCTGATTCATTCACCCATGCTGACTGCTGTTCATCTGTGACGAAGGCTGAAATTTGCTCTCCAGTACCGCGACTGGACGTCCGTTGTTAGTGACAGTTGATCTTTATAGCTGAATTACGTTTTATGCTACATTGGACGGGAGGAAACGTAATGAAAGCAAACATCCACCGACAGCCTTTGGAAGGGCCCAGGCCAGAGAAGGGAGTATTATATGGCGGAGGTTCGAGTCCTCCCTTGGGCATGGGTGTGTGTGTGTGTATTTGTCCTTAGGATAATTTAGGTTAAGTAGTGTGTAAGCTTAGGGACTGATGACCATAGCAGTTAAGTCCCATAAGATTTCACACACATTTGAACATTTTGGAGTATTATAGTTTGGGGAACGTTTTCGTGTTATTCCCTCGGTTGTCTCGTCAGTCTGGGAGGCACAATGGACGACACAAGTATGCATCTATCTTTGATGACCACATTCAGCCTTCTGACATTTACGTTCTTGCGAATGGGTGGTATATGTTGGAAGTAAAATACTTATACAACAATAAATTTGCCAGTTGTAAACCGTCTTAAGGTGTAATTACATTGTGTAATTTCATAAGCAAGAGACTGTCATTGTCAAGGAAAATACAGCCTCTTGAAAACAGTATTTTATGTTGGTCATAATGTGAGGGCGGAAAAAATCATACGTGCTTGGTAATTCCAGTGTCAACAAAAGTCAAATTAGTAGACTCAGAAATCATTAGTTTTTCATTTACCTACTACCTACTTTTTGCATCTCTCGTCTGAGCGTGTCCTGTATCACAGACCTATACACAAAAAATAATTTCAGTTCTTTGCTTAGGTCTTGTATCCAAAGTAATAGATAAGTGGAGTAGCTGGTTATAGCTGGGAACAGCGTAAATTCTACTCATGATTTTACGGTTCTCGTACCGTACAGAAAGCTGGTCATTTCTCTAACCGAGCAGCGAATACATTTTTAATTTTGTTCGAATGCTATTAAACCAAATTAAATTCACCATGCAAAGAAACAAAGTAACATTCCCACCCGGTTACTTGGTTACAATAAGTACTTTATTTAGGAATACCTAACAGTTTCTATGTTTAACTCATTCTCATGTACCTACACAAACGGTTCTGGACACATTCTCCTAGTAAATATGTACCAAATATCACATGCCATGCACATTTACACATGGTATGGTCACTAGTGAACACAACGTGCAGACAAAATGGCCAATGGTGTTAAACAAAGTACTTATAAGTGGATATACAATGCCTTTCCTTGAATTTATTAAGGCTTTTGTGTCCATCACGATCAAATCAATGCAAACAGTTCTTATGTATTTGCACTCACAATTAAAAGGGTAAAATACATAGAGAATTCATAAAAGCTGGAAGAGTCGGTGGTGTCATTTATGGGAGACAGAAATACCATTAAGTGGTACGAAAAAATGAGGATAACATTCTCAAACATTGTGGAATATTATCGGTTTCCTTCCGACCTACTACATATTAATGAAATAGAGTCCTTTTCTGTGATACTACTCGTAATGCAGCATTGACCTATCCTGCCACTACACTAAAATGGCCTAAAATATAGTTCTTTGTGCTAGATTACATATTACCAACACTAAACATGTTTGTCTTTCCTGTACTGGGAACACCAAACTCTCATTTACTTACGAATACTACCACAGAAATAAATATAGACAGAGGAACGATTTTTAGCACAAAAATCAACTGAGACGGAGCGTTACCTCACTTGTACACGGATGGCGAAGAAAATCAGACGTGGCGTTAAATTTTATTTTAACTGATGTAGAGAATTTAGGGAAACTAGGGTAACGTTAGACTAGGTGGAAGAGTGACGATTTGAATTTTGAACCTATGTGTCTTAATCACTTATCGACTTTTCTCGGTACTGTTACTTGAAAACTGTCCACTGTGATGACGGTTTCAGAATTACTGTGTTATCCCTGTGGTTCTCGCGCATTGTATCACCTGATAATTTTTTCACAGTGCAGGAAAAGATATTCGCTACAGTTTCTCACTGCCGACTAACACATTTTAAGCATGCTTAACAGTGTATCTTTCACCATTAAAACTGTAAATTCACTTCATGTGTCTCTTTACAGACAAAAGTCTCTGATCGCCACTTTGACGATGCTCGCAACTAATCGTATCATAGAAACTAAAAATTTGTGAGGTAAAAAACACCCACATATTGGGATTCAAATATCTGTCCATTCATGTTTACTATTTTCCGCGGTTTCCTAACACCTCTAATTGGACATGGCCGGAAGGCTCCTCATAAATCGCCAAGGTCCAACGCTTTTCCCATCTTTGTGCCGTCCGAAGCTGTTCTCTGTCTCTAGCGACCTTAATAACGGTGGGATTAAACGCTAATCTCCTTCTTCCATTGCACATCACCGATAGGCACCAACAGAATTGAGTCATGGAAAACAGTGCGTGTTTGGGGTGGGGATGGAAGGAGGGGGAGAGGAAGAACGACACATAATCGTTTTTACATCCATGAGTGATACTAAAACAATTTTTAACAGTTCTGGAAATATGGGAGGGTACATTACCTTGCGGAATGTCCAAATTGCCTGTAGAATGCTGTAGGGCAATAAATACGTGTAAGGTGATACGACTGTAAGGTCAAAGGGTATCAATGAAAAGATTGCTGATAATAGTCTTCTACTCTGTAAGAATAGCAACAATACGGAGCTCATTGGAAGACAGGAATGAAAAGTGTGAAGTCATCTCCTAAATTTCGGTGACAGGATAAAACACACAAATGTAAAGGCTGTGAATTCAGCTCAATATTTAGGGAGTACAATTACGAATAACTTACGTTGGATCGATCACATGGATAATATTGTGGGCAAAGCAAACCAAAGACAGCTATTTATTGGCAGAACACCTAGAAAATGCAACCGTTCTACTAAAGTGAGTGCTTACGCTCGCTTGGCCGCCATCTTCTGGAGTACTGCTGTGCAGTATTTGACTCGCATCAGACAGGATTGACAGAGGACATCGGAAAAGTTCAAAGAATAGATACACGTTAAGTATTTTCGCAAAACAGAGGAGAGTGGGCCACGGATATGATATGCGAACTGAGGTGGCAGTCTTTAAACCAAAGGCGATTTTCGTTGCTGCAGGTTCTTCTCATGAAATTTCAATTCGGAAACTTTGTCCTCTGAGTGTGAAATACTTTGTTGGCGCCCACCTACATAGGAGGGAAATATCATAATAAAATAACAGAAATCAGAGCTCGCACAGAGAGATTTAAGTTTTACTTTTTCCCTCGCGCTGTTCGAGAGTGGAACGTTAGAGTAATAGCTTGAAGTTGATTAGATGAGTTGTCTGCAGGCACTGAAGTGTGAATTGCAGAATAATCGTGTAGATGTAGAATAGTCAGCTGAATATAGAATATGAGTTGCGAATAAACCTTATAAAGAAGAAAATATGAGAATAGCGACAAACAAAAAATTAACATCGGAGCCCACATAGTATAAGAAGGAAAGAAATTAGAAATTCTGCCATCTTAAGAGCAAAACAACGAACGACTAACGAAGCAAGGAATGAGAAGCAGACAGGCACAGGCAAAGAATTTGTTTCGCGGGAAAAGGCAGTATATTAGACTTTAAAATGGCTCACATGGCTCTGAGCACTATGGGACTTAACATCTGAGGTCATCAGTCCCCTAGATCTTAGAAGTACTTAAACCTAACTAACTTAACGACATCACACACATCCATGTCCGAAGCAGGATTCGAACCTGTGACCGTTGCGGTCGCGCGGTTCCAGACTGAAGCGCCTAGAACCGCTCGGCCATTCCGGCCAATTTATTAGACATTCCTTTGAGAAGTTGAACCGGAACTTAAGAGTACAGGAATAGCTGAGATGAGGTAAGTGCAGTGATAAGATACGAAAGGAAGCGCTCCACGTAATCGGCGAAGGAAGGAGGGTAGCACCACGTGTGAAAACATATTGCTATAACTTCCATGGTACTAGAGGACGAAGTAAGGGTAAACTTAGTGAGGGTATACAGAAATTGCAATACGCATTACAAATAATTGAGAAAGTTGGGTGGGAATATTACTCTGAAGAGGAAACAGAGATGGACTGCAACAACTAGTTCAACATTCAAAATTATAGAAACTACAGAGGTAAATCGATAGTCCCGTACACAACAGCTGCGAGGCTGTTGTTCACATTCATGGATGAAACTTCCTGTATCCTACTACGTCTGCAGCAAAAAATCATGCAGTTCTATTCACTCTTTATGACAGGATGTTTGTACATAATAAGAACATGTGTGGTCCTCTCACGTATTTTTTTCAAGTCATCCTATGCAAAAGTTCAACATAAATAAAACTGAGAAATTGGCACCTAGTACAGAACTTCACGATGAAAACACAATATGCTTGACCGTACTCTTGCACGGGTGATAACCAATCACACGTTGTATGTTTACGTTGGTGCACCTGACAAATTCAGTGACCTCGAAATTGACCATCCATGAAGTATGAAAATATTTCTTCGACAAAATGCAGCAAACTTGATTTCATTCCTTATTCAAACGGAGATTAATTATTGATCGTTATTCATAGGAGAATGAGACCAGTTGTATTGCGAAGTTATATCACTACTTTTCGTATTAGTTAGATTAGAGTGTACGGGCAGCACTGTGGGCACCAAACGCATGAAACAGCCACAAAGAATCTAAATATTTTAGAAAATGACAAGAAAATAATAGAAACCAGTCATGGTTTTGATGAAATATGACGTAATCACTGCTTTCGGCACAATGATCCAACGTCAAAAATTTTTATATGTTGAAGCAGTGTTTGATAGCAAAAATATTTGTTTTAGTAAAATGTATCTAATGATGAGCATACAGGCTGAAGCCAGTTATCAAATAAAAGTTTGCTGGATTAAAGACAATTCCACAACTTTCAGTCGTGGCTTAAAGATATGTGATCGCCTGCTTTCATTACAATACAACGTACATTCTATTTTGTAAAGCTGTGGAACCGAAAGTGAATAGAAAACGCTGACGGAACTTGCGAAGCTCACAGAAACAACTTCCTTGTGAATTTCAGCAAGTCGAGAATCGCCTATTCCCAGTTCCATATTGTCGTCTTGGACAGCAGCTGTGTAGGCTGCGCGCGGAGTTTTTATCTGGGCTAACAAAGCCCGAATGTGAAGCGGGCTGTTCCGTTCGGTCGTTCTGTGTGGCGCTTTAGATTTCCTGGTACCGCGCACACCTGTTTGAAACATCGTGCTATTCGATCCATAAGCTGCGCGGGGTAGCCGCGCGGTCTGCGGGGGTCTTGCCACTGTCCGCGCGGCTCCCTCCGTCGGAGGTTCGAGTCCTCCCGCAGGCATGGATGTGTGTGTGTGTGTGTGTGTGTCTGTGTGTTTGTGTGTGTGTCGTCCTTAGCGTAAGTTAGTTTAAGTTAGGCTAAGTAGTGTGTAAGCTTAGGGACCGATAACCTCAGCAGTTAGGTCCCATAAGTCCTTACCACAAATTTCCATATTTTTATTCTTGAGACTTGATTCTGGCTTGAAGGTGGATAGAACTACACTTTTAACAGCAACAAATTTAGCAGAATCTTATGGAATTAATAGATTGTCAGTTATCCATTTGTGTGCAGTGTTCGATTCCCGGCTGGGTCGGAGATTTTCTCCACTCAGGGACTGGGTGTTGTGTTGTCCTTATCATCATCATTTCATCCCCATCGACACGCAAGTCACCGAAGTGGCGTCAACTTGAAAACTTGCACCAAGCGAATGGTCTACCCGACGGGAGGCCCTAGCAACACGGAATTTCCATGTGTGTGCAATGTGTTGTTAATGACGCACATCAGACGCAGGGAGAACTTGAGGCTAGCTGAGTACTGGTAACATATCGTTAACTTACACCTCAAACCCTGTGAAGTAGGTAAGAAATGGAATGAAATATGCATTCCAGATGGTCACGTATGATTGGTAGAACGTTGTTCGCGTTAAGCCAACACCAGGTTTCAGCCCCAGGTCAGCACACAGTTATAACACGGCAAGAAGTTTAGAGACCGCACATACGTTAAAAAAAAGTGTAAATCTACTGAACAATCAGTTCTTGGCTGATGGTGCAAGTATTTTGCCCAATTCCATCATAGCTGAAACAATAGAAGGAGCAATAAAGGAAATACTGAAAAGTATTATTGGTTGGTTCTAGATAAGTGGCATATCACTTGGGAAAAACAATTAATTAATTACGTAAAGGCAAGATACATCATCGTCAATAAAAATGCAGCATGGGGGAAAGCAAGTACGTAAAACTGATTGTCCAGATTTCCTAGATGTGAATACTGATCAAAACTTGAAATGTAAGTCACCTGGAACAGATCTTCTCAAATGATTAAGTTTAGAAACACTAGCTCTGCATATAATTGCCTATTTTGCCCATGAAACCATCAGAAAATTAGCCTAATTCGCAAATTTCCATTCAGAGATGTTACATGATGGAGTAACTTTTTCAGGCAATTCCACAGATATACAGAGATTCACTGCACGAAACATGCTGCAAGGATATCCTCTAGTGTCCACGCTTGTTAGTTAGATATTAGTTAAGTGTTCCCTACATCATTTGAATGACTGTTTTATTGAAATGATGTGGAATGAGTAAGTTTACAGTACATGTATAAATGGTTCGTGTTAACATTAATAAACACATTATTATTTTGTTCTATTCATACAACTTTAAGGATTCATGTAAGGAGAAAGCCACCTACTTTACATGATATATTACTCATATAGATAAATTTGACTTCTTCTATAGGAGAATTTTAGAGAAACACGTTGTTTACCTCTTATATCAAGAAGAACTTTTATTTATAAAGAATAGCTTATCGACTGTATTTGTAGTGTATCGATTTATGCATATCAAAAAATTTGGAGCGTTCTACTCTGTTTACAGACTCCTGCTCATGTGCTACATCAATTGCTGGTATGACTTCTTTGTTGTATAGTATGAATATAGAGTGTTCTTTCAAAATTTAGGGAGAGTCCATTTTCTGTGAAAAACTTTATAATTCTTTGGCAAATATCTTTTACAATCTCTTGTGTTGCTTTCTCCCTAATGAGACTCAATCCAATACTAATACTGTCTGCAAAATGTATCTATTCTGGTTGTAGAATGTTAGGTCTGTCATCCAAAGATACAAGAAACAGGATTCGACTCAAAATTACTGCCTCTGTGTTTTCTTCCAAGACCCTAAAATTTACTAGCCTTCTGAGATAGTTTGAATTGTTCAGTACAACATTTTGCATACTGTTTATTAACTATGAGTCAATTAAGATGTGTGTAAAGCCATCTTGTCTCCAAAACTTGAGGTTTTCTAAGAGAATAACATGATTTACACAATCAAATCCCTTGAAAAGATAACAAAAAGTATGAACTGGTGATGATATATTATTTAAGGCTTGTCCCTTGATGAGCGAATGTATAAATGGCGTTCTACGTCCAGCAACCCTTATGAAAACTAAACTGTGATATATTGATTAAATTGTTTACGGTTAAGTGTTAGACTACTCAAAAGTGCATAACTTTTTAGAATATTTTGGAAAAAGTTATCAGTAGAGCAGCTGGATGAGAATTGTTTAAGTCTGTCTTGCCACCTTTGTTGTGAAGGGGGTTAACAATTGCATGTTTTAACCTGTCTGGAAAAATTCCCTGTGCTAATGCTGGATATATCACTAAACATGTTACATATTAAATTGTAACAACTTATCAGAATTCTGTTTGAACGTCCATCAAGACCACACGAGCTTTTGTCTTTTAGAATTTTTATAATTCTATTACTTTCAGTGAAGGATGTCAGTGCTACTTCTAGCAGCTTAATGTTTTGTGGAATGACATTTCACATATTCTCTAGCTTCTTCAATTGAACCATTCAATTCTCTTTTTGCTTCTACATTTGGAAAGTGTTTGTTAAAAGTACTTGTAACTTGTGAATTATCAGTCACAACATTGTCATTTAGTTTATTTGCTATGGTATCTTGTGCACTGATTGGCTATTCTGTCTCCCATTTGACAATATCCCACATAGTTTTTATCCTGTTACCTGTATTACACTCCTGGAAATTGAAATAAGAACACCGTGAATTCATTGTCCCAGGAAGGGGAAACTTTATTGACACATTCCTGGGGTCAGATACATCACATGATCACACTGACAGAACCACAGGCACATAGACACAGGCAACAGAGCATGCACAATGTCGGCACTAGTACAGTGTATATCCACGTTTCGCAGCAATGCAGGCTGCTATTCTCCCATGGAGACGATCGTAGAGATGCTGGATGTAGTCCTGTGGAACGGCTTGCCATGCCATTTCCACCTGGCGCCTCAGTTGGACCAGCGTTCGTGCTGGACGTGCAGACCGCGTGAGACGACGCTTCATCCAGTCCCAAACATGCTCAATGGGGGACAGATCCGGAGATCTTGCTGGCCAGGGTAGTTGACTTACACCTTCTAGAGCACGTTGGGTGGCACGGGATACATGCGGACGTGCATTGTCCTGTTGGAACAGCAAGTTCCCTTGCCGGTCTAGGAATGGTAGAACGATGGGTTCGATGACGGTTTGGATGTACCGTGCACTATTCAGTGTCTCCTCGACGATCACCAGTGGTGTACGGCCAGTGTAGGAGATCGCTCCCCACACCATGATGCCGGGTGTTGGCCCTGTGTGCCTCGGTCGTATGCAGTCCTGATTGTGGCGCTCACCTGCACGGCGCCAAACACGCATACGACCATCATTGGCACCAGGGCAGAAGCGACTCTCATCGCTGAAGACGACACGTCTCCATTCGTCCCTCCATTCACGCCTGTCGCGACGCCACTGGAGGCGGGCTGCACGATGTTGGGGCGTGAGCGGAAGACGGCCTAACGGTGTGCGGGACCGTAGCCCAGCTTCATGGAGACGGTTGCGAATGGTCCTCGCCGATACCCCAGGAGCAACAGTGTCCCTAATTTGCTGGGAAGTGGCGGTGCGGTTCCCTACGGCACTGCGTAGGATCCTACGGTCTTGGCGTGCAGCCGTGCGTCGCTGCGGTCCGGTGCCAGGTCGACGGGCACGTGCACCTTCCGCCGACCACTGGCGACAACATCGATGTACTGTGGAGACCTCACGCCCCACGTGTTGAGCAATTCGGTGGTACGTCCACCCGGCCTCCCGCATGCCCACTATACGCCCTCGCTCAAAGTCCGTCAACTGCACATACGGTTCACGTCCACGCTGTCGCGGCATGTTACCAGTGTTAAAGACTGCGATGGAGCTCCGTATGCCACGGCAAACTGGCTGACACTGACGGCGGCGGTGCACAAATGCTGCGCAGCTAGCGCCATTCGACGGCCAACACCGCGGTTCCTGGTGTGTCCGCTGTGCCGTGCGTGTGATAATTGCTTGTACAGCCCTGTCGCAGTGTCCGGAGCAAGTATGGTGGGTCTGACACACCGGTGTCAATGTGTTCTTTTTTCCATTTCCAGAAGTGTATTTATTTCTGTCAGCATGCATGTATTTCTGCACTTTTAATGACTTACATTAAAATATTACAGTCGTTTTGTAGCATGCAAGTAATGTCAGATGTTGGTTTACTCTGGCCTTTATATAAATTTCTGTCTTCACCTTAAAGAATTAAGTAAAATTTGAAAATAATAGTAGCGTTCACTAATATAAGACTAAAAATAAAAATAGAATCGACTGTCCGCTACTTAACTGTAGTCTTGTACAGAACATGGGAATGTATGCAGGCAAACACCAACTACTTAGCTACGAGTTGCAACCAGCAAGTTACCGTTAGATTGGAGGATGAGGGACAAAATCCTACAAAGTTTTTCACAGATTAGGAACGTGGGACATAACTCTTTACTATGAGTGTTAAACAGTTTATGGATGTGGTAACGAAAGGGTAACAAGGTACTCCCTTGAGGAGTACCATTCTTCTGTTGAAGGTACCTGAAAGATATTACTTTACCAGATTTTTCTTGGATTATAAATTAATACCTATTGCTAATATTGTATTAACGTGAAAGATGAGAGTTACGAAAGAAATCTATATTAGCAACATCTCTGGTGGAGAAATAGGTAGCCGAAACTTATGTAAAGTGTTTTCTCGAGACTAAAGAGGTAATTTTTATATTATTGGAATGTGAACTTAAATCTAGTTATCCATCAATGACTGGAATTGTTATCGTAAGCATCTGAAGTGACAAAAGGTATTTGAGTTTTTTGGAAATATCACTTTCACAGTCAAAGACGTGGCGTATGTTGCTGTGCGCTTGGGAAGTAGCGTCTCTGGACTGATATAACGACCGATCAACAGCTACGGTAATCATCATTTGTAAGGATCCTCAGTGCAGATAAGTCAAAGGACCTACGACCGTGTGACGTCTTTTGCGTAAGGGATATAAGTGCAAAAGACGCAAGTTTAGACGAAAGCGCATTCGCGATTTGTGCCTGAAATGTACTTGTCTGCCGGCATGAAATGTATTTCAGTTACAACCAGCATACATTGTCAAGTTCTCGGCAGAAATGAGGAGTGGAAATATTACGTTATCGGTTACAATCTACAGGAAATTAGTGATGTTTCTGTGAATACTGATTTGCGTGAAAGTGGGATGTAGCTCTATGAGTCCTTTCAGCATTGTAAGTACGTACGTCGTTTCATATATCGCACACAACGAAACTTGTCGCTGTATAATTGTTTCCTTCTAGGACAATGATTTCCATTGACTGTTTTTAGCTTTGAGTTGCTTAATGAACTGCTCTTCCTGAATGTGTGACTTATAGTTACTCATTAATCAGACGTATGACTAGTGTATAACAGAAGTTGAGGAGTATCAGGTAAATCGATATAGAACAATTATCGAGCGAGAGATAAGTGGCTCCATGATTCAATATTTACTGGGGCTCATTATTTTGCTGTTGAAATTTATAAATAAAATAATTACGTTTCATTCATTCTCAAATACATCTGCAACATTTTATACGTTTTTTAGTAATGAGACCGAAATAGACGTAATCGACTTGTTTGTATTGGAAGGCTGACGTAGAAACGGCCTGGTATAAACGTATGCGAACTTTCCCTTTATGGCGCTGTGTAATACGACATCGAGCACCTGTAATCAATTGCATCAAAGACCAACAGCTCCATTAAGCATCCCGTTCTGGCCGAGCGCGTTTGAACCTGCTTGTGTCCCCTGCCCTTGACTGTCAGTTTCGGTTTCCAAAAGCGCCCCACAGTATCGATCTCCCTCTAAGCGGTAAGGAGATCACACCCAGGTAATACAGTATATGCTAAACTATCACTTCGCTTATCTCTGGCCCACAAAAAGGATGACATTTAATGACACGGCCGTTCATGAAACTAACTACTCGATGAGTGACCTTTTCAAACTGTTTATTTCTCTTGTCATCATTGTTTCGTGACCGGAAAGAAAACTTTTTTTTCAGGAGTGGTAGTTTCCCTGTGTGTACGTCACGCAATTATTGATTTTTAGGTGCTGATAAATGGAACTCTTCTATAAATATTATTTCTATAAACTTATCAGCTTTCATTTGCACCATCCAACGTGAATCCTCGTTAAGATTTTTACATTTAATAATTTCTTCGCCATTTTTATATTTCGTTGTCTAGTGCCTCTCTGGTGCCTCTATCTTTCGTAACGTCATCGAATACGTTTTCAATCTTTTTTATTGTTCTTCTTTATATTATCCTGGTCAACCACTTTGATGCATGATCTGTCAAGCTGGTTGTACGATTGTTGTTGTTGCTATGGTGTTCAGTCCAGAGACTGGTTTGACGCAGCTCTCCATGCTACTCTATCCTGTGCAAGCTTCTTCATCTCCCAGTACCTACTGCAACCTACATCCTTCTGAATCTGTTTAGTGTATTCATCTCTTGGTCTCCCTCTACGATTTTTACCCTCCACGTTGACCTCCAATACTAAACTGGTGATCCCTTGAAACTTCAGAATATGTCCTACCATCCGATCCCTTCTTCTAGTCAAGTTGTGCCACAAACTTCTCTTCTCCCCAATCCTATTCAACACCTCCTCATTAGTTATGTGATCTACCCATCTAATCTTCAGCAATCTTCTGTAGCACCACATTTCGAAAGCTTCTATTCTCTTCTTGTCTAAACTATTTATCGTCCACGTTTCACTTCCATACATGACTACACTCCATATAAATACTTTCAGAAACGACTTCCTGACACTTAAATCTATACTCTATGTTAACAAATTTCTCTTCTTCAGAAACGCTTTCCTTGCTATTGCCAGTCTACATTTTATATCCTCTCTAGTTCGACCATCATGAGTTATTTTGCTCCCAAAATAGCAAAACTCATTTACTACTTTAAGCGTCTCATTTCCTAATCTAATTCCCTCAGCATCACCCGATTTAATTCAACTACATTCCATTATCCTCGTTTTGCTTTTGTCGATGTTCATCTTATATCCTCCTTTCAAGACACTGTCCATTCCGTTCAGCTGCTCTTCCAGGTCCTTTGCTGTCTCTGACAGAATTACAATGTCATCGGCAAACCTCAAAGTTTTTATTTCGTCTTCTTGGATTTTAATCCCTACTCTGAATTTTACTTTTGTTCCTTTACTGCTTACTCAATATACAGATTGAATAACATAATGGATAGGTAACAACCCTGTCTCACTCCCTTCCCAACCACTGCCTCCCTTTCATGCCCCTCGACTCTTACAACTGCCATCTGGTTTCTGTACAAACTGTAAATAGCCTTTCGCTCCTTGTATTTTACCCCTTCCACCTTCATAATTTGAAATAGAGTATTCCAGTCAACATTGTCAAAAGCTTTCTCTAAGTCTACAAATGCTAGAAACGTAGGTTTGCCTTTCCTTAATCTATTTTCTAAGATAAGTCGTAGGGTCAGTATTGCCTCGCGTGTTCCATCATCTTTACGGAATCAAACAGATCTTCCCCGAGGTTGGCTTCTACCAGTTTTTCCATTCGTCTGTAAAGAATTCGTGTTAGTATTTTGGAGCCGTGGCTTATTAAACTGAGAGTTCGGTAATTTTCACATCTGTTAACAGCTGCTTTCTTTGGGATTGGAATTATTATATTCTTCTTGAAGTCTGAGGGAATTTCGCCTGTCTCATACATCTTGCTCACCAGATGGTAGAGTTTTGTCAGGGCTGGCTCTCCCAAGGCTATCGTAGTTCTAATGGAATGTTGTCCCAATTATCAGCCCTTACTGTCTACGGGATTACGTTAATGATATTCTTCCGAAAGTCGTATGCTATGCCTTCAGACTTCTAAATTTTACATACTTACTTGAATATTCGAATGATTGCCACTTCGTCCAGTGATGTTATATGGTCCACTTGTTTTGTTTAACTGCAGCTGTACCAATTCTCTGTCAAACTCCAATTCTGAGTTCCATAAATCGAAATCCATTTAATCTTCTATCACGTTGTCAGACAGTTTTTCCCTCTCGAAGAGTCTCTCAACATAAGGGAAGATCGTTGTGCCTCGGAACACTGTTAACGCTTTCGCCTTTAGCCATCCCTGTAATTGAAATTTAATATATTTTCTTATTCCAGTATGAAATTCTAGCATTCATTTTGCGTGTTTCAGTCTTTTATGGGAGAATAAAAATTTTATCCCGGGAAAGTAAAGTTGTCTCAAACGTGAAAAGGTGTTCCAAAGTTCAATATTGCCATGTATCTAATAACAAATGTTCTATTCAAATTTACAAGTGTTGCAATCGAGAAAATCTTGCAAGTGCTATATTTAATAGTCTGCGTGTAGCATTGTTAGTCTACAGCACTCTAATATTCACAAGTGAAATCAAATTAAGAAAAAGTTTTATCAAAAACCAGTTACAAGTTATAAACTTTGCAATTGACACAAATTTTCAGTTTAGAGATACGGAATATTGTTGAGACATCAAAGAAACTCATTTTATTGGCAAATATCACGTCTTCCACGCCTAAAAAGAAATTCTGTTTCCAAGTACAATATGGTGCGCAACTGACAAAGCGTGGCTTAACCGTCCACATGTTATGTAATAATTTTAAAATTAGACAGACTTTTACTCGCCATGAAACTCTGTAACTGAAAATTAATAGTGTACGTAAAATAGTGTTAATATGTTATATAGAATTTAAATATGTCGAACTCGTAATTCTACAAATCTGCACAAAACACAATGTCATGTCTTTTAACAGCAAAAGAAGTGGTTAATGCTGCAACTGCTTGTGGCGGTCTGAAGGTCTCGGTCTGTCATGTGATTCTAAAATCTGTCACTAGAGTGAAACGCAGACTAGAAAACATCTTATGTTCCTACGTACATCAGTCTCCAGAAACATGTGTTCCTATGTACATCAGCCTCCGCAACAATTCTCACCCCTACTCTTTCCACCTATCTGCTGTCTCCTCTGCGTTTAACGGCGAAATTCCTTTTTCACCCCAAATGTTGGCGCCTTTGACTACCAACGAAGAAATACTGAAGAAAGGTACACAATGTTGCGATTAGGTACGGAAAAACTCTCTCCCAATATCAGTTACCTTAAATCTTCAATCAGAGAGCTTTTTTCCAAAGTGAAACGCGTTTCTAAACACTAAAAATGATAATGTAATGAACAAATACATAAAATTAAAATAAATTATCTTAAAAGCTAATAATTTGTAAGTAGTTGTTTGTAGAAGATAAACAAACAAGGTATATTTTTAATTTCATAGGAATATCCAGCAATTTATATGACAGGATCTTTAAAGCAAACATCCTAACTTTTCAGCAAGACAATGCTGTGCCCTGTTTCAGGCCAGAGACCGTAAAATATAGTATCAGATCTATCTGGCTTGTCACTTGATATTAGCAGTGGATATACGAATTGTATTTCTCACGTTGTCTCTTGCTAGAGCCTACGAAAGACGTACGGAAGGAGTGAAATTTGTGCTTGAATGTCATATTGACACAGAGGTCGTAAGTGATGGAGCATTAGCAATGTTTTACAAGTATTGTACAGAAAGAAGGCGATCGATTAAAGGCTGTTTACCCACAATGGCTGGAGCTAGTTAATGAAATCGTCAGAAGTAGAAATCAGTATGTTATTACGGAAATATTAACCCAGTCCCTGTGTCTTAAACGTTGCATCGTCTCACACAGATTCATGAGTGGGAATGGTGTAGATTTTCTTATGACGACTGAACCGGAAAATAGTTCTCTGGAGCTAAAATATTGTAGAGTGGTGTTATGGAACTAGTGCATGATGCTGCATAGTGGACGTTGAGACCCAGAGAATTCCTTACGATACCATCAAACAAATAACAAAAATATTGGGTTGTCGCTTTCGAAATAAGTTCCAAAAAGCATTAATTATTATATAACTTGTGCACTTCAACATCTGACACAGTGTATCAAACTAAAGTTCCAAACATCTTAAACATTCTGAGCGCCCACACTGCCATCTGTGAGTGTTACGCAGAGCACCAAATTTAGGAGGAGAGCTCGACTTTATCACAAAAAACCCACAAAAACGCATTTTATTCTTCAGGTTGTGATGTTACAAACTGGAGCGAGGTTCCTTTTACTTATTTTTAAGGTAATACGGTGATAAACTGATAATTTTTATAATATTTGCATTCAAAGATGCACCAAGTGGTAACTTACCAAACAAACTGTAATTTACTGCCATTTCACTTAATGTATAAACCTTTCAAACTATGTAAATTTGAAAAGTTAATGTGAGGTGTAGAATGTGAAGTAATTTAATAATGTGCTGTCAATTGCGTTCTGACGTGAGTTTGCATGTGTGCAGTTGCCAGGAAAGTCAGCAGTAGTGTCGAAAAGGAAAAGATACGTAATTAGGCCGTACCTCTTCTCATGGTATTCTAACATATTTAACTGAATTTTTCTTACGAGGGCATTCGGATGAGTATTTGACTGGTGGACAGTACTACCAAACTCATGAATGTTCATTAAGAACTGCTGGTTTTTAAACACTAATCGTCTGCCTTGTAGGGAGACATGAGTGCTGTACTGTTGCTAGTCTGATATTTAAGGCTCTGTGCACGCTGAGGTATGCTCTCATTCGCTAATTTTTTGCTCGGCCTAATCTTGCCCACCTCATTTTACTCATGACAAATCGAAGACAGGGTTAATGTCTTACTAATTCAGAGTATTTCCGCCAAAAATTCGATGTTGGCTTGCAAAATACAAAAGCTTCTTAACAAATTCTGTTCCCTCATGACTCGTATTCTTTGATTACTTGGTAGAGACAGAGACAGAGAGACAGAGACAGAGAGAGAGAGAGAGAGAGAGAGAGAGAGAGAGAGAGAGTGAGAGAGTGAGAGAGGGAGAGAGAGAGAGAGAGTGCGTGCGTGCGAGACTCACTAGCGCAATAATAAAGTGGTGAAATCAATTTTGTTTATTGGTCTTCTCGCTTATCAAGCCTATGAGCAATCAAGTCCGTGTCGCTTTCCACCCATCACTGAACACGCAACTCCTTCTCCGAGACCACAAGGGACAGCACATAAAAATTTCCCTGCCGCAGGTACAGAGTAACAATTACTGAACTGTGTGAAATAAAATCGTCATAACTTCTGAACGGTTTGCATTACGAAGTTCAAAGTGCACGTTTGGCCGTGTGGTATGATGCGGATCGGTAAGCGCCGTATGGTTTGGTTTAGCGACGAAGCCCACTTTCATTTGGATAGGTTCGCCAATAAGCAAAACTGGCGCATTCGGGGGGATAAGAATCCGCATTTCGCGACCGAGAAGTCTTTTCAACCTCAATCGGTGACTGTGTGGTGTGCAACGTCCAGTCGCGGAATAATCTGTGCGATTTTCCTTGATGGCACGGTGACTACCGAACGGAACTTGAAGGAACTTGAACGGAGCTCGACCCATTGAAGCAGGAGAGTGTTTGATATCCTGGAGGAGCACTTTGGGCGCCCTATTCTGGGTCTGGGGTACTCAGAGACCATTGGCATGGGCCTCGCATGGCCACCATATTTCCCATATATGAACACATGTGACTCCTTTTTGTAATGCTATATTAAAGACAAGATGTACAGCAATATCCCCAAAATCATTGCTGAGCTCAAAACAGCCATTCAAAAGGACACCGATAGCATCGATGTTCCGACACTTGAGCGGGTCATGCATAATTTCGCTATTCGTGTACGCCACATCATCGCCATTGATGGCAGGCATAATCGAACATGTCTTAACCTAAATCCGAATACCTGTAGTGACGTTTACATTTTGAATAAAGTGAGTGCACTCAGTAGTTCGTAACTAATTTACGTTTCTTTCATATAGTTCAATAATTATCACCATGTATAAAATTTCTTAGTATGTGCACATGCAGAATGCCTTCCTCTTGGAACTGAAATTCCTTTAGGGCAGCAGTCACACGTATTGGCTTCCGTTTAAAAAAATCTGTGATGTTACGGGAAGCCGGCTCAAGGAGTGAGATGCAGTGATGACAGCTCGTGGCGGCTAACCGACTACCTATGAAATGGAGGTACGTTCGTGACCGAGCGCTGGATGTAGGGAGGAGACGACACAGGGGCATCTGTCGTGGACGAAATGAAAGATTATTATTATAATTGCAACGACACTATGTTATAGACCATGCAAACGCGGTACAATGAAACCGAGTACCTGGGTGAATCAGAAAGCTTTTGTCCCTATTTTTTTTAGCCAAATCACAACTGTAAGTGCAAAGTCAACATACTCATTACCAGCGGTGGACCTTTCTTGGACCGCCGCGGCCCTATCTCCCGGTATCTCTGCGGCACTGTGCTACTTTCAATTGTTGAAGATGGCGGTCGTGCTTTACACGTCCACGACGCACGGGCAATGAAATGTGATTCGTTTTCTGTGGAGCAGGGAACGAACGTCCAGTGTCGCGCTTTAAGAAATGTAAGGTGATGATGTTGTGAGTTCGCAAAAGGCCATGATGACTTGTTACTTGCTTGACATCTAGCATCCAGGGATTCCATGTTCGTCGCTGACTGACAACATTTCCCTCGGGAATGCAACATTGAATGTGGTTCGGCTTGTACACTTCAAGGATATTTTCTGGAAGTTTGGGATTTCTTATGGAAATTTTTACATCATTCGTGGGTCATTACGGTACCGGAAGGTTTCACGTCAGTAGGTGCCTAAGCAGATGGATGACATGATGAAAGGCAAGCGAATAACTGGTCCACTGAATCATCTGCTACAGTATGCCGAGGAGGGTGATGGTTTCTTGGATTGCATTGTTTCTGGCAATGGCAAGTGGATACTGCATTTCATGCGAAAACAAATCAGTAGAGCATAGTATGGAAACATCCGGTTTGACCTGTGACAATAATTCCGTTCAGTGTCATCTGTTGGCAAAGTAATGTTAACGGTCCCTGGGATCGCCGTGGACCGCTCCTGCTGGATTTTACGCCACGAGATGCAGTTATCAACGCCGGCTGTTACTGTTCCACACTGCCACGTCAGTGGCCTGTCATCAGGTGAAGCGCAGAGGAGTTCTCGTCGTGGACAACGCGGTTATCTTCCCTGACAATGCGAGACCCCACGTACAATCAGAAACGCCGACAAGCTCCGGTCGTCTCACTGGCAGTGCGTGGACCACCTACCATACACTCCAGCCCACGCCCCTAGGATATGTACGCATTCCGTCCGCTAAAGAAGTTTCTGGCAGGACAGTGATTCACGTTCGACGATGAAACCGAGACAGATGCCCAACGGTAGTTCCAATGTCAAGTGTATGAATTCTACCACGGGGATATCTCAAACGTAATGCTGCGAAGGGAGAAATATCTCAGCCGGTGTGGGGACTACGTGTAAGATACGTAGATTGGTACGTATATTTGTAATTATCTGTTTGTATTTTACTTCTGCTAGTAAAAAAGGGGA
Source organism: Schistocerca cancellata (assembly GCF_023864275.1). Classification (NCBI taxonomy): domain Eukaryota; kingdom Metazoa; phylum Arthropoda; class Insecta; order Orthoptera; family Acrididae; genus Schistocerca; species Schistocerca cancellata. Next base: position 306,959,319 of record NC_064630.1, read on the forward strand.
AAAACTTTCTGATTCGCCCTTATACACCAGTAAAATTGTGGAAATGAGACGCCCTCATTGAAAAATGAAAGCTGACGAAATCGGTAAACACTGAAGCAAACTACGTTTCAAATCATGCATGTGTTTAAAGAATTACAGATCTGTTCATTAAAAGCTTATATATATATATGCCAATATACCAATGCTACAAATCTTCCATGCTTATACATAGTGTGAAGGAAGCATTAATTTCCTAGACGTTACCTGATCTTCCTAGTGGATGAGTACTAAAATTTTACTATTTGATACATTTTATTTGACTACTTATGCAAAAAGCCATTAAAAATTGTATGAAACAGCCGTGGAGTCGCAAATTATAATGAATAAAACATGAAAATAAAAGGTATTGTAACCATAGAGCCGAAGGACAATCTTTGTTGAAACTGATTATTTGTATTTATGATTCCATGTAATTTTTTTGTCACATTGTAAAAATGATATGAGCATTCTTTGTAAATTCAGTTAATAATTTCTTCTATTTTAATAAAAGTTGACAATATACTTTCAGTAATTTTAACAGTATTCTGGCATGTTGTATGTGTGTGCAATGAGCTTTATATACGAAGAGTACTCGTTATTTTAGTACCCAACATGGATTCAGTAGCTTGTGACATCATAGAAAATATTTAAAGACGAGTTGTAGAGTGCTCGTTTTAGTTTACATCATGATTTATTTTACATCACGGTTTATTTAGTCATTTATTTACTATACAGCGAAAATAGCAAATATTAAGAAATACGTACAGTCTACAATTATTACTTTTAAGGATTGAGGCACAAAGCAAATATGTGTAAATTCTGAACAGCAGCACTGAAAGGAGAACTTTTAAACTATAAAATTAGAACATAATTAAAATGGGTACATTTATTCACAGCTCAGCACCTAGTGAATGAAGCTAACTGATATGAGTGGGAGGAGCATTCAAACATTACTGAAGTCTTGCGTACTTTCTCAGAGGGCACACTCTGACAATGTGCTGAATGGTTTGTTCTTGAGCCCCACAATCTCACGCTGCAGAGCTTTGGAGACACCACTTGTGCATCATAGCATTGCACCTGACGTGAAATGTCGTTAACTTGATATCTGTGTATAATCTTCAAACACTGATAACCTACGATAATATTTGTAGTAGCCCATACTTCTATTCTATGTATGTAAAAAATTGGAAATTTGTGATAAGATCTTATGGGACCAAACTGTTGAGGTCATCGGTCCCTAAATTTATACACTACATAATCTAACTTTAAACAAACTTACACTAAGGACGACACACACACACACACCCATGCCCGAGGGAGGACTTGAACCTCCGACGGGGGGAGCCGCACGAACCGTAACAGAATGCCTGAGACCACGCGGCTACCCCGCGTGGCTTCGATGTATGTCTTGGAATTATTTTTACCTGTATTTTCCAAATATTTTTATTTGGTTTTATAAGTTTTTCTTTGCGTAATGTGATTCATGATATATGTTCTCTTAATGTAAGATACATATACATGGTTTTGGGAAGGATATTCTCCCATTTGTCTGAGTGCAATATTGTCAAAATGAATTACGGTCACACGGAAGAGTGCCGGTTCGCAAAACATTTTACCTGGGCCAGGCGGCAGGCCATCGTGAAGGAGGCCAGTTGGCGGAAAGTGGGTGGAGGAACTATTTAAAGAGACTACTGTAATCTGAGATTTTATGCAAACGGTGGGAATGTCATAAGACTCCTTGCATTCCCATGTTAGGTTCTTTTAGTGAGCAGCAAAAACATATATTTCATGGGCATGACTGTCTGGGAAGCTTAGCAGCCTTCTTTCAGAAATTGGAAATGGTCAGCCCAGAAAGATTAGATATTTGTGTAGATGAGAGACTGTGGTTCCACCTAGGTAGATGTTTATTGCCAAAAATGGTCATGTCTACGGCGAGAACGACGCCTCCTTATTCTAAAAGTCTCCTTTTTCCAGGCAAGAGAGATTTGGAGTCGCTAATTGGCTCTTCTCAGGATATGCAAAGTGGAGTCTTGTCCCCCAGCGTCTGAACCACGGTGCTGTGTCTGGATTGGCTACCAGGGCAAAAAAATAACCAAGAGGGGTGATTCGATGAGTATAGTTCGATTGGTTTGTACAATGGGGTCGGTTTCGTTTTTGCTAATTCAGCTCCCAAACCGAGGCTTGATGGAAAGTGGTTATGATTTTTGGCCTTCTTCGTCTTACAATCTTCCCACAGTGGAGGGTTGGTGTTTAGAGCCCTATCAAAGATCTCCATGAGGTGGTATGACTGCCGGTTACCAGCCTCACTTTCCTTCGTAATTCTGTTTCAGCGAGCTTTAAGCAGAGATCACTCCTTTCACCTTGTGGTTAGTCGATGCTTTCTCTGACACTTGTTACACTTTCTCAGAGCATACACTTAATCTAGTAAACTTAACCTTTGAATCAGTATTGATATCGATATTAATATTTGTGCGTCTTAAATATTATTAATTCTTAAATGACTTGTGTCAAAGTGAAAGATAGAACTGACCTGTGTTCTTGCCACATTTTGTATGACAGGTAGAAATAAACCACTTGAAACAAAAGCAGCAAATGGTTCCATGTCATTATTTGATTTTTTAGCTGTGGTTTCCATATTTGTCTTCTGTATCCATACATAATGCCCATTTTGCGGAATCAATTAACTGATTAGGTGCCAACAACAATATCACCTGCTAATTGGTTGCTATGTATATACTTGTCATTGTATTAACGTCCGCATTTACCGATATGATTGACTTGATGCACAGGGCGTTTCTATATGAACATACTGGTTTTAAGCTTTATACCATTTATTATAATCAACTTACAGTTACAAATAAGACACAAAATGAAAGAGCAAACCCAAAATATTTCTCTCACAAGTGTTCAATGTGAGCACCATTCGTTACACATCGAGTCAATAGGCGAGTTTTTCCGAAACTTTGATTAGTGTTTCTGAAGTAACTGCTGCAACAATACTTTTTTTAAAGTCGATCAGATCAGCTGGCAGCAAAGGCACATACACATGAGCCTTTATGGACTCCTAAAGGTAAAAATCACTTTGTCATCCGGTCACTTGAGGCCAATCCAGCTGTCGGGTACAACGTCGTTTAACCAATCGCGTGTTAAATTATGCGAGTGAGGCTGCACACCCTCTTACTGCCAAATAAAGTATCATGGTACAACTCCTGACAATAGCTGAAAGAGCCATAGTTCTAGTGCAACAAGATAAAAAACACCAGTTACGGCTGCTTCACTGGGAAAGAAAGCCCCATAAACTTTTCTCCCAAACATTCAATTAGAGTAGTGTCGTTGCACCTGTACCATCTAGTGGTGATTTCATAACCCCCAGTTGCGCACGTTATGTTTATTCACACGAGAGTTGCCCAGAAAATGATGCACCGCATTCTTTTTTCTTAGCCGGAAACAATGATACGAATGCGAAACCTTACGTCTCTATTATTTGAAATCTCCCGAGGGAGCGCGCCAAGTTTCCGTCACTTCCGACAGATAGCGCAGCTGCAATACATTTTCAAAATGGCGCCTGTAGGTGATGTACAAGCAACGTGACATCATTGAATTTCTCACTGTAGAGAAAGAAACTGTGAGGGATATTCATAAACGCTCGTGCAAAGCTTATGGAGCATCTGCTATCGACATAAGTGCAGTTAGTCGCTGATCACGGAGGTTGAAGTCATCAGAAGGCGGTTCGGCGGAGCTCCACTACTTACAGCGGTCGGGGAGACCACTCACGGCTGTCACATCTGACATGTTACAACGAGCTGCTGATGTCATTCGCGAGGACAGACGCATTACGACTCAAGAAGACATATTGAGGACGATGAGGAGGTGTTTCACACAATGAAGCAATGGCTCCGCCATCACGACAATGATTGGTACCGACAGGGCATACACGCCCTTGTTTTGCGCTGGAGGAAGGCCATAGAACGGGGTGGTGATTACGTGAAAAAATAGGGTATGTAGGTAAAACACCATTCTTTCGTGTGTGTAATTCTCATTATGTTCAATAAAGAATTGTTGAAGAAAAAAAGGCGGAGCATTACTTTCTGGGTAACCCTCCTATTTCCACTTAGGTGAAATGAAGTATCACTGAAGAGGACAAGATCCAAAAAATCTTCAGCATCATGCAGCAACATTTCATTTGCAAAGATGGCACATAAACCATAGTCTGTAGGCTTTAGAGCTTGTAACAACTGCGGACGATGAGGACAAAGCTGTAAGTGCCTCCGTAAAAGCTTGCAGATGTCACTGGCATTGCAAATTCGCGCCTAGCCTTCCGAAATGATTTCTTGGGACTATGCGGAAAGGACTCTCACTTGTTCAATACGTTCTTCAGTCACTCTTGATCGTTCCATGATCTTTCCTTCACGGACAGGCAAATAAACAAATCCGTTTGTGTTCCTTTTTCATCTGATGTATCATTTATAATTGTAAGTCGAGTGTAATAATTGCTGCAAAGCCTTATTGCCCGTAAATTCATTTTGAAACAACCTGTATATTAGGAAGAGATGATCGAGCTCGAATCCCGACAAAAGGAGGATGACTGAGAGAACAAGTACAGGTCACCATAAAGTATAGCGACTGATTACTTCAAACTGGTACTTGAAGTCGTGGCCATCTCAGTTGCTGGTAGTAGACCGATTGAAGGAATCGACTGCGATAAGAAAATCAGTTTAGCAAAGATATTACAGGAACGAATCTCCGTCGCACAAAGGTAGCATTGTAACAGGGGATAACCTGTTGGTAAACTGTGGGTTTTGCGGTCTGAGAGAACGAGTTTACTCGGATCTCGCGAAGCCCTGATTTGGCCGTGCCCTGCGCAGGCTGCGATGGGCTTAGGCTTCGGAGTTGGAGCTGCGGAGGAGCACGCTTAAGCCACAAGGCTGTTTGCGGCGCGCGCCCGCTTAATAATGCAAGGTGCAAGTTGCGGCGAGCGTGGGCACGCGCACCTGCCCATTGTTCCGGTGGGGCGTCTGCCCACGTCACAGCCCGCACTCTCACTGGAATACTGCAGCGGTGCCGCTCTGCAGCAGAAACCCGCGAACTCTGACCGCGCAATTACCGTCCAGGGTCTTCACTGGGAGCTAAAACTGCCACATGAGAAGCGCAGCAACTACCTGCACAATTAACGGCCATTAACGTGCTTTCAAAAACTTTTCTGAGAGACGGTACTTGTTAGAGCTATTTTACAGCAGCATGTTCGTTGGAAGAGTAACAAACACTGAATTCGTGCTGTAGAGAAACAGAGAACAGTTCTCTGTACGGTTATTCTGATACAGTCAAGCTTAATGTACATTAGGAACCGTTCGATAGTGGTCGATGACGATATCTTCATTTATCAAAAACTGAGTACCTGGCGTTGCCAGAGGATTTATTTATAATGATCTTCTCCTTCACCCTCTCTCTGTCCATCTCATCTTTCATTCCTTCCACGTTCATCTCCTTCTCCCCCAATCTCTGTCCATCCCTTCGTTTCTTTGTAAATCTCCTCCTCCCCTCTCTCTGTCCATTTTCCCTTCCACTCTCTTTGTCCATCCTCTCCATCCCCTATCTTTGTCCATCTCAAACTTTCTCTTCGATATCTGTCCGTTCCTTCCCACTCCATTTTCACACATCTGTGTTTATGAGGTCACACCTCCTGAACAATGTGTTTTATTATAATATAGTGTTGTAGATACATTCAGCAGCGTATGTGGATACTGTCTTTGAAAAGTGTTATGAATAGAATTGGTAGTAACGCACAAATATATGTGAATACTGACTGAAAAATATGCCATGAAGACAGTTAGTAGTAAATAAATAATAAATTAAAATATCATACTTCATTCTGTCTTTTTACTGTATGAATAGCGAAAATGTAGTAGGCGATAAACCTTTTTCCTTTCATCATTTTGTAGAGAGTTTTCAGCAAGAAAAAGTTTCACAAAGGCTTGAAACTATGAGTAATGTTTGTTGCAAGTCACTAAGTGCTCTCATTCTCAAATATTTAATAACTTAAGTATTAGTATCCTCACGTCGTGGGCTAGAATGCTTTTTCGTACCCACCCCCGCATCTTATATAAGTAGGTGGTTATTACCCACACAGAGATTGTTTCCAGACAGTAAGTGATACGTGTACCAAGTCTGAGTGAAATCGGCCTTGTGGTTTAGGAGGAGGTGTGGAACACACATATATACACATATACATACATATAAAGCATGAACCACTATTGCGGAAATGGAAAATGCTGTTGATGTGCGGTTTCCACAGAACGGATTGGTAGTTACGGGGTCGTATTGTTAGCCAATCAAAAAATTGTAGTAGTACTTAGGAAGTGTATTTTTGTGCAGACATACACTTTTTAAACAGAATAATGCCTATTGACATTAAAACATTAGAAATAGTGAATTAGAATGTTAGTGGTGTTTGTTGCAGGATTCTAGTGTGAGCCATTTACGAGATACCGTATTTTGAAAAGTTCTTACACCGACACTTGTACAATACCTGTGGCCCTAAATAATACACACTAAATATCAAAAGAAATGCATACACTAGTTATGTGGATTCTGACAAGTAACGAGACCATTTACCAACTTAGAATGCATTCAAAATGACCGCCGAACTGCTGGCAAGCTTCCAGTCTGCTATAGAACGACTTCTGCACACTTGCTAGGATTTCGGCGGAGATGTCCGAGCAGGCTGCAGTAATACGTCGTTGCACATCATCGAATGTAGTTGCTATACCCTTAGAGACGTCGTCTTTCAACTTTTCCTAGTTTGCCGAGGAACGTCTTCTAGAATCCGTGGAAGATAGCCTGTTAGAAGGCTGCGATACTCCTGCGCATTCAGTGTTGCGTCTATGAAAGGCAGGCCTATGAGCTGATAGTACACAATGCCGCACCATGTATTTACACTCCATATTTACACTCCATGGACGCTGATATTCTCCGTGGCGAAGCAACTGGAATTGTCAACAAACTAATAGTGCACGTTTCGGCGGTTTACCGGGGTGTGGCTGGTAAATGTGGCTTCATCAATGAACAATATACATGATACATCTGGAGTATTCTGTCTTAATGCCCATGCACAGATGTTAACACGATTCTTATAATCGTTTCCATTCAGCTCTTGATGGGCAGAGATGTGGTAGGGATGGAACATGTGTCTTTGGAAAATGTGTAGGACATTGCCTGACTCATGCCATTTCCTCGCGCGAGATCTAATGTGCGAATCAATTACAACAACAACAAGAACATTAATTTCCCCTTACTCTGTCGTCACTTGCTTCTTTTGTTCTGTTGCCCAAATGTTAAACTACCACTTTCACGTAACTGGTTGAAGAGGTTGAAAAATAACTGTAGAGATGGTTGAAGTCTATTGGGATTATTGCTGCATACACTGTACTGCATTCTCCCTACGCTCTCCATACACCATGAGTATGTCAGCTTTTTCTGCATTGGTAATTACCATCGTCCACTCGCAATCTACAGCTTTGACTGCCACACACTAACTGACTAGTAGATTGCAATGCACTCAAGAAGCATACAAGCATGCTGAAAGCAAACATAACACAATTGTACCTAGTCACTTCAGAGGCTGAATGGCACAAAAAGCCGGCCGGAGTGGCCGAGCGGTTCTAGACGCTACAGTCTGGAACCGCGCTACCGCTATGGTCGCAGGTTCGAATCCTGCCTCGGGCATGGATGTGTGTGATGTCCTTAGGTTACTTAGGTTTAAGTAGTTCTACGTTCTAGGGGACTGATGACCTCAGAAGTTAAGTACCATAGTGCTCAGAGCTATTTGAACCATTTTTATTTGGCACAAAAATTTGCCGGTGAGGAAACTTTTCAAAATACGGTATCTCGTAAACGACTCGCAGTAGAATCCTGTAGCAAACAATACTGACTCTCTAATTTGACTTAATTTTAGTTTTTAATGTCGGTAGGCATTGTTCCATTTAAAATAGTGTATTTTTGCGCAAAAGTACACGTTCTAAATGTTATTAAAATTTGTCGATTTGCTAAAAATACAAGCCCCGACTACCAACTTTCACATGAACAGCACTTCCCGCAATATTTGACAGACAAAATTTACTACATCCTTTTAGAGGTTACGAATTCACCCAAGATTTATTGTTGCAACAGTGTATATGGAGTACACGAAATTACATGTACAGATCAGCAGCACTTGCAGTTCTGGGATACCATGCTGAAACACCCATATTAGTATGTGGTGTAGTCTCCACGGACGGCAATATAGGGGCTGACACTGGCATCCAGCCGATCATAGAGGTGGCGAATACTGTCCTGGGACACGTTATCCCATAACGTATCGCACCCCAGAGCATACGACTTGGGATGGGGCCAGTCTTGTCTCGGATAAATGCGCTCTGCGAGACAGCGCTCACCAGGTCTACGTCGTATGCGCAGATCACCACCTCCTGCATGCAGGCAGAATCTGCTTTCTCGCTGAAGACCACGGCGTGCCACTCCATCTTCAAGTGATCCTCTGACGGCACCAGTCGAGCAGTATACGTCGGTACTGTGGCGTGGGTGGAAAACGGGCTAGAGGTGTGCGTGCCCATAGTCCCACCGCTAATAACCAGTTTGCAATATCTCCTGTTAACATGCCTGGGGTCACGAGCCCTCTTACCTGTGCTGTGGTAGCTGTACGATCTGCGACTACTGCCCTTACAGTACGACTATCCCGCCGGGCGTCTGTGCTGCGTGAAAGCCTAGAACCTAGTCTAGAGGCGTGAGACTGTTGACATGACCACAGATACCAGCATCGTTGCACAACTGGCGCGGCACGTCCAACTTGTGTGGCAGTTATCCGAAAGGATCATACCGACATTCGGAAGGCCACAATTCAACCTCTTTAAAACTGGCTCTGTTGGGTGTAGGAAGCACGGATGCATCTCCGTGGCATTGTTTCCTGCTTGCTTCACACACCTTTGTATCACATTGAGCATTCTGGCTGTGAGCATTCCTTATTAAAGGGTAGCTATGCCACTAATCCGTCTGTCAGCGGACGACGTTGAAATCGTTGTCAGTGCGTACACAGAAGAGCCAAAGAAACTGGTACACTTGCCCAATATTGTGCAGGGTCCACGCGAGCATGCAGAACTGCCGCAACACGACGTGGCATGGACTCGACTAATGTCTGAAGTAGTGCTGGAGGGAAGTGACACAATGAATCCTGCAGGACGCTCCATAAATCCGTAAGAGTTCGAGGGGGTGGAGATCTGAACACCACGTTGCAAGGCATCCCAGATATGCTCAATAATGTTCATGTATGTGGAGTTTAATGCCCAGCGGAAGTGTTTAAACTCAGAGTGTTCTTAGAGCCACTCTGTAGCAATTCTGGACGTCTGGGGTGTCGTATTGTCCTGCTGGAATTGCGCAAGTCCATCGGAATGCACAATGGACATGAAGGAAGCAGGTGATGAGACAGGATACTTACGTCCTGTCACAGTCGTACCTAGACGTATCAGGGGTCCCACATCACTCCAACTGCCCACGCCCCGCAATATTCCAGGGCCCCCACCAGCATGAACAGCCCCCTCCTGACAATCAGGGTCCATGGATCGATGAGTTTGTCTTCATAGCCGCACAAGTCCATCCGCTCGATACAATTTGTAACGAGACTCGTCCGACCAGGCATCTTGTTTCCAGTCACCAACACTACATTGTCTGTGTTGATGGGACCAGGCGAGGCGTAAAGCTTTGAGTCGTGTAGTCATCAAGGGTACACTAGTGGGCCTTCCACTTCGAAATACCATATCAATGATGTTTCGTTGACTGGTTTCCACCCTGACACTTCTTGATGACCCAGTATTGAAATCTTCAGAAATTTGCGGAAGGTTTCACTTGTGAAACATTGAACGATTCTCTTCAGTCATCGTTGGTCCCGTTCTTGCAGGATCTTATTCCGGCCGCAGCGATGTCGGAGATTTGATGTTTTAGCGGATTGCTGATATTTACGGTACGCTCGTGAAATGGTCGTACGGGAAAATCCCCACTTCTTCGCTGCCTTGGAGGTGCTCTGCCCTATCGCTCGTGCGCCGACTACAACGCCACGTTGAAACTCAGTTAAATCTTGATACCTGCCATTGTAGCACCGGTAACCGATCTCACAACTGTGTCAGAAACTTATCTTATATAGGAGTTGCCGACCGCAGCGTCGTATTCTGAATGTTTATTTGAATACACGTGCCTACACCAGTTTCGTAGGCGCTTCAGTGTATAATGCATATGCATATGCATATGCTGTCATCAGACCAAAAAAGACGTACTCTTTTCAGGTGCACTAATTTTTTGCAACAGTGGAATACATCCATTTTTATAGTATTTACGGATTATAACCTTGTCTAAATATAACTGGTTATAAATGGTATACTTTGTGAATTATAGATTTCATTCGAAATGAATCGAATAATTTTGAAGTTTATTAACAAGCATCATGATGATGTAAATTTTGCAAAGTTACTGGTGAACCTGACAATGCTTCTCAACTATTAAATACGTATGAGAAATGGATGTACGTTGTAGTCTGGGGTATCCCTGGCAGCTGTGTCAGGACGCAAATTTCGGTTCGTCTATGCGATCACATTTTTAGGGCACGGAGCCCGAAATTTTAATAAATCATACACAATACGAATGAAAAAGACTCCTTTGTTTTCGTTTATTTGTTTTCTTGTTTTTAACTTTTTGTATACAATCAAATTACAAAACATTTAAATATATAACATTTTCCTTTTTTCGGATACTAGCCTATGAATTGATTTTTCAATCTACTGGTGAAACAGCACAAAGAGTTGCCCAGTAGATCAGTTCAGATGTATCTGAATGTCTGACCTTGAACCTTCTTTGTCATTACAGCAAACGAATCCTTGATTCCCTTAAACTGAATGGATAAATCGGTTGGATCATTGGTAAACTTAGACCTTTCCGGCTGCTGGATTTGTGAGGGGTAGTAGATCCAGTGACATTATTTAGCCTGGTTTTAATCTGCAAACGGAGGGCATTAAAAAGTTTTGGACAACTCAGATTGCGTAGTAGCATTCGAATCATAAATCTATAAGCCACAAATACATCTTTCATAATATAAAGGTTTTCTATTAAACCCGTATGCAAGGAAGAAAGCAAATCATCACATTTTTGTGTACACAATTTTTGTTTAAAATTATAGACAGCATGATTCAGCTGCCCTACCGATGTCGTTTTATGTAGCCCCATATGACAGTACAACGTTGGCCAGTTCGTTGTGGGGATGTGAAGCTTGTTGTCAGAATTTCAGAGAATAACTGGTAACGTATTGGAAGACATCTTAGACCTACTGTACAAATTTTGCTTACGGAACTAATTTAGCATCTTAGCGCAGCAAGTGAAACGTTAATCTTTTCATTGGGTCATATACTGGAAAGTTGTTGCTTCCACGCTTCTCATTTGGTATCTCTTGTTAATGTAGTTGTTTCCGATGTGATGCACACTTTATGAGGCAACGTTTCTGAACCAGTTGCGAGGGATTAAGTACTATAAACTGAATGAACTGACAGACACATCCAAAAGCTGTATGACTACACCGCCAGTTACAGAAAGAAAGATTGAAGGCAGTTGGATAATTATGGCAGAAATAAGACGTATTTTGATTTTTTACAGCATGATTCTATTCGATAACTGTCGTCCAGTGCTTTGAGAGGAAACGTATATCGGTTACATGGCTTTCGCCTATCTGGATATCGTTCCTGATACAGATGTAGTGCGGGTTGCATGAGACAACATTGATAGGAACAGCTGCATCGCCCTGTATACGGAGAAACAGCTGGAGAAACAGTCTGCTATCATAGTTAAAACCTACTATGACAAAGAAAACGAAACTACGCAGCTTCAGAGCACACCACAGCGTTTTGCTTCCTGCATTCGATTTTAAAAGAATATCTGTACATTATTGTCTAAAAAATATACAGCCCACGTCTGTCGGAATGTGTTTTAGAAAATCGCGTAAATATTGGAAGTAAGTCGGTTAAGGACATTTCGAGATATTTTGAAACCACATTTCCCATTTATGTATTTATATAGAAGATTTATAACTACATCTCTCTTGTTGTATTTATGTAAAAATATGTGTAAAGCCATTTTACAAACATCTGTTGTCGTAATTGTAAATGATCAGATTATCTGCCTAGAGTTATAACCACTCTGATCTCTCTTACTTAGGGCGAAGAGACAATGGGAAAAGTCAGACATGTCTGTGTAGCTGTAAGGAATAGTTTGACTGCCGGCCGAAGTGGCCGTGCGGTTCTAGGCGCTACAGTCTGGAGCCGAGCAACCGCTACGGCCGCAGTTTCGAATCCTGCCTCGGGCATGGATGTATGTGATGTCCTTAGGTTAGTTAGGTTTAATTAGTTCTAAGTTCTAGGCGACTGATGACCTCAGAAGTTAAGTCGCATAGTGCTCAGAACCATTTTGAACCAATTGTTTGACTATTGTAGCTCATATGGACAGAAGGAAATTATGTTACGGTGGAGGTTGAATGATTATTGTGAGCCGGCCGCGGTGGCCATGCGGTTCTAGGCGCTGTAGCCCGGAACCGAGCGACTGCTACGGTCGCAGGTTCGAATCCTGCCTCGGGCAGTTAGGCCTAAGTAGTTCTAAGTTCTAGGAGACTGATGACCTCAGATGTTAAGTCCCATAGTGCTCAGAGCCATTTGAACCATTTGATTATTGTGAATCAGTTGTTTGAGTGTTCAAAAATTTCAGAATCTTATATGGATGAAGTGTTGTCAGATAGTGGTTAAAGTCACCCACTGAGCTTTTACAGTTTTGTAAAGTTCCAGATTTCTTTATATGGGAAAAATTCGAGACAATAGTCACACACCGAAGAAAAAGGTGGTTCAAATGGCTCTGAGCGCTATGGGACTTAACATCTGTGGTCATCGGTCCCCTAGAACTACTTAAACCTAACTAACCTAAGGACCTAAGGATATCACACATATCCATGCCCGAGGAAGGACTCGAACCTGCGACCGTAGCCGTCACGGGGTTCCAGATTGAAGCGCCTAGAACCGCACGGCCACACCGGCCGACCATAAAATGGGGGAACAATGCATACGTAATTGAGATCAACATAGTGCTGAGAACCCACGCTGGTTCCACAACATGTCAACCTTCAGGTACTGTCTGCTTCCTTTAGTGAGCAGAGCAAATCAAGTTATCAGATTTAATTCAACTGGGTTATAACTTTGTGATTATCACATCGGTCACCGCAATTTTTTTGGTGTGGTGATGTCCCTTAAAGACTCTTGTACATGATACCGGACGAATCAGTCGATGGAAACCCATCATTATGTGCTACTCGTCAAAGCTGCTCAGACTGCCTGTAACTTAAGTGAATCTGACATTTATCTGATACATTAATCATTTTGAGATTATCTCTGTGTGCAGCAGAATAACTGCATTTTATTTTTATTTATTTTCTTTCGTGTGGTTTTCACGTCAATTCTTTTAAGTACACGCAGTTTCAGTGTGTGTTGATGTTGCGCTACATATATGTTTGATTTCACCTCTGCCTCCAACACTGGAAATATTTAATACCAGGACACACTGACTGTAAGCACACTTTTTTAGCACTTTAATAGGCTGAGTGTTTCTGTGGAACCAACGTGATTATTTTGAAGTGTTCATCACGCGTCCTTTTAAAGCTGTAGAGAGCATAGCTCCAGACGCTGTGAACATTCGGTAACATTTAACGGTCTCACCCCCAACTCCTCTATCAGTTGCAATGGCGGTTGTTAGCAATCAAACATAATAATAACGCAACTCATTAGTGCATTCTTTTGATTTGTGTTGCATTTAGTGTCAAGTGAAAAGTGACGGACTACCCAATTCTTGCTGTTACTATTAGATTACTATACAGATGCGTCAACGATTTATATATGTGTGTAATGGTGTTAATTTCCTTTCTGCGTTGAATGAAATGCAATATAACTGTGGCCTACTTGAGTAAAAATGTGATAATGTGAATCCGATTCTTCCAGTTTTGTATGTTATCTTCTTTCAGACCGTAAATCACATCCCTTTCGAAAACTGGTGTCAGGAATTGCTCTCTACCTGGAGGTTTGCAAATTAAGGTAATTAGTGGATGAACTCTGCTTGCGGAGAACGCTGGCAAACGTCGCCTCATTAATGCGTTTACGGGAGAAGCGCATTAACTATATTAGCAACCAAGGCTGCCGTAAATTGCCGCTCAAACTAAACAGAAGCCGCCGTGGTGCAAGCGTTGGGCTAAAAGCACAGGTTGACGTAATCATATTAGTCTCCAGGGCTTCGCGTAGGGCGGAATATTAAACAATCTTCTGACATTATTGCGGAGTATGGCCGTTAATATGAAGGACGTAATATGTGACGCCGAAAACCTCAGCAATACATATGCGGTTATCTAGGAAAAGTCGGTACTTTAATAATACACCCAACAAAAGCTAGAATTTAGATATAAACAAAAGAGTTGAAATATCCTGGCAGATTAAAATTGTCTTTCAAAGGCAAATGGTATTTCTATCCCAGCACGACTCGTGAACCGCCCCACATCCAAATCTCACTCCGCTGAGTGAAATTTCATTCTGGAATAAAAGAGGTGCTTGTGCTACACAACTGCGGGTACAACGTCGAAAATAACGCCCTAATACAGAAGAATATGCGGGGTGTAACGATAACTGTTTGCAACACACCACAGTTGTGCAGCGACATTCGAAATGAACAATTTGATACGAGTCACTTGCGGTCTATGAAGTCAGGTCACCCTACCTCAAGCTGGCTCACAGAAACCACTCAATCTACAACGCGTTCACGTCGCGGAGATTTTCAGTAGCCTCACGCTCCCTTCATGGGGGGTATTACTGCTAGGAAAAAAATAACAGGATCTTCTTTGTAAGAAATTTGGTATAGTTTCATTTAATACTGAGATAAAATTTAATGTACTCGTAGTTTCATTTTGCACTGAGATACGTTTTCCTAGAAGCCGCGATTTTTGAGTTATTCAAGAAAAACCTACAGAAGTGGTCATCAAAGCCCCCCCCCCTCCACACTCCCCACTCCCCCCACCCTCCCCACCACAGCACACACTCACACACACACACACACACACACACACACACATTCAAACGTCCCTCACCGATCAAAATTTTTTATAAAGATCAGTTGAATGAAAATGAGGCAGGTCGAAAAATGTATGAATGTATGTATATATGTATTATTATTATTATTATTATTATTATTATTTCAAAAGCAGTCGCCATAACTGTTAATACATTTACCCCATTGTGAGTTAAGATGGTGGACGCTATTATAGAAAAAATGTTTGCTGTTGTCTACGGAACCATGATTGTACCCAGGCGTGCATCTTTCTGTCAGTAGAAAATCGACGTCAAGATCGTCTTTCTTCAAGGCTCCAAAAATATGGGTCCCACGTGTTGTCGACGTTGTTTCGAGTACGCTGTAGAAGTTTCGCCGGGAAGCCTTTATATAAGCTCCATACAGACCCAATCTCTCCTCATGCGATTTCCGGATTTTTGGGAGCCTTGAAGAAAGACATACGTGACCGTCGCTTCAGACAAGGAGTTCACTCCTGGATAGAATCCTACTACTAAATAAATGTTTGCCCTTACACGAATTATTTCGCATATTAGACCTTTTTCTGGTCTTTTACTGACGTCTTCCACATCGCTGTGGTGCATTGTAAACAGATATCGCTAAAAATCCTGTATGTAACTCTTGCATTGTTACATGCACGGTTGGTTTAAATGGAGCGATATACTTTGTTTTAATGGTTTTCGAAAGCTCTTGAAAAGGCGACTATAGTGATATAATGGTTTATGAGCTTCCTCGTTTGCTCACTTCAGCAATAATTACTCCTCTCCTTGTTGATTGTCGGTTGTTTCTTAACTATCAGTTAATAGTGATCAGTTGGGCGAAGTTCACTAAGCACAATTGTCTGAGGTGTCACTATAAGTTTATTACACCCGTTGTCGAAACCTGAATCGAATTATAATAACAAAACTGAGATACGATATTCGAATAAAACTTCATCTTTCATGAATACTTAAACTTGGAAATCACTCCTCAGTATCATTATCTCACTTTGACTGACATACGACCGTAGTATTCAGTTTTCGGCTGCCATTCGACTACTTCCTCCGACCCACTGTTCACTACCAGCCACATCTGTAGACTCTGCTTCAATAACTGTCGTACTGGCGCGCTCTTAGAACAAGCCATTCTCGGCCTCAGAGATGCTTAACCGCGCGTTGCTGTACGGTACAGAGGACGTGTTATTTGATTTCATTCCGATCGGGATGCAAGTTTTGGATGTTGTCGTTGAAACTTTTCGCATAATATCAAGAATATGAACTAAAATGGACAGGCAAAAAGGTCGGAACCGGCTGTTGTGGCGTGAACGCAGCCAAGCGTTTCCCAAGTTGTATACTACGTTGTTATTTTTAACTACGTCTATTGTAGTTGTAAATTTGTGTAGCGCAAATCAAAGAGGGTCGTTCATGTGACTTCAGATTCAGAAACCATTGAACGAGAGCTTTCAAACTTGAGACACGCTGCCAGGATCGATGGATACCATACTAGTCTGGTAGACCGAATGTGCAATAACAACTCTGAAAGCAGCACCTCCCCCGACTCCAGGGCCAATACTAAGCCCAGCTGTCTCCTTACCTTTTCTAGGAGCCCTCTCTTAAAGACTTGCCAACCTTCTTCAAGGTCACCACGTGAAGGTAGCTTTCACAATTAATGATAAGGTCTACTTCGTTTCTCAGCTATCGTTGAAAGACCCATTTCCTCGCTCTGTGGTCCAGAAAATCCTACGCTTGCAGTGCCCTACATAGTACATGGTCAAACCATATGGGCCCTTAAGACACCATTTAAACTTTTGTGAAGAGCGCTGTGAAAAATAACCCAGCCTTTGCCGACAATGTCAAGAGAGGCAAGCATAATAAGCCTCCTCCAGACATGCTGAAAATCCTTCACTGTACCTCACGGGAAAAAAATCACTTCTGGAAGAATTAGAAATTTCCAAATTCATGATACGGCCTGCAAAAAGACTTTTAACGATACTATGTTATCCATCTTCTTTCCAAAATGAAATAGTCCTGTTCTCCTCCCCACCCTTCTTATCCTATTTCCTCTTAAAAACCAATTCCAATGGCACCTTTTTCTCCATTCCTCCAGTCAAAATTTTTCCCTAACAGCCGACTACTTTTCCTTTCCTTTATAGCAACGGTACCCTCTATCTTAAATGAACCTCGCGTCACAATATTTCCTCTCTTATCCTCCCCTTTTTCCTACTTTTTCATATTGAAATATACCCTTGTTCGAGGAACAGCGTCTTTGACTAGCAGTTAAAACGTTCTGGCTCCCGGTTCGAACCTCGCCATTGCACAATTTTTGAACAAAAGTCGTCAGCAGTGGCAGCTGAGGACTTTCGATATAAGAAGTCGCTCTTGTTCTGCCAACAGCCTCGTCAAACAGAGCGAAGGAGAGGTCACTTTCTTGCCCTTGGGGTTTTAAATTGCCTCTAAAAGGCGGAAGGATCAATAGTGACCAACGGCTTGAGGATGAAGAAAACAATGGAAACCACTACATAAATATGTTGTTGTTGTTGTGGTCTTCAGTCCTGAGACTGGTTTGATGCAGCTCTCCATGCTACTCTATCCTGTGCAAGTTCTTCATCTTCCAGTACCTACTGCAGCCCACATCCTTCTGAATCTGCTTAGTGTGTTCATCTCTTGGTCTCCATCTACGATTTTTACCCTCCACGCTGCCCTCCAGTACCAAATTGGTGATCCCTTGATGCCTCAGAACATGTCCTACCAACCGGTCCCTTCTTCTAGTCAAGTTGAGCCACAAACTCCTCTTCTCCCCAATTCTGTTCAATACCTCCTCATTAGTTATGTGATCTGCCCATCTAATCTTCAGCATTCTTCTGTAGCACCACATTTCGAAAGCTTCTATTCTCTTCTTGTCTAAACTATTTATCGTCCATGCATCACTTCCATACATGGCTACACTCCATACAAATACTTTCAGAAACGACTTCCTGACACTTAAATCTATACTCGATGTTAACAAATTTCCCTTCTTCAGAAACACTTTCCTTGCCATTGCCAGTCTACATTTTATATCCTCTCTACTTCGACCATCATGAGTTATTTTGCTCCCCAAATAGCAAAACTCCTTTACTACATTAAATGTCTCATTTCCTAATATAATTCCCTCAGCATCACCCGACTTAATTCGACTAAATTCCATTATCCTCGTTTTGCTTTTGTTGATGTTCATCTTATACCCTCCTTTCAAGATACTGTCCATTCCGTTCAACTGCTCTTCCAAGTCCTTTGCTCTCTCTGACAGAATTACAATGTCATCGGGAAACCTCAAAGTTTTTATTTCTTCTCCATGGATTGTAATACCTACTCCGAACTTTTCTTTTGTTTCCTTTACTGCTTGCTCAATATGCAGATTGAATAGCATCGGGGAGAGGCTACAAACCTGCCTCACTCCCTTTCCAACCACTGCATCCCTTTCATGCCCCTCGACTCTTATAACTGCCATCTGGTTTCTGTACAAACTGTAAATAGCCTTTCGCTCCCTGTATTTTACCCCTGCAACCTTCAGAATTTGAAAGAGAGTATTCCAGTCAACATTATCAAACGCTTTCTCTAAGTCTACAAATACTACACTCCTGGAAATGGAAAACAGAACACATTGACACCGGTGTGTCACACCCACCATACTTGCTCCGGACACTGCGAGAGGGCTGTACAAGCAATGATCACACGCACGGCACAGCGGACACACCAGGAACCGCGGTGTTGGCCGTCGAATGGCGCTAGCTGCGCAGCATTTGTGCACCGCCGCCGTCAGTGTCAGCCAGTTTGCCGTGGCATACGGAGCTCCATCGCAGTCTTTAACACTGGTAGCATGCCGCGACAGCGTGGACGTGAACCGTATGTGCAGTTGACGGACTTTGAGCGAGGGCGTATAGTGGGCATGCGGGAGGCCGGGTGGACGTACCGCCGAATTGCTCAACACGTGGGGCGTGAGGTCTCCACAGTACATCGATGTTGTCGCCAGTGGTCGGCGGAAGGTGCACGTACCCGTCGACCTGGGACCGGACCGCAGCGACGCACGGATGCACGCCAAGACCGTAGGATCCTACGCAGTGCCGTAGGGGACCGCACCGCCACTTCCCAGCAAATTAGGGACACTGTTGCTCCTGGGGTATCGGCGAGGACCATTCGCAACCGTCTCCATGAAGCTGGGCTACGGTCCCGCACACCGTTAGGCCGTCTTCCGCTCACGCCCCAACATCGTGCAGCCCGCCTCCAGTGGTGTCGCGACAGGCGTGAATGGAGGGACGAATGGAGACGTGTCGTCTTCAGCGATGAGAGTCGCTTCTGCCTTGGTGCCAATGATGGTCGTATGCGTGTTTGGCGCCGTGCAGGTGAGCGCCACAATCAGGACTGTATACGACCGAGGCACACAGGGCCAACACCCGGCATCATGGTGTGGGGAGCGATCTCCTACACTGGCCGTACACCACTGGTGATCGTCGAGGGGACACTGAATAGTGCACGGTACATCCAAACCGTCATCGAACCCATCGTTCTACCATTCCTAGACCGGCAAGGGAACTTGCTGTTCCAACAGGACAATGCACGTCCGCATGTATCCCGTGCCACCCAACGTGCTCTAGAAGGTGTAAGTCAACTACCCTGGCCAGCAAGATCTCCGGATCTGTCCCCCATTGAGCATGTTTGGGACTGGATGAAGCGTCGTCTCACGCGGTCTGCACGTCCAGCACGAACGCTGGTCCAACTGAGGCGCCAGGTGGAAATGGCATGGCAAGCCGTTCCACAGGACTACATCCAGCATCTCTACGATCGTCTCCATGGGAGAATAGCAGCCTGCATTGCTGCGAAAGGTGGATATACACTGTACTAGTGCCGAAATTGTGCATGCTCTGTTGCCTGTGTCTATGTGCCTGTGGTTCTGTCAGTGTGATCATGTGATGTATCTGACCCCAGGAATGTGTCAATAAAGTTTCCCCTTCCTGGGACAATGAATTCACGGTGTTCTAATTTCAATTTCCAGGAGTGTATTTAGAAATTACCTGACGCTGTTTTTCTCTGGCGGCAGTTAGTTAATTAGGAACGACGTACTACTTCAGAATGAAAAGGATAAAACGTTGATTGAAGCATAAACCTTGACGTTTGACCGCAGTGTTCAGAAGAAACCTGTATATCTCTATAGTTTTCCAATTTAAAGTTCAGCGTTTCAGTTACTGGATCCTCTTATTCACTTAGTGGTCTTCACAACAGTAGTAACGTAAGAATACGATCAAAGAGCTCTGTCAACGCACATTTAAAGATGTTCACGTTTCGCAAACTTCAGATTGCAGATAATTTTCCTGAATATAACATTGTTAACGGTTATTAATAAAACGTGACGATCTGAGAAATGTTCGAAAGATTCTAAAGGTATTTTTATTATTACGCTTATTTATGTCACCTTAACTAATTACCTGCGTGTTGCGTTACAACTGAATGACTTTTTGCGATAATATTCGCCATACCTCTCCTGGTGAGGTGGTAGACGGCGGGCGAGATTTTTTGGCGTTCTTCTCTCTTTCGCTGAAAATTCTATGCGTTGAGCTGTATGGATATTTGAGGGAAGTGCATTGGCTGAAAGCCTGCCTCAGCAGTCGTACCCGCCCATTGTAAGAGAAATAAAAGATACGTTACAATGGAGGACCTATTTTTGAGAGCCGCATTCTACGCTCTGGCAGCCATTTCTCAACCGACTCTGTCGATTACTCTCCGCAGAATCAGAGGGCGTAAATGCCAAGTTCATTAAGAACGCTTTTGAATTATGGAAAAATCTATTTTTTGTTTTTTTTATTAAACTCTGAAGTTTTCCTGGTTACACTTATATATACATTATTGTGTTCAGAATGAAAAAGATCGCGATATACTAAATTTTATTTTAGGGCCGCGTACGCTGCCACACTCCCAACTGTGAATTGTTGACACTGCTGGTTTCCATCACCCTTTTGCTTTGTTGAATGTTTTATTTACGTCCTACCGAAAGTTTGTAGCCTAAGTACTACAGGTGTTGGTGGAGATATTCTTTAATGTATAAAGATATGCTTGAGTGCTGCCATGGCAGCTAGATTGGAAGTGTTGGAGAAATTTACACATGATATGCGGCTCTCCGAAGTGGCCGTGCGGTTCTAGGCGCTGCAGTCTGGATCCGCGAGACCGCTACGGTCGCAGGTTCGAATCCTGCCTCGGGCATGAATTTGTGTGATGTCCTTAGGTTAGTTAGGTTTAAGTACTTCTAAGTTCTAGGGGACTAATGACCTCAGACGTTGAATCCCATAGTGCTCAGAGCCATTTGAATATGCGGCTCTAATATGGAAGGCAAATTGCTTGGCTGTAACAGACTTCATGTGCAGAAACCTGAAACATTCGCTCTTCAGGTCAGCAGAGAAGGAAAAGGTGCTAAAATTAATGTCAAGAGCAAGTTTGAAAGTGAATAAGTGCAGCCGAATGGAGACTATGCTTGAGGAAACTTCTGAGTCACAATTTTGTTTGATTCATATCACAATTCACAGATTTCCGCAAGTATTTTTCAGTATTTAGGTCACATACCTCTTTAAGTTTATAAACCAGTGTACATTTTGTTCTGAAACTTCCAAATGACTATACCTGTCTAACAGATAGCAGCTTCCACGAAATTATGGAGAAATGAAATTTTTAATTTGGGAAAATACTCGAAACAAGAAAATATAAGACGTAATGATATTTTTTCTGTTAAATACACATGGTGTGTGATATTAAATAGATCTTTTATCTCAGCCATAATTTTACTGTAATAATGTGGTTTCTTATGTATTACGAGGTTAAACGATACCTGAGCTTCAGGAACCATTTTAGAAAGTCTTGTATAGTAGTTTTTTGTTATTTTTTTTGGAAGCAGCAGTACGTCATAAACTGTTAAAAATTCTTGTAAATTGTTTATAAGGTATTGTGCATTAAGTATGACAAAAAACTATGAAACATATGCAGAATAAATACTGCATGAAATAAATAGGTGTTGATTTTCATATTACACAGAGACGAAAATGCACTCAGTGTTCTTGAGCTATTTACCAGCTTTGACGTACTTTCACGAAAAGTAGACTTTTTATATAATGTGTTTCATAACCAATCGTAAGAAATTCTGGAGCCAGTTGTATGAAAAATTCGATTTACACAGTTCACACAAACCCGTTTTTAACTTGTAGCCGCGCGGGATTAGCCGAGCGATCTAGGACGCTGCAGTCATGGACTGTCCGGCTGGTCCCGGCGGAGGTTCGAGTCCTCCCTTGTGCGTGGGTGTGTGTGTTTGTCCTTAGGATAATTCAGGTGAAGTAGTATGTAAGCTTAGGGACTGATAACCTTAGCAGTTAAGTCCCATACGATTTTACACAAATTTGAACAATTTTTTTTTTTAACTTGCAATGCTGTTGGGGTACAGCGACTTCGATATTATGCTTTATAAAAATATATAGGAGCACAAAGATAATAATATACTTAAGCGTTTTATTCGCGGAGAAACAATGAATAATGTACAATAAAATTAAAAAATTCTACCATTGATTTCCGTTAACTTTTCGCCTTCCTTCTTAACATCACAGCTCGTGTTTCTGTAGATATAATGGTGCAATTATGTGAGAGTAACCTATTTTCAGAATGTCTCTTTAGAGCACACTAAAGGTTAAAGCAGATGCCCTTGCTACTTAAATGGAATTCTTTGGAAAAAAAGGCGTCATTAGTGCTGCAAAACTTTGTTGGATCAGTTTTAACAGTTTCAAAGAGGCAGTACAAAAGTTGTATTACATCAACGGTACAATACTTTTAGCGTAAGCATTATAAGAACAAGGTAAGAGCAACGAGGGTATTTACGCACCATACAGGCATTTATCTCTACGTTCATGAGCTAATAAGACGGGAAAGGAATTGTTTTATAATGTCGTGAAATTATCTTTACCGTACATTGTACAGTTTCTACAGAGAAATCATTTCTTACTCGATGATTTTGTACACCTTTTTTTCCAACGGGCGTTAAAAATATCATAGAATACTCTAAATTCTTAGACGTTTGAATTGAACAGGAACGGAACTGGAAGTAGCATGTTACAGATCTTCTTAGACGGCGAAGATTTGCAACTTTTGCGTTACCGGTAGTATCAAATTTTGGAGATTAAAATGTAAAAAATTAACTTATTTTTCACAGCTTCATTCAATAGTGTCTTATGTTATCATACTCTGTAATAACTAGTCACTGAAGAAAAAAAGGATCTGTTGCACAGAACCGTGTAACAAGGATAAGAAGTGAGGCCCACTCTAGAGCCTCTTGTACACATCTCTGTAAATAGTTGGACACACTGACAGCAGATCACATTACATATACTCTCAAAAGACGTTTGTTGTCAACAATAGCGTTCATAAGTATAATACTAGAAATACATGTTTTGTGTGTGTCACGGTGGGACGTCACAGTTGTGACTTATGGAACATGTAGATGATAACTAAACCTGAGCTTGTCTACATCTACATCTACATCTACGTGATTACTCTGCTATTCACAATTAAGTGCCTGACAGATGGTTCAACGAACCACCTTCAAGCTGTCTCTCTACCGTTCCACTCTCGAACGGCACGCGTGAAAAACGAGCACTTAAATTATTCTGTGCGAGCACTGATTTCTCTTATTTTATCGTGATGATCATTTGTCCCCATCTAAGTGGGTGGCAACAGAATGTTTCCGCAATCGGAGGAGAAAACTGGTGATTGAAATTTCATGAGAAGATCCCGTCGCACCGAAAAACGCTTTTGTTTTAATGATTGCCACTCCAATTCACGTATCATGTCTGTGACACTATCTCCCCTATTTCGCGATAATACAAAACGAGCTGCCCTTCTTTGTACTTTTTCGATGTCATCCGTCAGTCACACCTGATGCGGATCCCACACTGCACAGCAATACTCCATAATAGGGTGGACAAGCGTGGTGTAAGCAGTCTCTTTAGTAGACCTGTTGAACCTTCTAAGTGTTCTGCCAATGAATCGCAGTCTTTGGTTTCCTTTACGCACAATATTATCTATGTGATCGTTCCAATTTAGGTTATTTGTAATAGTAATTCCTAAGTATTTAGTTGAATTTACAGCCTTCAGATTTGTGTGACTTATCGCGTAATCTAAATTTAGCTGATTTCTTTTAGTACTCATGGGAATAACTTCACATTTTTCTTTATTCAGGTTCAATTGCCACTTTTAGCACCATCCAGATATCTTGTCTAAATCATTTTGCAAGTCGTTTTGATCATCTGATGAATTTACAAGACGGTAAATGACAGCATCATCTGCAAACAATCAGTTGTAATCAAGATTCCCTAAAAAATCAAAAATTGAAGCTTTTATTCGTCTCAAGACGAACTCCCTGTAACTGTGTAATACGAAAACCACCAGTGCAGAACTTGCATTCTTTGCAACCGTTCTGAAGCTTATGTTACTTAAAAAGAAATAATGTCATCACAATTCATTTAATGCAAGTTATCGGCGACTCTAAAGAACATGGAGCCTTCGTTATGATCGTAATGGTTGTGAAAGGCGTGCCGCTAGAACACTGGATTTTCAGCATACTGTGAGAGAAGTTTAATAATGCGCTATCAATTTGTACATGGTGTGTAGTGCATGGTATGGCACAGGTCATGTAAATATTTCGAAAGCGTTGCAGGAGGGCAGTTCTAACATGTGCGAGACTGATTCTGATCTACCTTCCTACCACAGTTGTGCAAGGACGCTCTGTGAGTGTTTTAGGAATTTGTGTTGAACCTATGGACTGCAAGGCAGGAAGACAGCAGCTCACTATGTAGAATTCAGAAGAGTGCAGCAGTACGCACAGTGATGTAATCAGACAATGGTCTCAATGTCAGTTCCACTACACTCACTGTAAAGAAAACTTCGTCATTTACAGAAATTAGTGTATTGGTTCAGTCGTATCTATATGTTATCAAAAAATGAAAATCTTAAATTTTCATTGTTAAGGTTTATATTTTACTCTAAGTATGACTTTATGATATCAGTCATCATTATAATACATACAGGATGGTACAATATTGATAGTGGGTGTTCACAACTGTGAAGCGTAATCCCTAACTATTCTAAGGCTCTTTAATAGTAAGATTGTGATGAGCATGTCTGGGGGTCGATAAAATACAAATAAATTAAATACAATTGGGGCCAGAGATATCAATTAAGCTACGTAAATACCACTGCAAATATAATTACATAATTAAAAACAGTTGAATATCTTCAGAGTGTAAAGCACTCTGCAGTGGCTGGTCGCGTTTCTGCTTCAATTAAGCCTGGACAGTGTTTAACTACAGGTCATGGTTGAATATACGAAAAATTAAGAGAGACGGAGACGACTGCAGTTCTATCAATTGAATATTACTTGCTGGCATAATGCGAGCGCGCGGGTGTTTACCTTTCGTCGTCGGCAGCAGTGGCTGCTGTCGACACGAGCTGTAAACCTGGGAAGCTATTCAAAATCTCTCTAGACTGTTAAACACCAGTTTGATACATTTCCTACGTCTTCGGTGAAGCCGAGACTCCTAGTTATTCCCTATCTAAGCTAATTGGCTCGTTACCGCTATTTGGATGTAATAGCACGTACACTATTGCCATCAAACCGCTCGCAAGCGTTAACTGTCAGTGCTCGATGCAATTATACATACCAGGAGACTTTGCAGTTTAGCCCCTTAAGAGTAAAGATGGCCTGTGAACAAGTGTTCACATAATTACTCTCGCAATCATCTAAGCACGGCGCGAGTCGCCTTACTCAAACACTCGATGATTTGCTGCAAGAGGAGAGCGAATTCTTCTGTTTGAATTTGCCTATATCAAAGCTGGTGGCCAGTTGTTTTCTTTCTGGCCAATCAGTGTGTTCTTATTTGCTATAACTCCACCCACTAGAGTTTCTGTAGCTTATCACAGGCGTCGTTTCTTTCGTAGGGCAGAGTTTAACTTTTGATACGTAATACAAACAGCTTTTTTCCACACGGATTTTAACATAGGAAGCTATAGTGAGTCACCACTGTTTTGAGGTGGGTTTCTCTGGATGTTTATCTGCCATCTCCAGCCGTGTTCCTGTAGAAAGGCTCCTGCATCGCATTGTGTCCGCGAATGTTCTGCTGTGAAGGTTTCAGCCTAACATGGGATGGGCAGTGCCATCGTAAAATTCTCCTTTGCTCACAACTGCGTCTCCTAGCTCGGTTTTGGGAAATAATTTGCTTGCAATTACTAGTACGAGTGATATGGTTTTTATTCACGAAATTTCATCTTGTTTATTCGATTTGCATATCAATAAACTTCGTACATGTTCACATAGCTATGTCGTGTGACATCGAGTTAACTAGAATTGTGTCAGGAATTCAATGTAAGGTGTGTTATTTGTCTGACACCTTACACAGTCTGTAAATGAACCATCTTAAGATGGCGCAGGCACTATAACTCAACAATTTGGTGGCTCATACGGAATTTGTGCTCTACAGAGTTATACGATGATTGCTGCATAGTTGTCAAGCATGTAGTAAGGGAAAGGGCAAGTGTTCGAGCATCTGTCATACATTTATTGGAACATGTTTTTAATAGTCGTTTGTGTACAATTTAGACACCTATTTATATCGGCTACAGGATAACAACGTGTGTGTGCATCGGTGTGACGCGGAAACAGTGCAGTCGTTGTCGTAATGCAGAAACGGAATGATTTATTTGGCTTTTGGCCAATATTGGAAGCAAAACTGTTAATGTGCCGCTGTGGTTGATGTTTACCATGTATGGCAAACTGGTGCTATCCAAAATCAATGCTGAGGCAACCATGCTGAAACAAGAGCCATAGATGACAGGGGTGAGAAACGACTGTGGAGATGCATACAGGTGAATAGATGTGCAACCGTTGAATGACTGCCATCTAGGTGAACCAAGAGACGACCAACAACCGTTTAGGGAACGTTGCTGAGTATGGGCCTCTGCAGCAGGCGGATAGTTCATGCACCCATGCTGCCCGCTGTTCATTGGTGATGAAGGCTGCAATTGATACTTTGGTACCGCAACTGGAGAACCACTGTGTGGTAAAATATGGCCTTTTCCGATGAATTACGTTTGAAGGTCCATCAAATAGGTGGCCGTTGGTATGAACGGCGAGAAATGTCTGGAAAAAAACACCATTCAAGCACCATCAGAAGGGTTCAGGCCGAAGGAGGGAGTCTTTGGATGATATCGTCATTCTGGAAGGCGCAAAAGATAAACAAGTATGTATCTACCCTTAGGGACCATGTTAGCACTACATGCAGTTTGTTTTTCCATGGTTGGTTGTTGGGTTGTTTGGTGGAGGAGACCAGACAGCGAGGTCATTGGTCTCATCGGATTAGGGAAGGAAGTCGGCCATGCCCTTTCAAAGGAAACATCCCGGCATTTGCCTGGAGCGACTTAGGGAAATCACAGAAAACCTAAATCAGGAAGGCCGTCGTCCTCGCGAATGCGCGTCCAGTGTGCTAGCCACTGCGCCACCTCGCTTGGTTTTCCATGGTACGATATCATGTACCACCAGGGCAATGCAATATGTCACACAGCTTGCAGTGTGTGTGTGGGTGCTTCAAAAAGCACCAGGATGAATATACCTTACTACCTTGGCCGCCAAACTCCCTGGATTTAAAAGCAAGAGAGGATCTGTGAGAGCACCTCGATTGATCTGTATGTGAGTGGGTCCTCAAACAAGAAACGTAACACAACTGGCCATGACATACGTCGTTCTCAGTACGTCCTAGAACCTCACTAACTCTGTGTCTTACAGTGGTCTGTGTTGCAAAAAGCGGTTATTAAGGCTTTTGACAGTTGGTCACATTAATGTGACTGGACAGTGTATAAACATCCACCTGTGGAACTGCGATCCAGTTATGGTGGAAATATGGGTATATGAAATAGTTTAATATCATGTAATCACTGTGTATATACACTGACTGAATTGGAACGCCTTGACCGAATGCAACCAATCTTACACTCCAGGATTTCAAGGGCTGTGGGATACTTTGGTTAAAATTTCGTCCTTAAGCGAGCATAATTTTCAGTACAGAAAAGTGCATTCCTACAGATGAAGGATAGAGTGAGTCCATGTTGGCTGTTGGGTGTACCTAAAGTTATAAGAACTCTCCATCATGCCCAGAGGTCGTGCATGTGCAGGTTGTCGTCTGTCAGACTTCGAGAAAGGTCCAGTCATTGGCATGGAGGACATAGTAGACCATACTGACAAATAGTACAGACTTTTAGCTGTAGTGGGATGACTGCAGAACAAGGAGTGATGAGGTGGGCTCAGGAAAACACTCTGACAATAAGGGTAGGTACGTTTCCTTCTAGCTATGTATGAAAGAGAATTGTGGAATATAGCTGATACCATTGAAGCCAAAGAGAAGATTTATGGGAAGAGCTCCAACACAAAGATTGCAAAAGTAGTGGCACTAGGTGGAAAGAAAAGGGTAAAGATTATGGTGAGTGGAGAAATGTTAGATGTACAGAGCTTTAAATATATAACAAGTGGGACAGAAGCCGACTGAAAGAGCAGCACAGAAATTGAAACCAGCATGGCGAAAGAGGTATTCTGTAAGAAAAGGATAATGTTCTGCAGCAATAACGACATAGAAAAGGCAAATAAAATATTTTGTAAGGAGAGTTGTCCTATAGGGTGCTGAAACGTGGACACTGAGGAAGAAAGATAGAGCAAGGCTAGAGGCTTTCTAGTTGTGGGTATGGCCAAGGATGGAAGGAATGTAGAGTTACTGAGAAGAGTATGAGAGTAAAGACAGTTACTGAATGCAATCAGAAGAAGGAAGAGAGCCTGGACATATATTAATAAAGAAGGGGTGGCTTATAAAAACAGTCTTAGATGGATATACGGAAAGGAAGAGGATGCGAGAGAAGAGAGTTCAGATCCTGGATGAGGTGATGGACGGCAGCACGTTTAGCGACACTACAATGAAGTAGCGGACCAGACGAAATGGAGACACAAAGAATTTTCTAACACAACAGAAAACTGGTGACGACGACGACGGTGACGACGATGATGACGACGACTATGTATGCCTCCAGAAGGAATACATCACAAGAAGCTCGTTCGACAGCATTTTACGAACGGCTGACATCTGCTGCGATCCGATCAGAGGTTACAGATAGTGTCATAATGTTTTCCGAGATCGATACCCATACAACTTCTGGAACCGTAGTAAGGGGAGCTACAGTACATAACAGGACTGATTTCGTAACTGTTGTAAGGAGGCATAATGATTTCCATTATGTGGCAAGAGAGCCAGTCCACAGTCAATCCAAAAGATTTGGATCCAAAAGATGTGGATGTATGGTGTCGTTTCCCGCCAGGAGGCGGGCTAGTCGTGTTATTGATGGTCAAAATTGGTACACGGCCCGGCTCGGAGACCATTGCATAAAGCCGGTATCAAGCAGCTGGTGTTCAGTGAGGGCCTGTAGCTTATTGCTTCCTCAAATAAAACCATTTGTTGACTGCAATGTTGAAATGATTTAATTTCGTGAGTTTCCATATCTAAACAATTTTGAAAATGTTTTATGACATAGATGTTTGAAATCAAATTCGCAGTTTAAGTGCTGTAGTCTATCCAGCCGCCGGCCGGTTGGCCGAGCGGTTCTAGGCGCTTCAGTCTGGAACCGCGTGACCCCTACGGTCGCAGGTTCGAATCCTGCCTCGGGCATGGATGTGTGTGATGTCCTTAGGTTAGTTAGGTTTAAGTAGTTCTAAATTCTAGGGGACTGATGACCACATATGTTAAGTCCCATAGTGCTCAGAGCCATTCTATCGAGCCTGTGCGTTTATTTCTGTGGTCCTTCTCTGATTAATTCCGTGTTTCTGTTTATGTGTTTGGTCTTTGCATAAAGTAATTTTATTTTACTTGTGGTTAATTGAGGTAAATAAATAATTTGAGTAGAGTAATGTAATCGAAGCACCATGTAAGGTGATTGTAAAGCGGAAAGTAAATCGACCATAGCTCAGCGAGACTTGTGAACTCCTCGTAAAAAGTTAACTAAATGGCTTATTCCAACACGATAATGCAAGACCCCTCACTTCTGTTCACCTGACAAAAGTGTTGAGGAGTGCACGGAACTTGGATTGGCCTGCCAGATCCCATTAATGAAAACCAAAGAGCATATCTGAGGTGGTATGAGGTTACAGCCAGAAGTTTTTAAATACTGACACAGCATATGTTCCACGCATGTGAAAAAAGATGTCAGTTCAGAGGTGAACGACAGTTTACTCATTTAATACAGGTCACGTTATGAATGTCACGAAGTCTGATAGATATCGTATTAGGGCTTCACTTCCTGTTTCCGTCAGTGTACAATTGATACGAAAGTAAAAAGAGATTCGGAAAACGGTGAAATTGGCGATCCTTTCCGTTCAATTATCAGTACGCAAGAGATCCAGAATATAAGAGTCACGTTGTAAGATAACTTTATGAACTGACGCCATACTTACCCGTCATTGGCAATCTCGGCATCAGATTTCAATTTACTCGTGAGATTTATCCCTGCGCAGGGGTGATAGGCGGGTGCTAGGAGGGAAAGGGGTTGCAACCCCCGGGCCGTTCAGAGGCGGCCCTGTGTGGCATTGCGGCCGGCCCGCAAATGCGGCGCGTTAATCCGAATGGCCGCCGCCTGCAGGCAGGGGATGGGCGAGCACGGCCTCGAGCGTCCCGCTATAGCGGCGCCGCGCTGCAGGGGCCGCCCGGTAGGCGGCAGGTGCTTCGGGAGGGGCCTAGCTAGAGCCTATACAGAGGGAGAGAGTGGCCAATGGTGAGAGCGCCGCTGATTGGCTGAGATCCTAGGACGCCATGTTTTTAGCAAACTGACGCTGACTTGGTACGAATATAAATAGATACTGTGTGTGATTCTGTACTATGGTTCTCTTCAACGCTTCGAACGCCAATTCCGCTGTACAGTTATGTACAGGTTGTAATACGGTAGGTATTGAACTTTTGCATGTTCCCTGTCGGTTCTATTTACGTAAATTACCTTGCAGTCACTGTGTTGGTCAGATCTATGACGATACTTTTAGAATTTCACTGCAATTTTAGAGGCAAAATTTTTATTTTGAGTGATTTACTGAGTGTCACTAATAATATGAACTACAAAATCATTAAGGACAGTCAAGAGGAATGCCTGATTGCTCCATTGTTGGGCGCAAAAATCGAAGTGAAGATGGATATATGATGCTCGTTTTCCCAAGAAATGAAGAAAGGCGTAAACAGTGGACAGTGAAAGTCAACCGAGAAGGCGGGAATCGTAAAGGCAACTTATGCAAGCCAACAAACTATTCCTGTCTGTGTGAAGTAAGTAATTTTCTCCTGTGATATGCCGTTAGTAAGGCCCAAGCGCCGGCCGGAGTGGCCGTGCGGTTCTAGGCGCTACAGTCTGGAGACGAGCGACCGCTACGGTCGCAGCTTCGAATCCTGCCTCGGGCATGGATGTGTGTGATGTCGTTAGGTTAGTTAGGTTTAAGTAGTTCTAAGTTCTGGGGGACTAATGACCCCAGCAGTTAAGTCCCATAGTGCTCAGAGCCATTTGAACCATTTGTTTTCCTCTTATTCTGTACTTCTGCGTGCTTTTCTTATTATTTTATGTGCTATATATTAGCCATCGGTTTTTTTCTTTTATAGTACAGCTCGATTTTTATTAATCCACGTACGTTGATTTTCATTTTAGTGCTCTAAAAGATATTGAGATTTATAGTATATTTGTGACCATATTTTACAAGTGTGTTTGTCTCCTTTTCCTTTCGGAAACTGCACAAAAGCAGACTGCTTCACGATACTTTCATTTATTCACAAATTTATTAGGCATATATAAACATAAACGAATGGCATTTGTTTTAATCATGTACCGAGTATTAAGCTAGAAGAACTGCTTTGGTCTCATGCGTCAAACACATGCCTTATTTTACTCGTGAAGTGGCAAGCTTCCTGCTTGCGTCGTTACCTAATTGTAAGTGCCGCAAGCAATCTGGTAAAAACATGGTGGCCACGGGCCGATTGGCCACTCTCTCCCTATACAGGCTCTCTAGAGGGGCCCAGCCATGGCACGAGGGGCGACAGCGGCCCTATGCAGCTACCGTCTTTTCGCTGCTGATAACGGGGGATCTCTGGAATGACGTCCAACAGCGAAGCTCGAGTCAACGTTAGGCGTAGCTGTCTTTGACATTCACGTCTTTTGGGGTCATACAACACATTCTGAGATCAAACGTGATGTATGTTGAACAAAATGACCGAGTCAACCGGCATGGATTCCGGAAACAACGGTCACGCGGAAACCAACTAGCACTTTTCTCATATGATATGCTGAAATCAACGGATCAAGGCCGTCAGGTGTATACAGCATTTCTTGCCTCTCCAAAAGCATTTGACTCTGTGCCAAACCCAAATGCTTATTAATGAAAGCCGTATCGAACGAAATCTGTGTGAATGGATAGAGGATTTCTCGATAGGGAGGACGCACAGTTGACAGAGGATCATTGACAGAGCCATTTACGCTTCAAGTTGTGTGTTAGTGAGCTGGCAGACATTACTAACAGAAACTTCAATCTTTTTGTAGATGTTCAAATGTCTGTTGATTCCTAAGGGACCAAACTGCTGAGCTCAACGGTCCCTACACATACACACTAATAAACTAAATGAAACTAACTTACGGTAAGGACAACACACAGACTCATGCACGAGGGATGACTCGAATCTCCGGCGGGAGGGGCCGCGCGATTCGTGACGTGGAGCCTCTAACCGGGCGGCCACTCCTTTTTGTAGGTATTGCGGTTTTCTGTAACGAAGTACTATCCGAAATTTCTAGGTAAATATTCAGTCACAACGTTTCATGTGTTAAATCCTGCCTAGCCGTCGAATATGGGGTGTCTAGGAAACCTGCTTCGGGGATCACTACAACATTCAAACAAATCGTTTTAATGAATCTTATTACGAAAAGTAAATGACAATACTTAACTTTGAGAATTACATAGATGTGTCGCAAACAAAGGGCGAAATACGAAATAAACAAGGTTCTTCAGCATAACAATCCTAATGCAAGCGAAGTAATACAGTTGAGCCGTGCGGAGTGGCCGCGCGGTTTGAGGTGTAACGTCAGTGATTGCGCGGCCCCTCTCGCCGGAGGTACGAGTCCTCCCTCAGGCATGGATGTGTGTGTTGTCCTTAGCGGAAGTTAGTTTAAGTAGTGTGTACGTCTAGGGACCGAAGACCTCAGCAGTTTGGTCCCTTAGGAATTCACAAACATTTTTAATTCAGTTCACGCTTCTACTCAGGTCGCAAGTCTTGAAGATTCTCTTCGACCGGGCCGCGGCCAATCTGGCGCGGTGCTTATGTTCTCTTCGCATAGAGGCCGGTGCTGTTGCGTTGTCGTCCTGGAGAGGGGTAGGTCAGCGTAAGATTGGCTGACGTCTTCACAGTCACTCTCTGCTCTCTCGTTCACGACTGGCGTGCCGGCGCTTGACTTTACGCCATGACAATACTGTTTCGGAAAGGTCCTAAGATTAGCAACTCATCTTAAAGTTTAAAATTGTGTATTTCACAAAATGTAGAAAACTAGTATCTAGTTGATACATCCCCTTAGAAAAATTTATGAATGACTGTGCTGATAAACCTCTTACGTTATTTGATTTTCAAACAGCTGAGCAGAACTGAACATTTCGCTCTTTACTTATTCTGATCAACACTAAACTGACGCACAATATTTTTTAGCGCAACGCAATCTGACTTTCAAAAATCCCTACAAAAGTATGGCCCTGACTAACAATAACCAATACCTTTCATGAATCACTTAACCTCACAAAAATCTTCGTTACTCGAACTACTGCAATACAGCGAGCGCCACTACTGCCAGCTAAACAAAAGATTCTAACTACTGAAGGGACTAACTACTGATAGGCATAGTTAGCAAATGAAAGATTTTGATACAGAACAAACAATGTATTTACCTTAATATATATATATATATATATATATATATATATATATATATATATATATATATATATCAGTTCATGACACCCAGTCTTACAAATTTACTGCCTCTGATGGACACACGTCCAGATCATCCGCTCTCAAAACTCCGCCATCTCTCTCCCCACATGCACGACTGCTGGCGCCTCACCTCCAAGTGCGCAACGCTACGCGCTGTTAACAGCCAACTGCCCAACACTAGCAATAGCGACTATTACAACAACGCAAACCAGCCGCAGACTGCACACAGGACAGCCAGTGGTTCTCATACAGAGCGCTACGTGGTGTTACCAATAAAAAAACCTAAACAGCCTACTTACACAGTGACTACAACATGAAAGAGGTACAAATGGAATCGCTCAGTAGGTAAAACAAATGGCAGGCGTCGCTTCATTGATAGGATATTGGGAAAATACTCTTCTTGACAAAAAGTCTGAGTTAGCTGGAAGACGAGGTCGGATCGCAATCTAACTTCATATACGGAAACAGCATCGAAGGGAACGTAAATAATTAGAGTTGAAATTCTTTGCGGCAGGTAAGGCGACCACCAGAGTGCATTAGTGTTCGTGTTTGTGGTATCAACGTTCGATACCACACTTGTTAGGGGTTGCAGTTATCTACCGTGGTCCGTGTTGGTATCGTTGGACCCGCGAGTCGCGACCAGATACGCTAGCGTAGCTAAGCGGGCTTGTATCAAGTTTCTAGCGAACTCTCGTCCACTCTTGCTCGGGACGTCAAGTAGTAAAGTAGCATAGCCTTCATCTGATTGGAAGCAACCTCTAACAAGGCACTTGGTAACGTATGGCCTAAGTGAGGCCTCAATATGTATGGAGCCAAGAAGAATCCTGTACAACCAGTTAAGTACAATATATATTATTTTTTACCAACAACTTCTAATTACTTTAGTCGTTGCAGATCCAGACCATGCACCCAGCACCTTACCGACGTTACTGACAAACCTGCTGTGATTTATAAGTTTCTATTTCGCATTGGCCACCAGTGAACTTTGGCGACGAGTGAACATTGGCGACGACTCGTTCGTCGTCGTCATAACAGTGTTCACTGTTGTTACCACGTCTGGTAAGATATGAGAGGGGCGTGAACAGCGTCAGATACTGAGTGATCTTTGTGAAGAGCACTGCTGTGTAGTGCTCGTACTCGTGTGAGACAGCGTTTACAGCACCTGACAGTCTGAAAGGGGCCTCGTCATGCATCTTCATTTGGCCGACTGGTCGAATCGTGCAATATCCAGA
The DNA here is from genome assembly GCF_023864275.1 of Schistocerca cancellata. Taxonomy (NCBI): domain Eukaryota; kingdom Metazoa; phylum Arthropoda; class Insecta; order Orthoptera; family Acrididae; genus Schistocerca; species Schistocerca cancellata. The sequence goes on from NC_064630.1 coordinate 306,994,806, forward strand.
TTTGTGGGGTATTAGCATGTGGTCCTACACTGGACTGCATGGGAACGTGAAGGCAGGCATACTCGTCATCAAGGTCGGGCCGATCACGTGTGACCACCACTAGGGAGCATAGCAGTATTGCGCAGCAAGCGCATCGTAAAGCCTTCACATCTACGCCTGTCAGCCGAGACCGAGCAACGGACTCCCTGCAACATTCTGTGTATTCTTAAACCACTGGTCACGGCCTAGCAGCAGCCGGAGAAGGGAATTATTGGTTCTCACGTAGGCTGCGATTAAAACCATAACACAAACGGCGCGTTTGGAGTGGTAGCCAAACCCTAAGCGTGGTTTCTTATGAATTGCGTCGCATTATCTTCAACGATGAAATGCGGTTCTGCACTACCCCGGATCACTATAATCATTAGTATGGCGGCGATTTGCGGAGAGATGATGATGTAATCCTGTAGCGAGCAAGATTCCTAGATGTGTCTAAGATAGGACATTTTTAGCTCTGTTCGAGCGCCGGTATCCAGGATATCTAGCACCACGTACAACAGCTGTGGGCCAGTTTTCCTCGGGAGACGATACAATGGCTTTATGATATCCTTCCCAACCACATCATTACATACATCCAAGACAGAGGGGTTGCAAAGTCGTTCTGTTACGTTGGCTCTTCGTAAATTTGCTTATGTAATCGCTGAAATAACAACACATGTTGTCTCAATGGGTGAAGCTTCATTTTGTTTGCTCTTCCACTTAAGTGTTCTTTACTTTTTTGTCACGCAGTGTGCAATCAGTCCACATATGAGACTATTGCTCAAGAGTATAGGACCCATACCCGGCAGATCTAACAGAAGATATAAGGGCATTTCTAAAGGGCAGCATGAATGACCACAGGACTAACCGAGGATACAGAACATTTCTAAAGAAGGGCAGCACGAATGGTCACAGGACTAACAGAGGATATTGGACATTTCTAAAGAAGGGCAGCACGAATGGTCAGAGGACTAACAGAGGATACAGGACATTTCTAAAAACGGCAGCACGAGTGGCCACAGGACTAACAGAAAATACAGGACATTTCTAAAGATGGACAGCACTAGTGGACGCAGGACTAACAGAAAATACAGGACATTTCTAAAGATGGACAGCACTAGTGGACGCAGGACTAACAGAAGATATAGGACATTTATAAAACAGGGCAGCACGAGTGGACACAGGTTTGCTTGAGTTAGGGAGAGGGCCACGGAACTGCTGAAAAACGTGAATTGGCAGACGCTTTGAGATAGACGCCAATTATCCAGCGCTGGTGAAGTGAATAATACAACAACATACTCCGTCTCCGTAAGTATCGCTCCCGAAGAGTTCACAACGACTAGAGTAATTATGGCACACAGCATTTTTCTCGCGCCTCATAAGTGACTGGAACGGGAAGATGCCCTAATGTAAGCTATTTACCCTTTGCCAAGTAATTCACAATGGTTTGCAATGTATGTAGACAGAAGTGTAGAAAGCCTGGATGGTCACAACGGAATAGATCGCAGCTCCTCTGGATTGCTAGGCTAATGTATCAAGGACGTCATCATTTTCTTCAGTGCAGTTTAAGTACCAAGTCACACCATTACAGGCCTAGAAAACTTTTCTTATTTTGATATTTTACTTTACTCCAATTTGTCCATCATCTCTCTCACTTTCACACATATTTTGAAAAAAGCTGCATTTCTCCTAATATTCTGGCGAACTGGAAATGAAAGATGGAAAAAAAATTGTCATCGGAGAATATAATGAAACTTCTAACGATATTTTCATTTGACTAAATCACAAGGGTATTCTTTATTCCCAGTGCTATTTAACTTCTACATACATAATTTAACATAATTTATAACTGAAAGGAAAGCAAGGCTCTGAAATTTAATAAAGAGCGCGAAGACAAGAATACTTTCTGCAAAAGACCAAGTAATTATAGCAGAAAATGATTACTGAAGTCAGTTTACGAACTGTACTTCATCACAAAAAACACATAATTTTGAAATGTTTGTATACTCTACATGCTAAGTTAGAAGCATTCAACGGACAGCAGTCACAAAAACAAAAATGTTAGTAGGAGACGAACCTGTGTTTTGCAATAGACTGGTATACAAAACTTAAGGACGAAAATAACCTTCGCATGATGCAGCAGTGCCAAGTAACACAGCTCGATGGAATTTGGACCATACATAGGAAAAGCTGCTACAGTGTAGTACACAAGAGACAAACAAAAATGACACTCTTTTTCAAAAATGTTTCAATTGGCTCTGAGCGCTATGGGACTTAACTTCTGAGGTCATCAGTCCCCTAGACCTTAGAACTACTTAAACCTAACTAACGTAAGGACATCACACACATCCATGCCCGAGGCAGGATTCGAACCTGCGACCGTAGCGGCAGCGCGGTTCCAGACTGTAGCGCCTAGAACCGCTCGGCCACTCCGGCCGGCTACACTCTTATTGAAAGACACTAATTACCTAGAAGTCGCCATGATTTATGATGGTCCATTGGACATTAAAAAAGATGGAACGTGGTTTTTAATAGGGTGTGTGAATGTCACAGGTGGCTATGCATGTTCTGAACGTGCATCGTTGCTGGCCACAAGGTTGGTAAAGAGTTATTGTGGTAGGGTTGTCCAGCCCTTCATCAGTACTGATGCAACTACCTGATAGTCATTGCTGAAAGTGCGCATGCTACAAGACGTCTCCAAAACGTATCTCAAAAATGTTCTATAGGATTTATATCGAGGGAACAGGCGGGGCAGTCCATACGACCAACATAATCCCATTCCAAGAGCTCCTCCGTCTGCACATTTGTCTTCTATAAAAATGAAGTTAGGGCCGAATGCAGCCCTCAGAAGTTGTACATGGAGTAGGGGTACAGTTGTCTCAGTACTGCTGAGCGGTGAGTGACCGTGTTCAAAGATTTGGAGGTCACTGCGGCCATGCAACCTTACGCGGCGCCACATCACAGCACCTGGACGAGCAAAACGAAGCTGTTTGACAACATTCCTGTCTCCATTACGTGTTCCCACCTCTCGCCATATGAGGGTACGTCCAGTATTGTCGAATATTGTCAAATACGATGGTTTTGGTGATCCAGGTATATTGGTGCTGTGAAGCATAAAGTTGGATGGGTGTTCTGACCTTATCTCTGAAGACGCTTCACTCACAGGCCAACGTTATTGTGGCACTGAATGCCTTCCACAAGTGCTACTTTTCAGGAGTGCGTTCTGCCTTTACTTCATTTTTATAAATGTCAATGCACGACCGCATCGAATATCGAATGTGGAGCAGCTCTTCGAAAGAGGAGCTTTTCTCTGAATGGACTGATCTGCCGTTATTCCGACTTAAATTCCATCGAACACTTGTGGGATGCATTGGGAAGACGTATTGCAGCCTGTCTACATACATAAACAACCATCGAGCAGTTGTCAAACACGCTTGTGATGGAATGGAACGCCTTACCACAAGAACTCATGAAAAGGATGGTCGCCAGCCATGCACTACGTTGCAGGACATGCACTGCCATTAGTGGTAATTTCGCACACAATTAAAACCTTTCCCCGCCTTCTGTAACGTCCATGGGATCGTCATAAATCGCGGTGACTTCATCGTGATTATTGTCTTGAGATAAGTTATTTCTGTTCGCCTCATTTTTTTAAATTACCTTTCTTTCAGTAATAGGCTGTGACAATTGTTTTTATATATGATCTAAGTTTCAGCGAGCTACGTTACTTGGCAGTCACACAGCATGCGAAAATTACTTTCCTCCTCAAGTTTTGCGCATCACTGCACATTGATTATAATTTAAGCGTAGGTATTTCAAGCGAGATAAATAAGGAAGTTAAAAGAAATCGATTTTTGAGTCAACGACAGAAATCATGACGCTTTGAACAGTGTTTGATCCTATTAGAAATACAAATCTGATGCATCCGAAGTGAAGATTAAGAATGACATTAGGTGTAACGTTTACGCAGGAATAAATTAAAGCAAGAGAAAACTGCTACATTATGTTAAACGAATGTACAATAATAGTTTTCCACAATAACGTATAATTACAATTCCATAGTGAAACGCAATAGCGGCAAACTACAGAAAAGTGGAAGACCAATTTTGAGATCCTTGAAGTCGGAACACTCTTAACAAAACTAATCCTTCGTGTTGGTTATGATGATGATCTGGATGACAGTCACGTTAAAAGGTATGAGTCATTATAGTGTACACGTTTTGAAGAGTTTTGTGACTGTGCGAATGAAAACAAAAACAGTTTAATTGTTGATATGAAACACAGCCATTCAAATGGTTCTGAAAACGTGAGTTTCGGGCATTGAACAAAACATTTACTAACAGACGATTCTACTGTGGCAAGCAGTGATATCATTGTGTTATTCTGTATATTGGAGCTGTGTATCGAAAAGAGCAGGTGCGCTGTCACCTCCTGGAAACAGTGTATGTGGCGCGACAGTGATGGAAAGCCGATCACACTGACAAAGGGCCGTCATATGTCAGGTACATCATTACGTAGCAAATGACATAGAGTGAAAAGAAAAGAAAATCACAGCAGATGTTAGACACATCTAAATGGACATTTACGAAAGTTTGATGTTGGGAAGACTGTGTAGTAAAAACCCGGCTGAAAAGACGACATCATGATGTCGCCCAACGAAACAGGATGTACAAACGAATTTCTCTACGTATCTACGAGGATAAGAAAGTTACCGGGCTGGCATAGAAAAACTGACGCAAATGAAAATTAGTTTTTATAATGCCGGTACACGCTACAAACTAACGTAACGGTGTGTGAAATTAATCTAAGGAATAATTCTGTTGAAATGGATTTTTTAAGTGATTGTAATGCTAGAGTTTTGCTCAAATGGATAACCGGAAACACACCACTGTTGCCAACGTAGTTGGAGTTTCATGACATTATTCCTCACCTTTCAAAAGTTACCAAGTGGACAGCTGAATTAAAAAGTTGCTTTATTTCTCTTGGAAGCGGCGAACTGCTTCGTATTTAAAAACTGCAACCGCAAACTTAAACTTTGAAAAAAAAAAAAAGCACAACAGAATTTGGGGCAATCTGAGATTGAGAGTACTTAAAAGAGTCGGTGACACGGAAATATCAGAGAAGATATTAAGATCAATTTTGCATGAAGAATTAAATATGAGAAACTTTTTTCATAAACGAGCACCACGTTTTTTGAATGTTCAAAATAGCTGCTAAAACTAATTTCCCTGAAATGTTAGGATCGTCTAGAAGGCTAGATGATACATGAGCTGAATCTGGTCGCCAGAAACGAAACAGTAAAAACGATGTACATATCATCTGAAGGAAAGTTTACGGCAAGTATTTATTGGAGCACAAGTGAGATTCTTCTTATTTATTACCTTATAAATTGATTACCTCCTGCTCCAGTTACAGAATGATACACTGAAGAGCCAAAGAAACTGGTACACCTGCCTAATATCGTGTAGGGCCCCCGCAAGCACGCAGAAATGCCGCAACACGGCGTGGCATGGACTCGACTAATGTCGAAAGTATTACTGGAGGGAACTGACACCATGAATCTTGCAAGGCTGTCCATAAATCAATAAGAGTAAGGGGGAGGTGGAGATCTCTTCTGAACACCACGTTGCAAGGCATCCCAGATATGCTCAATAATGTTCACGTCTGGGGACTTTGGTGGCCAGCGGAAGTGTTTAAACTCAGAAGAGTGTTCCCGGAGCCACTCTGTAGCAATTCTGGAAGTGTGGGGTGTCGTATTGTCCTCCTGAAATTGCCCAAGTCCGTGGGAATGCACAACGGACATGCATGAAGGGAGGTGATCAGAAAGAGTGCTTACGTACGTGTCACCTGTCAGAGTCGTACCTAGACGTATGAGGGTCCCATATCACTCCAACTGCACACGCCCCATTCGATTACAGAGCCTCCACCAGCTTTAACAGTCCGCTGCTGACAAGCAGGGTCCATGTATTCGTGAGGTTATCTCCATACCCATAAATGTCCATTCGCTCGATGCAATTTGAAACGAGACTCGTTCGACCAGGCAATATGTTTCCAGTCATCAGCAGTCCAATGTCAGTGTTGATTGGCCCAGGCAAAGCGTAAAGCTTTGTGTCGCGCAGTCATCAACGGTATACGAGTTGGTTTTCGCCCCTGAAAGCCCGTGTTTCATTGAATGGCTCGCATGCTGACACTTGTTGATGGTGCAGCATTGAAATCTGCAGCAACTTGAGAAAGGTTTGCACTTCGGTCAATGTGAACGATTCTCTTCAGTCGTCGTTGGTCCCGTTTTTGTAGGATCTTTTCCCGGCTGCAGTGGTGTCGGAGATTTCATATTTTACCGGATTCCTGATATTTACGGTATACTCTTGAAATGGTGTTACGGGAAAATCCCCACTTCATCGCTACCTCAGAGATGCTGTATCCCATCACTCGTGTTCCGACTATAACACCATGTTCAAACTCACTTAAATATGATAAACTTCAATTGTAGCAGCAGTAACAGATCTAAGAGATGCGCCAAACTACAGGGCCGTATTCTGCCTGTTGAATACGCTTCAGTGTATAAGCTGTTGTTATGGTCTTCAGTCCGAAGGCTGGTCTGATGGAGCCCATCATGTAACTGTGTCCTGTGCACCAGACTTCGTTCTCAATCTGCTCGCTGTATTCATCTCTCGCTCTCTCTCTAAAATTTTTACCTCTCACACTCCCCTCCCATACTAAATTGGTGATTCTTCATGTCTCAGAATGTATCCTATCAACTGATTCCTTCCTTTAATCAAGTTGTGTCACAAATTTCTGTTCTCCCCAATTTAGTTCAGTTCCTCCTCATCAGTTACATGATATAACTATCTAATCTTCAGCATACTTCTGTACTATCACATTTCAAAAACTTGTTCTCTTCATGTGCGAACTGGTGATAGTCCACGATTCACTTTCATAAAAGAGTACACTCAACACTTCCTAACATATAAATCTAAGTTCACTGGTAGTAAATTTCTCTTTTTCAAATACGATTTTCTTGCTTCTGCGACTCTACCTTTTATATTCTCTCTACTTCCGCCATCATCAGTTATTTTACTTTCAGATAGAAAATTTCATCTACTACTTTTAGTGTATCGTTTCCTAAGTTAATTCCGTCAGCCTCGTCTGATTAAATACCGTTACTTTCCATTGTCCTTGTTTAGCTTTTGCTGATGTTCATTTTATATCCTTTTTTAAAGACACTGTCCATTCCATTCACCTGCTCTTCCAAGTACTTTGCTGTCTCTGACAGAATTACGAAGCTCAAAGCTTTTATTTCTTCTTCCTGAACTGTTAATTCCCACTCCAAATATTTCTTTGGTTTCCTTTTCTGATTTATCAGTATACAGATTGAGTAAAATCAGAGATAATCTATAATCCTGTCTCACTCCCTTCCCAACCGATGCTTTCCTTTCATGCTTTTACACTCTTATAACTGTCGTCTGGTTTCTGTAAAAGTTGTAAATAGCCTTTCGCCTTTTCTATTTTACTCCTCCTCCCTTTGTTTCAAAGAGCGTTTTCCAGTCAACATTGTCAAATTTTTCAGTAAGTCTACAAATGCTATAAACATAAGTTTGGCTTTCCTGAACCGATCTTCTAAGATAAGTCGTAGGATCGATATTGACTTGAGTGTTCCAATACTTCTTCAGAACTCATGGTGATCTCCCCGTGGTCGCTATTGATATTGTTCATTAGCAACATTGTTCTAGTTAAAATGAAGCTTCCACAGCTTACTTTTCCAGAAAAATTCCAATGATAAGATTTTTTCGTAGTGATCATTTTGTTAACAGGTTACTTTAAATTGTCACTATCACAAAACGCTGTAAAACAAGTACACTGTGTACGCCGATACCGATTAACGTTGTGATGTGTTTTGTGGTTTTCATCATGACCGTCAGTGTCAAGAATTAATGTTTTTGAAACTATTCTATCTTCAAATATCTTACTACCGGTCTTACCAACTTTTCTCTTGTCTGCTTCTACTAGAACCAAGTAGATGTAATAATAAGTAGGATGTGGCCTGGAATGCAGACGAAGAAAAAACCGCTGTCATCGTGACTGGTTCACCCTATTAAATGGAACATTAATCACCTTACTTATACAATCAACTGCTTTATCAAAAATATACATGTACAGTTTGTGGATGTGGAAAATGCCGAGTTGCACTGTGGTTCTCTGCAGTTATAGGTCCCCCATAACTGACTGCGTAAGTCACGTCAAAAATCGGAGGAACACAGCGGCATATCACTTCAAACAAGAGCATGCATAGTAATGTACTGCAGGGTTCACAACAATCTTCCGGTTGATGACTGCTTTGTGGACAGAGATATTAGTGAATGCATATGTATCATTTTAATGAGTGTACTTGTAGATTAAAAAAAAAGAAACTAAACTCAGACCCAGAGGATGGCGCGATGTCGACCGTCCACCGTATCATCTTCTGCCATGCGGCGTCGTTTGATTGCGGTATGGAGGGGCATCTGGTCAGCACACCTCCCCACCGGCCGTTGTCGGCTATCCAGACATTGGAACCCCTACGTCTAGCGGTTGACGCTCGCCTCATCCATAGCAGTCCATAAGCTCTTGGGTGGCGTTGTAAGCAAACACGCCAGGGAGCATAGTCTTAGGTGGCTAAGGTCAGGTTTGGTGAGCCCGTGATTCCTGGGATCGCGACTGGTAAGCTCTAGGCAATATTTGGTGATTGCGTTGAAGCGTAGAGGTGGAATATTCTGTGTCATCGTGTACGGGGACATCCTATTAACAAACCAGTTAGTAGTGTTGGTTCCTATTTCTAGAAAATCCCTCAGCATGATGTACTACGTCCCGCTGAGGTGAAGGTCTGTCGAGACGACGCAGCTGTTAGCGGGGAACATCAGAAGAACTTGCAGGTGTCCAGCTGCGTGCTTACCTCTTACGACAAGTCCCGGAAACACAATATCAACTAGGGCCTTACCCATAATGTGAGCTTTCTCCATCTGCACTCCTAGACTGTTTTTCCTTCATAGAATTACAGAACAAGATCACCGGTATCACCTACAGCACAATGGTGCCTTTCTGGAGGAAAAACGTACGTATGAGAGAAACGACCGTGTCTACCAGAATCTTTCTCAGTGCAGCAGTGCTGCGTTTTCAGCACGTTATGTGAGCAGGGACCGACTTTGAGTATATCAGGAATGTAAATATTTGTTATACAGACCTCCTTAATATGAACTCCAAATTTTATTGTTGTTTCATAATGTTATGTAGTACGAGAAAAAATCCAATAGCAGGATTGCAGCTTGTGATTAAAACAAAAATATCGAGTTATGCTAATGACGAGCAAGTAGCCATGTTGTCACAGAGAAAATGTTTCTGAAACTACGTGGTAGATTAAAACCGTGTGTCAGACCAGGACTTAAAACTGCGAGCTTTAGTGATCTCTTATCAACTGATATATCTAGGCACGACAATCTACTTTCTCTCATAGCTTCACTTTTGGTAGTATCTCTCTCCTAACCTCCAAACTTCACAGAAGTTCTCCTCGCATATTGTGGAAAATAGGACAGTCGTTCTAGCGGAAATGAAGCTCAGAGGGCGGATCGTGAATCGCGTTGGGGGAGCACAGTTGGTAAAGGTCACAGTTTCGAGTACCACTCCCGCACACAATTAAAAAAGTAGTTTGTGGACCTATTGACACTTGTGGACCTATTGACATAGTACATCATGGCGAGCTGTCGTCAGTATGGTACACGGAACGTTGAAGAAAAGCCAAACTAAGGATGCCGGGAGTAGCCATATCGAAAGAAAAAAAATGCCGACATTCGCTTCGAATGATTTGTGAAAACAACGGAAAATCCAACTTGTAATGTTCCGACGATGAACTAAGTTCTGCTCCTTCCGAGTAGATATGTAATGCCCTAACCACATTTCTGCAACTTGCGTATATTTAACTAATGTCTGTCAGCGTTTATCTCTGAGAACTGTGACAACGCATTTATTATAATTTATTTTGTAATATTTCTTTGCAAAACTCAATATTTTCCAAGTCTGCATTCATAGGAGAAACGAAACCCATCGTTCGTATGCACATTAGTAGAATTTAAATATTGTTTAGCATATAGGGCTAAAAGAAAGTGATATTTTGCGTGCTTGTGTTTCATTTTACATTCACTCACAGAAATTATGCATGCGAGATTGCTAGATGGATATGACTTGTGCTGCCGCTTAAATTACTTTTTCAATCCAGCACCATTCAAAAAGCCACAAGTAGTTGTCAGGAACAGAAAACTAATTGTACTGTGGCATTAACCGATTTAAACATCGGTTTTCTCACTTGGCCTTAGCAGGCTAAACTTCGAGGTTGTTAGTGGAAATGTTTGCTAATCAGGCGCCATATAGATCAATTATTTCCTTGGGACTTTAGTAAAATAAAAATATAAATATACCTGTACGAAAAACGTTAATCTTACTCGTAGGATTTGAGTTTCATCTTTGGGAACATCGCCGAGTCCCACAGTATACTGCCTTCGCAGAATATGTTTAATTCATGTAAAAGCGATATCATGTGGACCTTGTTGAACTTATGATCCTTTCATGGATGACATGCACTGTAAACAAGGAGAAAATGGTCTGTTTTTGGTTTATCTGTTATTTCAACTAACAACAACAGTGAGTAATAACTCATAAATACTGGAAGTGAAACACAAATATCATCCCACAAAAGGCTGCATGAACATAACTGAAAAATTTAGGCTAAGCCTACTGTAACAATTTACTATTAAATTCGATGTTTATTCTGAATGATCGCCTGTTGGTGATCTGAGGTTCTCAGTGCATAGTGACACGCACTAATCCACATAGCTTCAATAACGCTTGTTGGCGGTTGGTAGCATAGCGTATAAAAATTAATGAATATTTTTGTCCAGAGACTCAAAAACAAGTTTAAACTGATGATGTATAGTGCATAAAATTTATAAATTTGATCGTTACTTATCAAAGAAGAGCTTGATCTTTTAATATTATTGTATTATCCGATGCATGTACTTTCGTCAGTTCCATTAGATACAGAAAATGGAATTCTGATCACGAATAAAAAGTTTCTGATGCAGGATAGTAACAAGTATCATATGCTAATATTAGGACCACTTAGGAAGTTATTTTCGTGCAACGCATAAGAATACACATTGCTTCAGGCAGTAAAAAGTCTGTTTTTAGCTTGTGTTCGACAAATAAGTGCGTGGAGATGGAACTAAAGTGACACTGAAAAAAAAGCAACAGTGATGAGTTTCACAATACTTTAGAAAGGCAATACGAATGTAGAAGGCTTGGATGTATCACGCGATGTCTAGTGTTTCAAGGGGAAGTCATAATCGTAGCAACAACAGCAGCTAGTTTTTTTCCATCGAAAGACACGAAGCCGTATCACCATATTTAGGTACTGTCAGTACAACTTAAATTGTAAAAATATTGACAACATTTCCAAAAAGATGTAAGTAGACGCATCTATCCGACTGGTTTGTGAACAAATTATGATATTATTTTCAGGGAGTTGTTATACTTAAATATTACGCTTAATGACATTCTTGTCTGATGTAAATTTATTCATCCGCGTCCTGTAAAGAATGCCGAAACTAGTTTCGAATTCCTGAATCTCCTGTGATAACAAAACTAAAATACAACTTGTTGTTTGACTGGAATAAAAAATGGCTCTGAACTCTATGGGACTTAACATCTGAGGTCATCAGTCCCCTAGAACTTGAAACTACTTAAACCCAACTAACCTAAGGACATCATACACATCCATGCTCGAGGCAGGATTCGAACCTGCGACCGTTGCGGTTGCGCGGTTCCAAACTGTAGGGCCTAGAATCGCTCGGCCACTAAGACTGGAATAAGATCCGAGTTTTGCATGTCTCTGATAACCTCTCCAGGTAATTGCAATTGTTGCTGACAACTTCTGTGAGCAATGTTAACTGTATCAGCAAAAGTGATATTGAAGAAATGTGTGCCCAGTGTAGTGTAGTTAAAACGGCAGTACTCTTCAATATTCGTAGAAGGTTTGATATTCTGCCTAGCGTTATTTTCTTTAAAGGTTTTTCCTTTTTAAGTCTTCTTGCTTCTGCGTAACTTGATTGCGCATAAGACAAAATTACTCTGCTACGCAAATGTTAAGGAAAAAGGTAACTTTATCATGTTGTATCACTGCCAGGTAACATAGCTCGACGAAACTTGGATCACACATAGAAAGAACAGCTACAGTATAGTACAGAAGGTAACTGAAAGAAATTCGCAATGAGACGAACAGAAATGATACTTTTATCAGAGGCAATAATTACATTGAAGTCACTGCTAGTCATGATGATCCCTTGACATTACAAAAGACGTGGCATTATTCTTAATAGAGTGTGTGATTGTCAAAGACAACAATGCATGTTTTGGAACACGTTCCCACGCTGACCACAAGGTTGGTAAGCACTCTTACAGCAGCGCCTTCCATTCCTCTACAGCTGGATGGTCGCTGGTGCATGAGGGCGAGCTGTATTACGTTTGCCAAACACATCTCACAAGTGCTCGATGGGATGTGAGTTGGTGGAATGCGCAGGCCTTTGCATTCGACGAATATTTTGTTCCAAGAGCTCTTCCATCTGCGCAGTTATCAATTATAAAAATGAAGTCAGGGGCGAATACATCCTTGAAAAATCACACATTCGGATGGACTACAGTGTCGCAGTAACACTGACAGGTCTTGGTCATCACACATTCTATTGAGCACCACGTCCCGGCTCTTGTAACATCCATGGGCCAACATTAATCACGGTGACATCAGTGTATTTATTGACTTTAAGTGTCATATCTGCTCGTGTCATTGCATATTCCTGACAGTTACGTCACGTACTATGCTGTTTCTATGTATGATACAAGTTTCATCGAAAATCTTATTTGCAAGTAATGCATCACGAGATAGTTACTTTTTCCCTTAAGTTTTGAACATCAGTACATAATTGTCCGACCCCGGTAGCTGAGTGGTCAGCGCGGCAGAATGACAATCCTAAGGGCTCGGGTTCGTTTCCCGGCTGGGTCGGACATTTTCTCCTCTGAGGGACTGGGTGTTGTGTTGTCCTAATCATCAACATTTCATTCCCATCGACGCGCAAGTCGCCGAAGTGGCGTCAAATCGAAAGACTTGTACCCGGCGAACGGTCTTCCCGACGGCAGGCACTAGTGACACGACATTTACATTAGTAAATAATTTTGGCGCATTGTCTAGGTTATTGCCGTAGTCTGTTGTACAATGAGGAAGGCAGCTCGGAAGCTACTTCTCGGTTCCTCTTCAGGTCTGCTGGGCGTTCATAGACCAGCTTCTTTACGTAATCGCAAAGGAAAAAAATCTGTGAGAGGGCAATACGGCGATTGAGTTGACCGTGTGGCATGATTTTCTATTCCAGTCAAACGTTGGTGGTATATTTCGTTGAGGTGTTCATAGACATTCGTATCAAAGACGGATGGGCCACCATGGTAAAGAAACTACACTCCTGGAAATTGAAATAAGAACACCGTGAATTCATTGTCCCAGGAAGGGGAAACTTTATTGACACATTCCTGGGGTCAGATACATCACATGATCACACTGACACAGGCAACAGAGCATGCACAATGTCGGCACTAGTACAGTGTATATCCACCTTTCGCAGCAATGCAGGTTGCTATTCTCCCATGGAGACGATCGTAGAGATGCTGGATGTAGTCCTGTGGAACTGCTTGCCATGCCATTTCCACCTGGCGCCTCAGTTGGACCAGCGTTCGTGCTGGACGTGCAGACCGCGTGAGACGACGCTTCATCCAGTCCCAAACATGCTCAATGGGGGACAGATCCGGAGATCTTGCTGGCCAGGGTAGTTGACTTACACCTTCTAGAGCACGTTGGGAGGCACGGGATACATGCGGACGTGCATTGTCCTGTTGGAACAGCAAGTTCCCTTGCCGGTCTAGGAATGGTAGAACGATGGGTTCGATGACGGTTTGGATGTACCGTGCACTATTCAGTGTCCCCTCGACGATCACCAGTGGTGTACGGCCAGTGTAGGAGATCGCTCCCCACACCATGATGCCGGGTGTTGGCCCTGTGTGCCTCGGTCGTATGCAGTCCTGATTGTGGCGCTCACCTGCACGGCGCCAAACACGCATACGATCATCATTGGCACCAAGGCAGAAGCGACTCTCATCGCTGAAGACGACACGTCTCCATTCGTCCCTCCATTCACGCCTGTCGCGACACCACTGGAGGCGGGCTGCACGATGTTGGGGCGTGAGCGGAAGACGGCCTAACGGTGTGCGGGACCGTAGCCCAGCTTCATGGAGACGGTTGCGAATGGTCCTCGCCGATACCCCAGGAGCAACAGTGTCCCTAATTTGCTGGGAAGTGGCGGTGCGGTCCCCTACGGCACTGCGTAGGATCCTACGGTCTTGGCGTGCATCCGTGCGTCGCTGCGGTCCGGTCCCAGGTCGACGGGCACGTGCACCTTCCGCCGACCACTGGCGACAACATCGATGTACTGTGGAGACCTCACGCCCCACGTGTTGAGCAATTCGGCGGTACGTCCACCCGGCCTCCCGCATGCCCACTATACGCCCTCGCTCAAAGTCCGTCAACTGCACATACGGTTCACGTCCACGCTGTCGCGGCATGCTACCAGTGTTAAAGACTGCGATGGAGCTCCGTATGCCACGGCAAACTGGCTGACTGGGTCTGACACACCGGTGTCAATGTGTTCTTTTTTCCATTTCCAGGAGTGTATATCCTCTCTCTGACAAGAGATGTAGTCTCCAACAACTGTGGCAGCTCTTGAATGAACATCACGTCTCTCTTCTTTCTCTCTGTTGTGTGTGTGTGTGTGTGTGTGTGAGTGTGTGTGTGTGTGTGTGTGTGTGTGTGTGTGTTCGCGTGCGTGCGTGTCTTTAGGGAGCTCAACGGCGAGGTTATTTGCTCATTAGCTGTGAAAATTTGAGACGAATATGGTAAAGGGTATAGAAGGGAAAAATGCATCAAATATAAACTCAATTAAAATAACAATCGCACTCATTCACATTTCCAGTCGTGCCCAACTAACGTGGTCGTAAAATAACCAGTGTAAAAAGGGACAGTAAAAATCCTAATAGAAGAACTGCAGAATAGAACAATAGAATTTATTGTAAAATAATAGCCGGCCGTTGTGGCCGGGCGGTTCTAGGCGACTCTGTCTGAAACCGCGCGAACGCTACGGTCGCAGGTTCGAATCCTGCCTCGGGCATGGATGTGTGTGATGTCCTTAGGTTAGTTAGGTTTAAGTAGTTTTAAGTTCTAGGAGTCTGATGACCTCAGATGTTAAGTCCCATAGTCCTCAGAGCCATTTGAACCATTGTTGTAAAATAATAACTCGGGGTAGTGCAGCTGCCTGATTACTTAGAAACAAACCAAGATGAACCAGATACAGCAACAACACACTGAAACCTCTAATCATTCAGTTAGCAAGTCAGACATTTACAAAATATTAAAAGTTGTACCATATTCGCCTTACCGCCTTGTAAAATAGTGGACCGATCACGTTGTGAATTAACCGGTACTGTCTTGCCTGATATAAAACGCATTCAGTGGAATTGTAGCGAAGTGGAATCTTTGCTTCGCAAGCGCCCAACGTAGATGACCCCTCGCATTACAATAGGAAGCCCTGCGTCATCGGACTGTGCCCCTTCTGCTATCCAGTGAGAACGACCTCATCTCCTCTTAGTGTTCGAAAAGATGACTACCAATTACAGCTTGTTGTTAGCCACCTTCAGACATGCTAGTTATCACCGACTTACGTCCCCGTACTTTAGCCAAGGATGAGTGGTACAGGGGGAGATGCTTTACTCTTTAATTTTATATAAGTTTCGGCTACAGTTAATGAACTTTTATGTTTTCAAATGATTCGTTGTACTCTGAAAAGGTATCTAGAAACGGTATTTCGGGACAGAAATGTTTGTTCTGTCATCGTACGTACGGTGTTCCTTCCTTACCGTATTTTTTCTATATTACCCACACATTAGGGTATGATTGTAAATTTAGTTATGTTGCTTTTATCAATAGAATATACTGCCTGTAAACTTTATGACAAATACGAATATCGTAAAAAGGCTTTTTGTGTCCAAATCTCGTGGAGCTACTTATTGAAAAACACATATCTGTACCTGAGATCTTATAAACAAACTATACATTCATTTGCTTGCAGTACCTCCGCTCTTTTGGTTTTTAATACTACAGTATCTACCTATCAGTACAGCTGTTTTTTGTTCCCACGTCATAACTTGTGGCGCAGATTTTGGATGAAAGGAAGACGAGGGTTGAACGTCCCGCCGACACAGAGGTCATTAGAGTCGGAGCACGAAGTCGGAATCGCTGCAAAGCGCTATGCACACACCTCACAGAAAATGCGACGTGCCATAAGGTGAAAACCCCCTGGAATGTTGTCAGCTGGAATCCTCCTGTTACCCGATACCGCCCGTCCCTACACCGCCAATCGGACGAAAGCAACGCTTCAGCAGTTTGGTTCGGAAACGATTCAACATCCTCTCTACAGCCCGGGTCTTTCCTCGTGTGATTTTTACGCCTTTGACGACTTGATGAAAGAAACGCGTGGACGTCAGTTTCAGTCGAACGAAAAAGTGCAAGAGCGGGTGCTGTCGTGGATCAGTCAGCGGCCGACGCATTCTACTAAACAGCAATTGATCTTCTCGTTTCCCAATTGGATAAATGTGGATCATTCCGTGGTCCCTTTGTGGCAGGTGTTCGATTTTCAATTGACTGCCCACACCTTCTAGGTGTACGTGAACGTAAATAGCTGAGACCTGTTTTCGGAATTTACAAAGAAAACTATGGACTGCGTGAGTTATACTAACAAGCTCACCTTTATACAAAAGTGCATTTTTTAATCGAAATATTTTACATTTTGTTGAGAATGAAATTTCGGCAATTTTTCTCTGTGATGGTTTGCTCTGCAACATGGTCAGATATTAGGGAAATGTCAGTTTCAGCTATAACAGCGTAAGGTGCTATTTACGTCGATGATTCTGTTTCTTGCACAGAATTGTTAACGAAATATAAAATTCGATAATTTAAGTGGGTACTTCCTTACGACCATATTATGAATGAGTAGGGCCATTAACAGCGGCAAGTTAAAAATCTTTATTTTTCGGTAAGAAATTATCTATATTATAATATCCACGACGTAATTGTTCCATTTAGCTACAGCACAGATTATTCGACGTTATGCTGAATGGGATTATTGGTATTATTAAGGACTGTTATCTCCTTCTTCTACACTTGCTATTCATTTTGTGATAGATACATTTGTTTTTAACTCGTGATGAATTTTAATTTACACATCAAAACTTAACGTTTATGATCTTGCCAGTTGTAAGTTGCCAGTTCATGAGATTGCTAGTAGGGGTCACAGTGGTGTAGCTAGTTCTAGTTCGCTAGTGTCTAGTTCGCTCGTTCGTTACCCACTACGGTCGCAGGTTCAAATCCTGCCTCGGGCATGGATGTGTGTAATGTCCTTAGGTTAGTTAGGTTTAAGTAGTTCTAAGTGTAGGGGACTGATGACCTCAGATGTTAAGTCCCATAGTACTCAGAGCCATTTGAACCATTTCGTTACCCACTGGGCGTCGACTCCTGGGATGGTGACACCAAAGCCTTTTTGAATTCTCCGTTTCAACAGGTGCAGTTCACTTACATTTGTGAGACGCGATCTTCGTCGTTAGCACGCCCTCAGCGATCGATTGACCATAAGGGGCTAAAGGGACTCGATCCTATGGCACAGAGCCTCCAAGGAGCCTAACCTGACGGTACGTGACATTTTGTGTGGTTTGTAAAAGAGTCCGTCTGTGAGCTTCATTTCTAACAAGTCGGAGTGAACTGCGACGTCCATAGCAGCAGCAGCAGCGAATTCAGCAACTCCATACATAGTCTCAGCATAGCGGAACGAGACTAGTGTTTGTCTTCCTTCCGGTGGAGGGCACATTGAACATTTGTGGAAGGTAAATGAAAACTTTGATCTTAAACGTAATTGTAAAATGTACCTCGAGATCGTATATGCATTTATGTAAAAGATATATCCTCATAAAATCGAATGGTTCTCTTGAATATAAAAATATGGTAGCCTATGCGTAAGTGATTATCTTCCCCGAGTTTCTAGTTTCACTCACAGTCTTGTTAAATCGAATGAATTATTTTTGAAATGTCCTGCATTTCAGCTACTTTGTGCGTTAGCGGCCTCAGAAATAGGGACCGGGAAGTTACTTTCTGTGCTCATAGCGATGCCATTATTGTGTGCAGAAACTGCGACGTGACGAGGCGATAACTACGTAGATCAAAGTGGCTGCATTCTTGGAAACTAGTTAGTGGCCTAGTACACCAGAGGACAAACACCTGCTCCGCCCTGCAAAATTTGACCGATGATCGACTGAGTTACATTCAGTAGCTGCATTCCGAAGGAATTATTGATGTGCAAATCTTTTTCTAATGTAACGAGGTGTTGTTTTGAACGCCGGCCGTAGTGGCCGTGCGGTTCTAGGCGCTACAGTCTGGAGCCGCGAGACCGCTACGGTCGCAGGTTCGAATCCTGTCTCGGGCATGGATGTGTGCGTTGTCCTTAGGTTAGTTAGGTTTAAGTAGTTCTAAGTTCTAGGGGACTGATGACCTCAGAAGTTGAGTCCTGCAGTGCTCAGAGCCATTTGAGCCATTTTTGTTGTTGTTTTGAACCTAAGAAGACAAAGAAAAACGCAAATGACGCAATAAATAGAGAACTGACTTAAACTAGTTTGTAGTTCATAGTCGAAATTGGTGACAAGCGTGAAACCGTGAAAGATCATTCACAGGCAAAATATAAATTTCTTCTTCCTATATACCATGCATTTGGGGTAAGTACACAGTTAAGGACGTATAGAATAAAACTTATGCAGTGCTTTTTACAGCTTCGTTTAGAAAACCCTTTTGGATCGTACAAAGTGTATGTCGTGAGTAGTCAAAAGCTGCACATAGCACAAAAACAAACCCGTGCTGTATAGTTATCAGAGTCTGTCGCTGGTAACGCAAAGTTGACCATCACAGTTCGATCTGCATATACGTCATAAGCAGTACTACAAACACGTTTCTGAACGGTGTCCGCAGACATTCAAGCGTTTGAATAAATTTGTTGCGTATTACCAAATATACCAACCGATAGCAAACAGCAGCAACTACTCAAAGAATTAAATTTCCCTACAAAGACCTAAACGTTTTAAAGTTATTGCAAGTTTTATTTTAATGAACTCAGAACATTTATTTCCGAAAAAGTACAATACCAATGGTATTAATGAGCCTTTCTTTCGGTTAGAAAGGTACGTTATGGAGGGACAAATAGGAATACCTTAAAAGGTACTTGCGTTGGGCAATACAACTCACATTTCCTCCGATACCTGTATTGATTTAAGGGAATTGTGTTTGTGTGGATGGCCATATTCCTCAGCAGGTGTTACATAAAAGCTTTTTTCTGACTTAAAGCGTAAGGAAGCTTAAGAGAGAGCAGTAAGACGTGTTTCGCTTTTAGCGACAAAGCATCAGCAGAAGAGTAATGTTGCATTCTTAATATCTCTCTACAATTGATTCACATATAGTAAAACAATTTTAGCCCTTGACTGTGATGCACATTTTAATTATTCTTCACTTTTACGCTCTTTGGAGTCAACAAGCTTTTCCTTTGTTGGTAACAGAGGCTACAGCCAAAAACTTTGATTTCACGCTCACCCTTCGCTTTTTTTTTCAGTTTTGTGGTCCTGCAACACACGAGAACAAATGAACACACAAAAACACAGTGCTGAATGGAGAACAGGTGAAGCCACAGTAACATTACTGCGAAGACTGCTTGCTTGAAATTTTACTAAAGTGATCTGAAGTGCATGGGAACCGAATACAGGAAAAGGGGGATCCTAAAAGCAGAAAAATCGCGAATGGACAAGAAGTATGTGTAGAATATAAGACGATTAAAGTTAGATGAAACAGCTGGCCTAACAGTTATAAACAGGAAATTTTTTTAACGAAAAACCGAATGTCGGAAGACTTCGTACAACTCTAGCGCCACTTTTATTGGACAATGATCAAAAGAAAATGTGAAAACTAAATTCTCTGCACTGCATCGTGTAAAACAATGAAGCCGACTGAATTTCTGCGCTGAATTATTACTATGACTTAAGTGTAGGACCAGCACTACACGGGAGAAAGCGAATAGCAAATAAAGAAGTGGGTGGAAGTCGATGGGTCTGCATGAAAAACTTGGAGTAAAAATATGAAGTCTTCTATAGCCACGCCCTTTAAAGATTCACTGATTTCATTTATACTATATTTTGAGACAATAGAGGTGCAAAGGTAATGTATTTGCATCTACTCGTGGCGCAGTACATAATAAGGATAGTATGTAGTAGCTTTTAACTGTCCTAGTGGTCTTCAGTGCTAAGACTGATTTGAGATGCAGCTCTGCACGATACTCTATTCTGTGCAAGTATCTTCATCTCCGAATAACTACTACAATCTACGTCCTTCTGAATTCGCTTGCTGTATTCATCTCTCGGTATCCCTCTACGATTCTGTCCCCTCAACCTCCCTCCCCCGACGAACTTCCCTCCAGTACTAAATTGGTGATCCCTTGATGTCTCAGAATCCATCGTATCAACCAATCCTTTCTCTTAGTGAGGTTTCACCAACAATTTCTTTTCTCTCCAATTCTACTCAGCACCTCGTCACTAGTTACGTGATCTACCATCTAGACTGCAGCATTCTTCTGTAGCACTACATTACAAAAGTTTCTCTTTATTTCTGAACTGTTTATCACCAACTTCCATACGTGACTACACTCCATAGAAATACTTTCAGAAAAGACTTCCGAACACCTAAACCTATATTCGATGTTAACTATTTTCTTTTGTTGGGAAACGTTTTTCTTGACATTGTCAGTTTACTCTATACATCCTCTCCACTTCGGCCATCGTCAGTTGTTTTGCTGCCAAAATAACAAAACTCATCTACTATTTTCAGTTTCTCGTTTCCTAATCTAATTCCCTCAGCATTACATGACTTAACTCTTTTTTTGCTTTTGTTAATGTTCATCGTATATCCAACTTTCAAGACATTGTCTATTCCGTTCTAATGCTCTTCCAAGTCCTTTGCTGTGTCTGACAAAGTTACAATGTCCTTGGCAAACCTCAAAGTTTTTATTTCTTCTCCTTGGACTTTAATTCTTACTCCAAATTTTTCTTTGATTTCCTTTAATGATCGCTCAGTGAAAGATTGAATACAATCGGGGATAGATTACAACTCTCACTGCTTTCTCAATCATTATGTCCCCTTCATGTCCCTCGATTCCTTTAACTATCGTCTGGTTTATGAGACCAGTATTTAACCGTTATCTCGAAGAAACAAAATCATGTATATAATTTTTTGTTTGTTTGCAGGTACATGTCTGAAATCCGTGCGCCACAGTAGCACAGCAGGCCGCTAAACGAGTCAAAACAAAATAGCTCAACCCATTAATAAAGTGCAGTATTGTGCAGTAATTTGTTTTCTGCATTTCAATGAGAACACTGCAGCTGTCCTTTGGTGCGTTGGTGGATGCGTATGGTAGTAACGCACCATCAGACAAAGTACGTATTTGCAGGCCATCTCTCTGCGAAGACGAAGCTCTGGTGTTCGAAAACTAGGACAAGGAAACAGTAAACATAGTCTTGGGTCTGCTTTCAGGACGTTGCACGATAATTTGAACATTACCAAGGTCACTGACAGCAGGGTTTCGTGTCTTTTACCATTCAAAAAGCCTACCTAACCGAGGCAGCTTTCGAAATGTTGGTGTCTTTAGCAATTTAATCAACATGGGCGAGTGCTTGATGTATGACTAGGAGACGAAGGAGCAAAACAAACAGTGCAAACGAGAGGATTCACCACCGCAGATGAAGGCGAAGTCCCAAAAATCATGGGGCATTGTCTTGTCCTAATAGATTAAGCCAGTGAGAAGCGAATCGCCACAAGAGCGTACTATGGAAATCTCCTGACCAGTTTACGGGAGACTATCTGCACAAGACGTCACAGGAAGTTGTCAAAGGTGCTGTTTTAGCTCCAGGATAACGCGCAAAGGCTGCTTCCACGGGTCAAGAAGTATACAGCGTCTGTATAGTCTGATGCAATGTTACTTTAGGCACGCATGCATGTCCGAACGAACAGACACTGCTGACCACCGACTGCCGTATTAAATCATGAAATGTATTCACAAACTGCGAATACAGCACCACAAAAGCTATACGATTTACTGGAAACATATGAAAATTTGTCCCAGATCGGGTCTCGAACCCGTCAAGCTTGTCGCAAGCGGTCACCTTAACCACTTCAGCAGTCCGAGCACGCTTCCAGGTCCGATCCAAATCTCCGTATGTTCCAGTGTCCGATTCCCATAGCGCTTGCACAGGGTAGGATTTGTTCACTTTTTTCTCTTTTGGCTGCTTTGGATTTGGCATGTATTCGACAGCGTTTGTATAGGTCGTACAATGTTCCTTCGGACATGAATGCGTGTTCGAATCCAGTCTGGCACAAATTTTAGTATGTTTTTGGTAAATTTCATACTTGTTGTGGTACTGTAATCGTAATTGGCGAATATATTTCATGACTATGACTATTTTGTTTTTTCCCCGGATCTGCGTCAGCTGATTGTAGTTCTGTGTTGTTATGTCGTACAACTATGTATCCTTAGCGTGAGAGTTGTATTAAGCATCCTGTAACTTCAGCTGAATATTTGTTCCAAAATCTTGCTGCTATGTGGCGCTTTTTTCCTAGAGATATTTGTGTAATCGTCAAAAACGGTAAGAAAGTTGCGCACTGTTTCACAATAAAAGAGATATTTATAATTTTCGTAATTGAATTCTACGTGATGTTTCCAAAAGTATGTCAGTATCTCCAGATAGTTATCGTATAATATATTTCACGCGTTGGAGTGCAATTTGTTGTCCGCGAAGTTCATCAACTCACACAATCATAGAACTGAACTCAGGAAGAGAATATTTCAAGGCGAAAGATAATCAGTATTTGAATTTGGAAAAAAACTTTTGCTCTGCAGTGCTGTGTACGTTAATCTGAAATTTCGTATCTGTTTAAAACAGTGTGCCCAACCAGACTCGAACCTGGGACCTTTGCCTTCGGCGGGTCAGTCCTATGTCGACTGATCTATCCAAACACGGCTCACAATCACGAAAGGGAGAATTCCAAGGTTCGAGTTGTTGTCCAGCACACAATTTTTATTTAGCAGAATGATTCAGTATTTAAAAGTAATAAATGTTACTAAATAGCCGATTTAGTATTATCTGTATTCAAAGATTTCCAAATGTCTGTTCGAAAAAAAGGACGACGAAGTACATAAAAGGCGAACTGTTGGTATTTAAATTCTATGTGCTACCTGTTATCGATTTCTAATAGAGTAGACCAGCGTGAACATGTTGCAAGGAGAATGGAGAAGCGAGGTTGTGCTTTTTTATGTGAATCAATAAAGTATGTGTATAATTATTTATTGAAGATAATTATTGGTTATATGACGGGGCTAAGCGCCAACAGTCGGACAAATTTTAGAAGCTTCATATGTTGTTAATTAACAACTTTGTAAATGATTCGTGCAATATACGATACTCAAATGATACTAAAATATGAGATGAATAAAATGTAAAATTAAAATTTTTGTGTTGTTTTGTGGTTAATATTAACATTCTTAAATTATAAGTGAATGTTAATTTGTTAAATCATCGTATTATGACAAAGACACAGCAAAGTGCGTCCGGTTCAGCTAGTACTACAATACAGAGTTTAGTTGAAGAGACGAGATGAATGAGACTGCATCTGAAGCTTCGAGGGTTTGCCTGTTGGTTTGTCAAGGGTGCTATGGTGCTGAGACTTGATCCACCTTGCTGCAAATTTTTCTGCATTGAAGCAATGCAGTGGAGGTCCATTTATTGAAATGAAAAGTAGCTTTGAAGGGTCGGAATTTGTAAGTGATTTCTCTGATCAGTCAGTGTTAAATTCATGGCACTAAATCAGCGTTCACATTCAGCCGTAGGTATAAATATAACTTCGACTGCTTTCACAAGTTCCTTCACAGAACTGGGCATGTGATGAGGATTTTCTTTATGGCAATGGTTCAAATGGCACTGAGCACTATGGGACTCAACATCTTAGGTCATAAGTCCCCTAGAACTTAGAACTACTTAAACCTAACTAACCTAAGGACATCACACACACCCATGCCCGAGGCAGGATTCGAACCTGCGACCGTAGCAGTCCCGCGGTTCCGGACTGCAGCGCCAGAACCGCTAGACCACCGCGGCCGGCCGATTTTCTTTATAGATTCGAAAATCTTTAACTAGTGATGCACACGTGCTTTCACGTAATTTAAAATCCACCTTATTACACAAGCGAGAAATTGACTTGTCACCATGAAACACACGTTCATAATCATCTGAAGGCCATGTATATGAATTTAATACGGTTCCACCCGAAAAGAAATCCAGGTCCTCAAAGCGATTTTTTGTATTGTCAAAGACTGAAAAAATTTCTTCCGTAATGTCTGAAATCTGTTATATTCATCATAAGATGGTTCTTTAATTACTACCCCTTTGAATGTGCGCTTTTCCTCCAACTCTTGCACTACCATCCTAATTCGTGGCGAGTCATTTGTTTTCACTGTTTCAAGAGTTCTTATAGCCACGTCAATTTCCTGTTTTGCTTTAAGGACTGAAGAATTTCTGTTCTGCATAAAGAATGATAATACTTGCAGAACTTCTAGGGCCTCATAAAGCATAACTAATTCCATTACAAGCAAGCACTTTGTGAGTTGTTGTAGTAAACCTTCAAATTTAGATCTCTCCTGGGTTGATCGGGAACCATCATGTCTCAGTTTTTCGAAAAGATGGACAAGAGAACTGTGACTTTCAAGAAGAGCTCGTATAGCATTAAATGAGGAAGCAACCCAACGTACACGGAAAATACCGCCTAGTTCTAATAGCTGCGAGGATAATTTTTGTGAAACAGTTTGTAGTAGTCGCTGAGTTTTGGGACTTCGAGAAAACACAGAATATAAGGAATCTAAAAAAAAAAAAAAACCTGTATATGGTATACATCTGCTACATCATTCATAACATCGTGGACAGCTAATTCCATTTTGTGGTTCATACATTGAACGACAGTTAAACCCTTATGTAAATGACAACGCAGTAGAGCGGCTACGCCTTTGTAAGGTGCAAGCATTGTTGAGGCACCATCTGTTGCGATACCTACAAGGTGGTTCTTTAGTACATCATTTGTAATGCCATACTTTTCAAGAGCTGCTAACTGTGTGCTGAAAATGCATTCTCCTGTCCCACTTCCTAATTCAGCGATGTCAAAAAAATAATTGCAAGCAACTCCCTCAAAGAACAAACGTAAATATATTATTAAACAAGTTTTATTGGAAACCGTTGTACTTTCGTCCATCATGATACTAAAGTTTGTACCCGATACTACAAGGAAGTGATAAAGATTATTTTTCATTTCTTCTTCTTCAAACATAATGATATTTCTGCATGCATGGTCAGAATGAAGCATATTACCGACTGATAAACCACTAAGCTTTTGTAGTTCGATTACTGCAAGATACGATTTGAATGATAATTTCTGTTTAGCTATTAAATATGCAGATCTGAACAACGAAGCAGTTGCGATTACTTTTTCTTGATGCTGCTTTCCTCACAACTTTTCACTTTCACTCACGCATTTTTCTAAACTTTTCTTTTATACTCATGATTTCTACGCACTTCATGTGTGATTTGCACTTTGCATGATCCCCGAATTTATCATTTAGTTTTTTGGCGTTATTAGCAGAAACACCAGCTAAAAACGCGTTATCGATAAGCACACGTTCACTGCTTTCCACCTTAAGTTCACGAACTAGTGAACACACTGTGCATATTACTAAGTTTTTGTCATTTACGGACAGCCACGGCTTAGTCTTTTGCCAGTTTTGAAAACGTGATAGGGCAACACAATTTCCTACTATAATCTCAAGAGTACTGTTACTCCCATTCCTACCTTGAGAAGTGTCACAATTTTCAGTCACCGGAGATTCAGTCTCTTCCCCTGTATCAGCACCATCATTACCGTTTTCTTTTTTACATTCACTGTCTATTCTAACTCTTTTAGCACCACTGTAGTATCCTGACTGTCAGAGTTTGTACACGTATCAGGTAATGCACTGTTCTTAAGGAAATCAGAAATTTTGCTTTGTTTGAATGACATCCTGAAATTCCGTAGTTCTTACAGGCCCGGACGCACTCAACTCCCTAATGAAGCTACTGAAGCGGGAACGTGTGAAGATCGCCGTGTGTTTGGCGGACGCGAGGCAACGAACGAATGGCACCAATTAATTTGCAGTACGCGATGCTGGGAAGCCTGTGTTAAGCTCCACCCACGTGGTTCGCGGCTAGCGAAGTCAGACTGTTCGATCCCGTCTGACCAGTACCGTTGCTCACTTCGCACTACTTTGTGCTTTCGTCCCAGGCGCGTTAATCCGTACCATACCGTTGCTGAAAGGTGTTCTAACAGTAAATGTTCGCACAGGTACCGGGCCGGTCACCACCCTGTGTCAGGGCCCGGGGTGGGAATTTCAGCCCCCAGCTCACCCAACTCTGCGGTACGATTGCTGCGGTATGACTGCCACACTACTTGCCTTGCAAGCTCGCAAGTAAACGGATGACGCACCTTAGACGAAAGCAACAATGACAACATGATAATGATGATTTAGTTCTAAATGTTTTTAAATGCTTAACTCCTACATAACACGTTTTCAAAATTAATAAGCAAACATATTAATAGTATTAATAGTAAGACTGTATTAAAAAAGTCCAGTGTTCGGCTCCACAAATGTTCGGCTCCACAAACTTAAATTATATGTAAAGTTTTACTCCAGTGAGTGGGAAATAAACATCCCAGGTTGGGATGCATAAACTAAAACCAGAGGAAGGGATGGTCTGATGCAGAGGGGGGGGGGGGGAAATCCCCCCCCCCCATCTCCCCCTGCAAATCGCACACTGCTGTCAGAAGACAATCATTCTTAAAAAGGAATTTATTGTGCTCTCTAACAAGAGTTAGAGATGTTTTTGGATGTCCTTCATTCCCAACTTATAACAAAATAGTTCAAATGGCTCTGAGCATTAGGGGGCTTAACATCTGAGGTCATCAGTCCCCTAGAACTTAGAACTACGTAAACCTAACTAACCTAAGGACATCACACACATCCATGCCCGAGGCAGGATTCGAACTTGCGACCGTATCAGTCGCTCGGTTCCGGACTGAAGCGTCTGGAACCGCTCGGCCACCGCGGCCGGCAAACTTACAACACATTGTATCGTTGAACATTTGACTTTTCGACTCTAAATTCTTATACTGCTGAATATTTTGTCGCGTTTATGTCATCTATGGGAATCCTTGAGCAACTCATTACTAGTTTGAATGTTTATCATGCTAATATCTGCCCGCAGATTTTATTAGAACTGTTACAGACTTGTTTTCGCCGCAGTCTGCTGTTGTCCAGCCCCTGCGCTCTTTTGAACAGCACTCGTTCAACTGTGAACTGCAGATAGGGAGTAATCGAAGTGACAGGGTTTTCCGCGGTTTGCGCAGATGTTACCAGCAGACAGTCCTCCGGGAGGTCCGCTTATTTCGCAGCGGGCGTGGAGGCATTCCACTAGTAGCGGACGGCCTGCTGGAACGCCATGCCGATTATACAGTCACCAGCTGTGGCTTGTGCGACGCGCTCATGAATATTCACGAAACGCAAGACGCAAAATTTATTCATTCGTTCAGTGTACCGTGAGAGGCGAACCTAGCTAATCTGTTTACGGTCTACTGGTCGCAGATATTAGTGCACTCTTGCGACACTAGTATTTGGTGGACAACTACTCCAGAATTATTAAGAAAACGGCTACACTTATGACTCTAACAGCGGTTGAATAAAAGTGCAGAAATATGTCATCTACAGCTTATATTTATTTCATTGTCATTTGCAACAGAGGTAGATGAGGAGCGGCTTAAGTGAGTAAGTTAATAAGTAAAGTGCTGTATGTATTTGATTCCTTACTTCATAGGTTGTCATAATGTTTCGTGTGCTGTAACATAGCAATAAAGCTTTTCAACCGCAATACCCACTCCAACTAAATGAATTGCTTTGCAGTCACACGCTGCATCTGCTGTATATCGTCAAAGAAATGGGGTAATTACCCTATCGAAGCGTCGTCATAATACTGAAGTGTAGATAGTTTATTAAAAAGAAAGAAATAAGTCCTCCACAAAACCTTTTTTTTTTTCGTCACCAGTCTCTTAGCCTTTTCTCCATCGCTTCCTTCGGCAGATACATTTCAGTCAGTGCACGTATACATAGAATAAAACAGAAATCACATGCCTTACACAGTTACGAAAGTGACTCCTTGTTTATATTGCTTACGAGAATGATACAACACGATATCCTTTGCATTTGACACTGGGTACACATACGAAATAAGGTATCGAGGGGGTTGTGTCCGCTCAGAAGAAGTCAATCGACAAATATCTATGAAGTTTTTCTGAATACTTTTTTCCTGGAAAGGTCATGTTTGCCTTGTACGAAGTAGGTGAGAAGCGAATAACGAAACAAATTTTTAAAATCTTAACAGAAGAGTTAAACATTCGGACGAATGGTCCTCAGAACCTAGAAAGACTGTGGCAATACTAAACTAATAGACATAAACATCTGAAACAGAACAGAGAACAAGTATCTCATTAATATCTTAAAAGGATTCAATAAGAAGAAAAGCGTTCAGCATAATGTCCCAGACTTTGTCACTCGTTGGCATTAAGAAAATACACGCGTAATACAAAGGAACAGACAGTTGTTTGAAATCAGATAGCAGTAAGACAGTAAGTTTAGATTCGAATGCGTATGTAGAGCACAGAAAAATAATTCAAGGAAGGAAGATTAGGTATTAAAGTCCCGTCAACAATGTCATTAGAGACGGAGCACAATGTTGGATTGTTTTTGTCAAGGACTGGGAAGGAAATCGGCAAAGACTTTTCAAAGGAACCATCCTGGAATTTGCCTGGTGCGACACAGGGAAATTATGGAAAACCTAAATCGAGATCGCCGAAGGCGGATTTGGACCGAATGCGTATAAATAACTCAGTAGAGTCTAATGTCATATACTATCGGACCGCGCCGCGCGGGATTAGCGGAGCGGTCTGAGGCGCCGCAGTCATGGACTGTGCGGCTGGTCCCGGCGGAGGTTGGAGTCCTCCCTCAGGCATGGGTGTGTGTGTTTGTCCTTAGGATAATTTAGGTTAAGTAGTGTGTAAGCTTAGGGACTGATGACCTTAGCAGCTAAGTCCCATAAGATTTCACACACATTTGAACATTTTTTACTATTGGACCAAAAATGCCCACAGCTGACCACTAGATGACACGAGAGACGGACCTCCCCAGTATAAAAGGAGACTGGGAGTTCTGTGTTGTCGGTAGAGAAGCAGTAATAGCAGAATTGATCGTTCAGATGAGCTCAGTGCTTCGACCGTGGAGAAGTCACTGGATGTCACGTGAGTATGAAATACATCAGAGACATTTCAGTCCTTCTAAATCCATCCGTTGTTGATGATGTGACTGGGAAGTGGAAGCGCAAAGGGACGACAACAGCATAAGAAGACCATGCAGGCAACATGTACTGACAACCAGGAACGTTCGATCACTGCGAGGGGTGGCTGTAAAAATTCGTGCGAAATCATCGGAGGGAAACACTCGTGTGTTCTAAAATTCTACCAGCAATCCAGTTAAAACAGTGATTGTAGGTAGGGAGTTAAAAATGTCACATTTTTATTGTCGGTGCTACGCGACGCTTGAGGCGGTGTATAAAGCGTCGTCACTGGATTGAAATTTCCCCCAGAATAGTTAAGCTGTCATAAAGAAGACGGGTGGTCACATGCCATATTAATACACTAATAGGTGTCCGGATACTTTTGATCAAATTGTGTAAATAGAGAGCTAACCTGTGTGAAGACGGGACTAAAAAAGTAATCAGATGCCACTACGTCAAGCAGAGAAAGCCTATAAAATATTATTGCTAATTCCCTTGACCCACGTCATAGTGACAGACGGAAATATCTGTCTGCTTTTTACGGACTGGATGACGTAAGACTGTAACACGGGAAGCAGGGTCAATATTACTGGAACTTTGTACTAAACGCATTCTCCGAAAGTTATTTGGACCTGTTGGTAAGAAAATCCACCCTCAAAGAAAACTTACTGGATCTGATTGCAAGGGCACAGATCTAAAATTTTTAATTCTGTGGACGTACAGGTAGGAATCAATGAGCAGAAGGCTGAGGTAGAAAACATGTTTTTTTTTCTTTTCTCTCTCTCTGAGCCATCAGCCTTCTAAATGGTTTGATGCGGCTTGCAACGAATTTCTCTCGTGTGCCAATCTTTTTATCTCAGAGTACCAATTGCAACCTATGTCCTCAATTATTTGCTGGATGTATTCAGTCTCTGTCTTCCTTTACAGTTTTCACCTTCTACAGCTCCATCTTGTACCAAAGAATTTATTCCCTCACGTCTTAACAAATGTTCTATCAACCGGTCCTTTCTTGTCAGTCTTTTCCTTTCTTTCCTCGTCGATTCTGAGGAGAACCTCGTCATTCCTCATCTTATCAGTGCACCTAATTTTCAATATTCTTCTGTAGCACCACATCTCTAAGGTTTCGATACTCTTGTGTTTCGGTTTTCCCACAGTCCAAGTCTCACTACCATACAATGCTGTGCTTCAGACGTACATTCTCAGAAGTTTCTTCCTATACTTGATACTAGCTGATTTCTCTTGGCCATGAATACCCTTTTCGCCAGTGATTGCTACTTAAGTTCTCGTTGCTCCGTCCATCGTGGTTTATCATACTATCTAGGTAGCTCAATTCCTTAACTTCGTCGACATCGTGATCTCCAATTCTGATGTTAAGTTTCCCCCCGTTCTCATTTCTGGCCTTCCCATTACTTTCGTTTTTCTTCGATTTACTTACAGTCCGTATTCTGTACTCGTTAGACTGTTCATTCTGGTTAACACATCCTGAACCCGGTATCTCCTGCTTCGTAGGCATTAATCACTGCGCCACCCGGCCACAGCGGTTATCTTATATGCGCAGGTTATCTTGGTACTTCAATCGGCCTACCCAAATACCCACCTAGCGCCGCCTACCCCAGTCTCCGTCCGTGTCCCCCTTGCTCGGTACTTTGACTTTCCCCCAGGAGGTATTACGTGATAGTGTATTCGCACTGAAGGTGGTAGATTCATAGCCCATAGAGGCCAATCATTTATATGAATTTCCTAAAGAATGGACTATACACATTCATATACTTCACTGTACTCTTTCCATCTACTCGTCCCCTCCTCTGCGGTTAGCAGTGAACTTTCCGTTGTACTCATAACGTTATTACTCTTTCTTTTTATGTCACCGAAGGTTGTTCTGACTTTTCTATACGCCGAGTCAGTCCTTCTGACGACCTTTCCTTTTTCGATTTCTTCACACTTTTGGCTTCCCTCCAATTACTATTTACTTCAATCCTAGGTGACTTGTATATCCTATATTTTCCTGAACATTTTTATACTTCTACCGTCCATCAACTGAAGTATTTTGTCTTTATCCATGGTTTCTTCGCAGTTACTTTCCTTGCGATTTCCTTTTCGTCTTTTGTGATTTCCCTTTCTAGAAACGTCCATCGCTGTTTAACTTAACTGCCTAGTGAGCTATTCATTATAGCAGTAACTACATAGCCTCAGAGAACTTCAAGCGTGTCTCTTCATTCCTTAGTACTTCCGTGTCCGACTTCCTTGCACATTGCTTCTTCCTGACTGGTCTCTTAAAGTTCAGCCTACTCTTCATCATTATTAAGTTATGATCTAAATCTATATCTGCTCCTGGGTAAGCCTTAAATCCAGTATCTGATTTCGGAATCTATGCCAGCCCATGCAATATTCTGAAATATTCCCGCATTTCCTGGCGTTTTCCTATTATATCTCCTTCTCTTGTGATTCTTGAACAGAGTTCTGTTACTAACTGATGTTTACTGCAGAAATCAATAAGTTTTTCCTCTCTCAATCCTACTACCACGCTTGTACTCTCTCACAACCCTTTCTTCTACTCCAATGTAGCCGCATTCCAGTTTCCACGACTATTAGATTTTCATCTCTTTTTACGTACTGAATTACCCGTACAATACCTTCATATACTTTCTCTTCATCCGCTGACTGAGACGTGAAGAACGTGTGATAGGAAAACTACTAGAAAATGACTGAGTTGTCAGCATAAAACCTGGAGAACATGGAGAATCTCTGACAGAAATTTAGACATACTGTAAATCTTGTGCTACGTAGGTTAGAAGCATATAAGATAGTGAGGATGGGAAAACACACGATGGTTTGAAAAAAAAAGTATTAATATGCTACTACGAAAGCAGACTTAGCCGTAGAGTAGATTCAGACAAAACCGAAACCTTACCGAGAAACAATAGCTGAATGAAGGCAAGTGAGAAGAAAGGATGCTGTAACGAGAAGTCTTGAATATATTCGGAAGCAACAGCATATGTCATAAAATCAATCAGGTGAACAAATATTCGTTGCCGATGATTGGAACCGATACGAAAGATAATGAAGCGAGAATTAATACATTCTGATTCCCAGCACCATTTTACAGTGTATTTCCTAGGTTCGACCGCTGCAAGGATATGAAAATAATAGACGCACAATTAAGTAAGCATGGAAGTAGAAAACAAAGTCGCTCAAATCACTCGTTAGACCAAAGGCCACAAGATATGATGGAGAGCTCGCTAGACTCTATATTGAATGTGCCCCTTCTTCTAGCATCAAATTACGAAAGAACTTGCCAGACAACTTGAAAAATTCACAAGCCGTTTAAATCGATAAGAAGAGTTGTAAGACCAACTCCCGGAGGTAAAGACCTACTTCACCAACGTAAGTTTCTTGCAGAATAGTGGAACATACAGCATTGTGATCGCGTGTGATATTTCTGGAGACCGAAGAACTCCTGTGAAGGAATCAACGAGGTTTCTGCAAGCACCGAGCGACTGGAATCCGGATTGCTCTGTTCGTATATGAGATTCCGAATGCAGTAGGTACCGGAGTTCAGATTGATGTCATATTTCGTGACTTCCAGAACCCTTTGATAAAGTTCCACTCCTTCGAGTAGCAAATAAAATACATACATACGGAATATCCGAGCAGACATTCGATTGGACTGAAGAGTTTCTTTTGCGAACTCATCACGTCGTTCGCAGTGGAGAGATGTTATTAGAAATGAAGGCAGCGTCTGGTATGATGGCGGCGATGCTGTTCACAGCTTATATAAGTGAAGACTGTTCGCTGAGAACGCAGTTATGCTGGGTCTCTCGCTGAAGTTTTTCTTTTATGTGAATGTACCAAGATACGCTGGCGATGCGGTCTACTCTTACTTGGACGTCAACACATTCTTTACCTTGATTGATCTGAGGATGGCTGTGTGAATAACCGAAACTAGTTATCAGCTTTAAAACTGTAGACTGTTCGCCATCTATACAGTTAAAATATCTTCTACAATTTTTGAAAAATACGTTCTGGTATTGTAATGCGTTTAAATAGACGAAAGTGTTAAATATCGTTTATCTATGCCACCAGCGAATCACCGAAGTCAGTCCCAACTTACAAATACCAAAACGTTTGTGTCCGAAATGATTTAAGGTAAAACGAACACATTAAGATGCGAGACTCAGATTAGTCGGAAGAATTTTAAGTCAGACGAATGAGGTAGTTTGAAAAACTATTCTTCTATCGATGTAGGTCCCTTATGGAGTTGCAGTAACGAAAGAGAGAGACTTTTTCGAGGAACAGCTTTAGGAATCGTCTCGGATTCCCTCATTCGGTGTGAGAGTGAAATGCCCAACGTACAGCTGTTTGGGGCGTTACAAGCATGAGGCTCCGTCTGATTGGGAGAGTTACTCACAAGTTGGCCTCATAGAGAGTGGTACCGACGTTCTTTCTTCCACAGTACCAAGTGTGGAAGGAGTAGGAAAGGAGCGAGGGGGATGAGGAGGAAGCTTGGGAAGAATACTCCTACACGATGTACCCTCCACCATACACTGTACGGTTTCTTGCAGAGCATAAATGTATATGTAAACAGTCGGACAATGATTGGAGGAAAGAAGACGAGTAGACAAGGAATAAGTGCTGACATACTGGGCATCAAAGAATACCAATACAGTGTCAAATACCTATTCATATTATAAATTTAGGCCTCCCTCCATGTTTATATGTCTGTACGTTAACGAAAATCTCAGAAACTACCGTATGGATATTGATACGGTTTTCACTAATAGACTGATTCACGAGGAGGATTTATCTACATTATTTATTACCTTTACGTCAGCCAATGTCGTCTGGCCGGATACAAGGCCGTACCAAAACTCCACCGACAAACTTTCAGAAGACCAAAGCAAGGAAAAAAGTACAGTAAATATGAGCTTTAAAGCCTTTAAAATGGCTACCTTAACAACCACGGGCACTTGCTCATCTTCGGAATGTATCTCTTTACTGGACAAGTCCTCGTAGGTCTTAAGGTGTGTAAATAAACTGCCTGTGTTTAATAGGCATTCTTTTCTTGTTTTGATTCATACTAGCCATACTACCTCCTCGACTTCTAGAAGACTCGTTCTATTATTAAAGAGATCGATAATCCTTTCATTGACTGAGTGCTGAATTTTTTAATGTGGTGGTATTTTGACGTTGAACTGGTACATATTAGGTAA
Source organism: Schistocerca cancellata (assembly GCF_023864275.1). NCBI lineage: Eukaryota > Metazoa > Arthropoda > Insecta > Orthoptera > Acrididae > Schistocerca > Schistocerca cancellata. Next base: position 307,029,737 of record NC_064630.1, read on the forward strand.
GAGCTTATGGTTACTAAGAAACTTTCATTCGACGGCATTCATTAGTTTCATCATGAAGAACTAAACAGCTGAATACTGGAAATGCTTTGACGTGTTTATATATGCAAAGGTAATATAAGTTCTACAAAGTAATTGACCGGGTAGGTGAATTTCATATGAATTGTAAATTTTAGCAGCCAGATTCGCGCTCTCCGCCAAACCCATTATTTCGGAAAGATGACGAAATGGCTCTGAGCACTATGGGACTTAATTTCTGAGGTCATCAGTTCCGTAGAACGTAGAATTACTTAAACCTAACTAACCTAATGACATCACACACATCCATGCCCGAGGCAGGATTCGAACCTGCGACCGTAGGGGTCGCGCGTTCCATACTGTAGCGCCTAGAACCGCTCGGCCACTTCGGTCGGCACGGAAAGATGATGATAGGTATTACCCTCGTACCACCATTCACGCGTTTCTTTGAACTGTTAACAGTTAATCTCTTTTACTATGTGACGCCGTGATGTGCAATTCATTGAAGTTTTTATACGACGTCCTTAGGTCCAGGATGCATAACAGGAACTGTTGCATGTAATGACTAAGATTAATCACATTTTGTGGTGACAATCAGTGTTAATGTGAATGCTGTAATTATTAAGCGATCTTGACTTAATGAATTACTACATTTTATCCAAGTTATTCGTCTTTCGGAACATTTGTAATGGTTCATAGTAGAATGATCATTGTATGAGCTAGTGACATCAAAAGCCATTGCGGAACGGCGGACTGTTGTACGCTACAGATCTGATATTTTGGCAAAACACGGGAGCACAATCCAGCCACTGCTATGGGTCCCAGCGGATTGGTGTCATAACAAACCCAGATTCTGAAACACGGTTTCGTCGCCATTGCAATGTAAAGGTAAAACAGCCTCTTGTGGGACACGTCCATAACTGTGGCGTAATATTATTCGAGTAGCAGACAATTAGTCCTCCATGTAGACGCAAATGGCAAGGGATTATCAAACCGCACGAGTAAGCTTTGTTGTCGGAAGACAATACATGGTTAAACTAATTAAATGTAATAACTTGCAAAGGACAAGAGGTCTGTATATTGATAACTTTTTCCAGCAATTTTGTTTCTGGCAAGAGTAAAAGCTGGTCAAGTCACACAGCTTTTCACGTTAAACTGAGTGTCTGGCATATCTTGCTAAACCATCTCAAATGAGAATAAAAAAGCAATATACTAGTTTGAGCGGAGCTGCACTTTCTCGTCGTTTATGAAGCCATGTTCCTAGGAGGATCAGTTCTACGTCTGGCATTTACTTACGCATAGTTCAGTTTCACTAACATAAATTTCATAACCACAAAGTGAAAATAACACGGCCTCCTTGTAAACGTATTGATATGGCGCTGTTTCATAACATACTTCCATCTTTATTACTAAATTACACGATGTGTGGGAACGTTAAAAATATTTCCGATAAACTGAGTTAATTCAATGGCCTTAATTGAATCGGTTATTTAAGAACTCACTGATGTCCATTGCTAGTAATTTCGGGAAAAGTGGAAAAAACTGTCTCCGCCTTACGCCTTATGGTCTATTGTTCTGATTTTTATCCACTGGGTGAAACAGATCCTTCATAATAATTCGGCTTTATTTCCCAATAATCTTTTCATACAAGGATGCTCTGCGGTTCCGAAGTGTCCGGACATGTGTGGTTTCTCAAATAAAAGAAAATTTATTACAGAAAGCTAAAAAATAAATATTTTCTACGTAAACTCAGCACAGGGCCACGCATATCATGTAATTACATTGTTCATTTGAGTCGTCCCTTATATAACAAAGTAATGTCAATTCTCTGATGGTAACAAAACGATTCTACAGAAAGAGTATTTTTCTTGTACTACTTCGGCCACCACGTATATTGTCAGAGTCCTCCACCGCAATAATTGAACTGATTTTTACTGCTTGATGTTACTATTAGTTCTGCATCTTGGATAGATGAATTCTATCAGGCCTTCTCACTTCTCACCTTTTGTTTAATTATTCCATAACCTCTGTCGTATGACATAGGGGAGCGATCACGTATTGGGAAATAATGGCCTATGACGTCGTAGCTACCTTGATTTGCCCATTCTTAAAGCCATGTGGTTTTTGTTTTGTGAAAACATAGGAAATTCTCTCGCATCTTATCATTAACTTTCAAGATGTTCTAACAAATTTCGAGAACAACACTCTCTTTCCCCATGATGAACTACAATAAGAGCTGACGTTCGGCAAGAAAATATCGTGTTCAGCGCCAGTGGTTCATGTGGTTGTCGTCCGGACTTTTAAGTGAGGAACAGCTTTTTTCCTAGACATGCGTAATTTCTCAAATAAACAATACCTTCAAAAGTCTAGTAATACTGTTAAAACGAGGCTCATATGTATGCTTTCTCGCTTGAACATGAAACTATATCTTTAACATTATATATATGCAGTAAACCCATTTTGGCTGCAAATGGACATGTGTGGTTTCTCAGATAACCGATTCAGTTATGAAATGTGGAATGTCTGAAGATGAATTACGTACATTTTAATAAATAAATGATGCTCTCGACAGTGAGGTCCAAAAGACAAGAAATAATAGGGTGATCATTCCTACTCGAGAGAATGAATGTCATGAACTGTGTCTGTTAACACAAGCGTGCTAAGACCCAGCTTAGACCATCTTCGCCATAATGTATAGTTTTAGTAAGCAACATACATTAATTATTTAAAGAATAATAGATTTATCCTGGAGCATTCCTGTAAACACACTGTGAAATGTACTTTCTTTCTGAGCTATTAAGTAAATTATACCAATTTTGGTACGACCGTAATGTACTTGTCTCCCACTCTGATAATGCTTTGTCTGCTGACAGGAGACGAACCTGGCATCTGAAACTAAATATGGTCTGTGCCTGTCCGAAAGTACCCAGATCACCTGTGCTATCCCGCACAGCATTTTCCGGCTAAAGCTACGAATCTTACGTCCTGTAGGACGACGCGATATTAGAGCCCAAAACATCGGGGAAAGCTTAAAAGGAAATCAAATAAGTAACCTGTGGCCAAGATCCGTCACAAGCTCTTATTACAGCTCAGCCATACCATGTTTTTTATAACTAGTACCGTCAGACTTACATCTTCTTTCTGGCTACCCGTACTTAGCCACATACCACCTCCATCTCTGAGGCGGGAAAGTATACATTTACGGTACAAAGAACTACAGAAAAATCCTAACCTCTCTGTTCATGCAGGAATTCCAAGCACCAGCAAAGGGAGTCTTCGCACTCGTCGCGCACCAAAGGGGACTGCAAGAATGTTAGTTGAAAACGGGTTTACTACCGATGACTGCTGGAGCTTGAAAACAGGTTAATACTGATGATTGTTGGAGGAACAAATGGCAGATTAATGCTACGACGAAACAACTTGAGACGCAATGTGTTTCGACCAAGCCACCTGGCCTTGAATTGCCAGGCATGATCTGGTCGGTTCTTAACCGAATAAGAACCAACACTGGAAGTTGTGACGACTTTTAAATGTGAGGGGAACCTATTGTATGAGCACTCTACATTCCTCAAACAGCAGGATAGCATTTTATAGAACCTCATTGTATCATGTCAATGCCAAAAGACCTATTACCCCGTTCCTGTTGCTGCAGCTATTCAGCGGCAGAATGAAGTTAGTCGGAACCATGAGAAGTTATCTATCAACGTCTCATCAAGTGTGAGACCTAGATCATTACTGATGCAGCACTAGTTCAGAATGAGAATGAGCAAGGAGGCCGCCAGAAGTTGCTAAATCAGTCTGGAAGGCCATTCGAACCTCGCTATCTTCGCATATGAATCCATTATGCCACCTTGATCGCTAGAATCGATAAGTCTGGAATGTGTAGTTAGTAAATAGCTCGAAGAAAGTTTATGCTTTTGTTTCAGTTTGGATTTTCTTTTGCTAAACATTGTTCGCTACAATCAGATTTCGTCGTCTGGGTATATCAGATCTTGCACGAGCTACGAGCTGTTCGCGGGTGCTCGTCAATACCCACACTGACGCTCCATGTGAAACAGCTCCCTACAACCTATAGAAGACGCCATATTCCGTATGCTTTGATTCTAATTCTCCCTTTGATAGTCACAAAGCACCACACAAGTCTGCTGGTGCCGCGAAATTCTTGTAAGGTTTCAGCATTGCATCCTTCCCTATCTTCATTTTTGGGGTTACAGTTGTGGTGTCGCATATTATACAGAATTTCTCGATTTCTTCTAATATAAACATATGTAAAGAATTAATCTGTGTAACTACATAGTATAGTCTGTCAGTTTGTTTAGTATCGACACATCAGGCTAACATATAGATGACTAAAACACCGCTTGCATAGCTTTTTTTTTGTGTAACTTGATGCCGCTGAGAAGGCGTGATCGTACTGAAATAATACATCTTGACCATGCAACTTCTATTGATTACTAATTTCAAGTTTTACAGATTATTATCGTTATTTCAAAACACACATTCATCATCCTACATAACGAAAATGATCTTTGTAATAAAATAAGAGAAATCTGAGCTCGTACAGAAAGATTTAAGTGTTCATGAGAGAGTGGAACGGTAGAGAAATAGTCTGAAGATTGTTCAAAGAATACCCTGACAGGCAGTTAAATGTTAATTGCAAAGTAGTCATGTAGAGTGCGAGGGTAAGTCAATTATTATTCGCAAAGTAGTTATAAAATTTTATTGTAATCACATAGGAAAGTTACAAGATCATCATTTTTTGACGTAGTCTCCTTGCGTTTCAACGCACTTAGTCCATCATTGTACAAGCTTCCTGATGCCCTCATAAAAGAAGGTTCTCGGTTGAGCTGCGAGTCAGGAATGCACTGCTTCTTTCACTGCTTCGTCCGGGGCAAATCGACGGTCCCTTAATGCTTGTTTGAGTGGACCAAACAAGTGATAGTCAGAAGGGACAAGATCGGGACTATATAGAGGATGATCCAGTACTTCAAATTTGAGTTTCTGAAGCGTTTCATGCAGTGTGAGCGGTAGTATGCGGACGGAGATTGTCATACAACACAACACCTTTTGATAGTAATCCTCGGCGTTTGCTTCGAAAGGCAGGCTTTAGCCTGGCAGTAAGCATCTCACTGTAGCCGCGCGGGATTAGTCGGGCGGTCTAGGGGCGCTGCTGTCATGGACTGTGCGACTGGTCCCGGCGGAGGTTCGAGTCCTCCCTCGGGCGTGTGTGTGTGTGTGTGTGTGTGTGTGTGTGTGTGTGTGTGTGTGTGTGTGTGTGTGTTGTCCTTAGGATAATTTAGGTTAAGTAGCGTGTAAGCTTAGGGATTGATGACCTTAGCTGTTAAGTCCCTTAACATTTCACACACACTTGAACATTTTTGAATCTCACTGTAACGTACATTGTTTATTGTAGTGCCCCTTTCCCCATAATGCTCCAGTACTGGACCTTGTGCGACCCAAAAACCGTAAGCATCAGTTTTCCTGTGGTTGGGTCTTGAATTTTTCTTGCACGGCGGATTTGGATGTTTCAGTTCTATACTCTGCCGTTTACTCTCCGGCTCGTAATGATGAATCCATGTTTCGTGACCAGTAATGATCCTGTCTAAGAAGTTGTCCCCTTCGTTATCATAGCGATCTAAATGTTTTTTGCAGATGTCCAAGGCGTTTGTTATGCAACTGCGTGAGTTGTTTTGGGACCCATCTTGCACAAACTTTTTGAAACCCAAGTCTGCTGTGGATGATTTTGTAGGCAGAATCGCGACTAATTTGCAGACGATGTACCACTTCGTCAAGAGTTAATCGACTGTCCAAGAGAATCATTTCACGTGAACGCTCAATGGTTTCTTCATTTGTGGCGGAAAATGGTCGTCCGGCTCCTTCATCGTGCTTAAAATTGTGCGACCATTTCGGAATTTTTCAATCCATTCGTAGACAGCCCATTGTGGCAAAACACTGTTCCCGTACTGTACCGAAAGTCTTCTATGAATTTCGGCCCTTGATACGCCTTCCGACCAAAAAAAAAAAAAAAAAAAAAAAAAAAAAAAAAAAAAAAAAAAAAAAAAAAACAGATTACTGAAAGTTGCTTCTCTTTAGTGCAAATAGACAGCGGAGCAGCCAAGATTAACAGCACGGCAGCGATAACGAAACTAATCTAGCAGCTTGAAAATTACTAAGATATAACAACAAAACAAGCATGCGTCATCAACGTTAAACGACAGTACTACCAAAATATACAAAAATATAATTAAATTGCGCATATTGATTGACTTACCCTCGTAGATGTAGAAAAAAATCACTGCCAAATACTGTTAACTTCAGAAGTTGGTTTTCTTTGACACGATGATCCGTTAATACCACACATTTCATATAGTAAGAAAGGCGCTCAACATATATATATACTCCACTATGCCCGAAATGTCGCCAAGTGGATGACGACCATCACCGCTTAACTTGTATCGCGGTGGAGGACGTATGGTTCCTAGGAAGACAGATGGTGGATTGCTACCTCCGTGTGACCCCGCAACGTATTACACCTGCTTCCTTCTTACATTCGGAGAGTGACTACTTTCCGGCGACAAAATCACAGTCGCTCCTCTGGGTCAAAGGTTGGACGATCGCGTACGTCTATGGGGATGCTGCCAAGTCGCGACTTGACTTTTGGTATTTCTTGCAGCAAGCCCACAATGAGGTTCATAGATGGTCACACTATCAGAAAACCTTTGCCAACTATCTTCGGGCAGTCTTCCTCGACCCCTCTCACAGTTGGGATGTACCGGGTGCAGTCGGTGTGCACATTTGACAGCTGATAATGAACATCACGCTTCTCTTACCACTCAATGTGTAATGATCTACATGGATCTACATGTTCCTCTTAACAGAGTGATCTTGACTGAAAATAAATAAATACATTTAAAAAAAGCAACATCCCTGTTCCTTTAAATTTGTTTTTTGTTTTACAATGATTTTTTTTTTGCAGAGGATGCATTTCATTTAGTGTTTGTGAACTGCCTAATATTGTATCCAAATAGAATACTAATAAATAAAAAAGTCCAGCGCGACAGAATTCAATAAAAAAAAGATGGATAGAGCGTCTGCCATGTAAGCAGGAGAGCCCGGGTTCGAGTCCTGGTCGGGCCACACTTTTTCAACTGACCCCGTTGACTCATATCAACGCCTCAATGCAGCTAGCGGTATTCATTTCATTGTAATTTCACATATCACATATATTTATTCTCGGCCAATTTCAGTTGCAAAATGTGGAATTTGTTGTGTTACAATGCGGAATATTCCCGCTTCAGACCCTATAGTTTTATGAAGTTCCGATAGGTGGCGACAGTACATGTAAACTTCAAAATGCAGTTGGTAGCGTAGGTGCGTTCCAATTAGAGAGCTGTAATCGAGTTGCTTTCTGTAGAAAACTAGAGCATGGCAGATATGCGTAGGCACTTACCGGATGCCTACTGAGATCTGTCGGTGAACGAAAGAAAAGTGAGTCGTCAGGCGAGGCGTCTGTCATAATCGCGACAAGATCACACAAACCTGTCCGATCTCCGACGCGGCGGCCGGCCACACACAGCTGCCACTCCTGTAGTGTTGGGATGTGTGGACACTCTTATTCGAGGTGATCGACGGATGACAGACACCTCACTACACAACTGAACTTCTCTGTTGGCAGTGCAGACACACTCGTGCTCACAAAACTTCATTGGACTTTTCTCTCTCATCCACCCTACAGTCGGGCTCTCGCACCTTCGGATTTCCATCCGTCTGACCCAATCAAGGATGCACTCCACGGAAAGCAGTGCGTGGATGTTGAGGAGGTTGTTGATGTAACAAAACGTTGCTTACCACGTTGACCAGTAGCGGGGTACCATGCAAACCCTCCCAGTAACGCGGCGTAAAGCCATCGTATTGAACGGATAGTACGAGGGTCACTCCAAAAGAAATACACATTTTTTTTAAAATTCCATCTTTTATTCTAAATGTTTGAAACTTTTACCGTGTGTATATACATACTTTAGGAACAATATTTTCATTTCTCCACATAATTTCCATCCCTCTCAACTGCCTTACGCCATCTTGGAACCAACGCCTGTATACCCGCACGGTAAAATTCTGGACCAACCTGTTGGAGCCACTGTTTGGCAGCGTGCACAAGGGAGTCATCATCTCCAAACCTTGTTCCACGAAGAGAGCCTTTCAGTTTCCCGAAGAGATGATAGTCACATGGAGCCAGGTCAGGACTGTAAGGCGGGTGTTTCAGTGTTGTCCATCCGAGTTTTGTGATCGCTTCCATGTTTTTTTGACTGACATGTGGCCGTGCATTGTCGTGAAACAGCAAAACATCCTGCTTTTGCCGATGTGGTCGAACACGACTCAGTCGAACTTAAGGTTTCTTCAGCGTCGTCACATATGCATCAGAATTTATGGTGGTTCCACTTGGCATGATGTCCACAAGCAAGAGTCCTTCGGAATCGAAAAACACCGTAGCCACAACTTTTCCAGCAGAAGGTGTGGTTTTGAATTTTTTTTCTTGGGTGAATTTGCATGATGCCACTCCATTGATTGCCTCTTCATCTCTGCTGAAAAATGATGGAGCCATGTTTCATCACCTGTCACAATTCTTCCAAGAAATTCATCTCCACCATTCTCGTACTGTTCCAAAAGTTTGCTGCATACGGTTTTTCTTGTTTCTTTGTGAGCCACTGCCAACATCCTGAGAATCCACCTGTCACAAACCTTTTATAACGCCAACACTTTCAGTATTCTGCAAACACTTCCTTCCCCTATCCCAACGTAGCGTGACAATTCGTTCACTGTGATGCGTCTGTCAGCAGTCACCAATTCGTTAACTCTCTGCACATTGTCTGGAGTGTGTGCAGTACGAGGCCTGCCGCTGCGAGGACAATCCTCAATATTGCCGTGCCCGCTTTCATCACGTAACCTGCTTGCCCACCCACTAACTGTACTGCAATCGACAGCAGCATCTCCATACACCTTTTTCAACCTCTTGTATATGTTTCTCACTGTCTCGTTTTCACAACACAGGAATTCTATGACAGCACGTTGCTGCTGACGAACGTCAAGTGTAGCAGCCACCTTGAAGACATGCTGTGATTGCGCAACTCACGGCAACAGGTAGAACTAAGTTTGAAAACAAGCGGGAAGGATGTATCTACACACTGTAAAACTTTCACACATGCAGAATAAAAACTGTATTTTTACAAAAATAGCGTGCATTTCTTTTGGAGTGACCCTCGTATGTGGATGAAATGGTTTTGTAGTCAAAAGAGTGGCGAATAATATGCTGTGTTGAAATCCTGATTAAAAGCAACCTGCTTTCAGAAGAAAGACGTTATGCATTGTTTACTGACCGCACTTCGTTCTATGCGTTGGAAATAACAGATTATTGCAGAGACGTGAAACTGGCAATCAATTAAGTTTTTGTGTGATCAATGCGTAATACATAAACATAGTCTCAGTTCCACAATCTCTATTAAAGTTCTGAAGCGTGCATTGCGTGGTTATAATGTTAACAAAATTGCGGTGGCCTTGCAATGGGTCACTAAAACTTTGAGCTCTGTTGTCGCGAGTGAATTATCTGCTGAAAGATTTTCCTTTTCTGTTTAATAATTTACACCTTTCGAGTGACTGGTAGGTTCGTATCTGAAGGATGCTACTTACATGGTCACGAGTTTATAGCGTAGCGCAGAATTTCTTATAAAATTAAATTTTCTAAATAGAAAGTAATTTATATTGTGACCAGGAATCCAGGATATTTGTTGATAATTATGTGGATAGAACATATCGAAGTTTTCCAACTCAGCTGTATTTTTTACAATTATTCAGTGTGCTATACCTTTCACGATTGGCCAATCTACGCCTTAAAGGCTACTTTCAAGCGTAGCAGGCATCGGCGTGTTGTAGTAATCTGTGATCGGAAGTCAAGCACATATCGTACAATCGTCCGAATTAACACCAGAAAGCTTATCGCGTGTAGTAATAGTCAACTTTATAATTAACATCACGTTATAGGATACTGCTCGCTGTCGTTGTTGAATAACTCAGCTGGTGCTCAATAACGAAAATGAGCTCATATAGCGTCTTATAACGTGGCATTAGTTATAAAGATGACTATTACTGCAGCCAATAAGCCTTCTGGTGTTAATTCGGACGCTTGCACGTCATGTATTCGCTTTCAGATCGGTGATATCCATCGTTTATTGACACAATTGTATAACAGATCGACAGCTATTGCGCTTTAAAATTGCCTGTGCACAGAAATTGCCCAATAGTGTCATATATGATAAACTGAACACTTGTGAGAAAACAGCTGAGGTGGATGATTTCGATATCTTCTGTAACGGCATTACGACTGCGGCGTAGCACATGAAGAAAATGATCAATATGTGATAATTTTTGCCTTCTTACAAACGGAAAGGGAGTACTGTGTTACGTTGTAGAGTAGGCGTCGTTCTCGGAATCACTCTTCACAATTATATTGTGATAAAAGAATTTACAAGCTTTGTATTAGAAGATTTTAGTAACGCACTAGCAATACAAAAATTCACCAGTAGCAAATTACACTGAGGTGACAAAGGTCATGGGACAGCGATATGGCCGGCCAGGGTGGCCGAGCGATTCTAGGCGCTACAGTCTGGAACCAAGCGACCGCTACGTTCGCAGGTTCGAATCCTGCCTCGGGCATGGATGTATGTGATGTCCTTAGGTTAGTTAGGTTTAAGTAGTTCTAAGTTCTAGGGGACTGATGACCTCAGACGTCAAGTCCCATAGTGCTCACAGCCATTTGAACCATTTTGAACAGCGATATGCACATAAACAGATGGTGGTAGTAACGCGTACACAAGTTATAAAAAGGCAGTGCATTGGCCACGCTGTCAGTTATACTTAGGTGATTCATGTGAAGTGGTTAGCGACGTGATTATGGCCGCAAAACGCGACTTAACAAAATGCTTAAAGCTAGACACATAAATCATTACATTTCGGAAATCGCTAGAGAATTCAATATTCCGAGATCCACAGTGTCAAGAGTGTGCCCAGAATACCAAATTTCAGGCATTACCTCTCATCACAGACAGCGAAGTGGCCTATGGCCTTCATTCAACCACCGAGAACAGCGATGTTTGCGTAGAGTTGTCACTACTAACAGGTAAGCAACACTGCGTAAAATTCCCGCACAAATCAATGTGCGATGTTCGCAGCTCGTGGTCTCGCGGTCGCGTTCTCGCTTCCCGAGCACTGGGTCCCGGGTTCGATTCCCGGCGGGGTCAAGGATTTACACCTGCCTCGAGATGAATGGGTGTTTGTGTTGTCCTCGTCATTTCATCATCAGTTCTAAAAGTGGCGAGACTGGACTGAGCAAAGTTTGGGGATTTGTAAGGGTGCTGATAACCGCACGGTTGATACGCCCCACACACCAATCATCGTCATCGCCATCATCATCATCAATGTGCGATGTATGACGAATGTATCAGTTAGGACAGTGCTGTAAAATGTGTCATTAATGGGCTATGGCAGCAGACGACCGACATGGGAGTAGGAAGAGATGGCGAATTAGCACATGAACCAGCAGATTAAGTGCCCCTATCCTGCAAAGAACGAGCAGTCGCTCTTACAACAGATCATCCGGAAAGGAGCCTAAAGAGTTTGCAGCCCCACGGCGTCTCTCGATGAAAACATAAATCAATGCTGTATTGATGGAAAGAGGATGCGAAACGAGGTGGAACTCGTTGTGACAAAAGGAACACTATCGATCTTGAGACGTATGAACGGTTCGTCGAAGTGAGACATAATTTGGAACAGGTAAATCATATCAAAATATATGTCAAATAGACTGTAAGAAAGAGACTGGCTTGTTAGAATAATACCATTTCTTTTACGAGCAGGTGACAACCAGAACTTTACAGCAATGGGCGATGAACGCTGCTGTTCCAATTTTGTAGGATACCTTTAATTTCATGGCCAGCTGGACTCGGGTCCAACGTTTGAAACAAAAGCATAAAATCAGGCAAAGGAAGATTAAGAAGTTTATCAGTTCCAAAGGATGTGCAACGATGGAAGAAGTATTAGTAGCTGCGGAAGAATTCCGCACACAAACGAAAATACTTATTGGTAATTTTAATCTCAACTACGTAATCAACACCCATCAAACGGACTGTCAGTGTCAATCAACGTACAATATATCCCTCTCGGAGAAAGGTGCGAGAACCATTCTCGTGCAGAGGAAAGATTCAAACAAGATAAGTCATTCGCACACAGCGAAGTACACTCTGCGTGAGCAAAGGTGATCTCGTACGTTTTTTTTTTATGTATGCGGGAACCGTCGGAAAAATTTGGCCATAATGTTCAGAAAAGAGTGGATGAATTAACCCTCAAAGATAAAAACGTAATTGTGGCCTGCACGAAATCAAGGAAGTTCAGGAAACTAGTGTACGAAACTTTTTAAAATCTGATTCTTCCGTACGTGGGACAGGAAAAATTTCTGTACATCATCGATACGTGGGGAGGCCAGACTGATTTGACCGTGTACGATCAGGTCTTCGTGGATGAGAAGAAAGCGTGCACGTGCAGCGTAAAAGCTATCCAACCAAAATGTACTCCACTTTGCCAGTCTTGTGACGTATTTTTTTCCGACAGATTAAAATTTTCACGAAAAAAATTCACAATGCTCCCGATTTGTTGAAGACAGAGCAAACGCGTCCAGGGACGATTCCATAGAACTACACTCATTAATTTTGCGTCAATTCAGGGCACCTGCTTTTTCGAATATGATCAAATGCGCATGGGTCTCATCAGAGTTAACGTATGAAAGAGAAACCTTCTTGATTGTAAATTAATAATGTTTTCCGGTATCGCTCTTAAAATTCCGCGCCCTTGCAAGACAGTAGCTTTTATGAAATGTAATTGGTGCAGTAAAACATTTTGTTTCGGTTGCTTTTACGACAAATATCATACGGTTTTTTTCTGCATAGCAAGCGATGAAGGCAATAGCGGGTAAGATGATGTGAAAATTAAATTACTACGCCAAAATTGAATATTTGTTATCAGTTTCACACAGTGTACATTGTCTGTTGATATTCTGTAAAATGAAATGGAGAAATGTCGGACTATTCTGATTTAAACATAAACAAAAACACGGAAAGGACCCGAATACGGTACCTCCGACGTGGTAGCTGTAGATCTTAACCGCTGCGCCACGCTCACATGGTTGGAACGTGCCTAACGTTAAGCGTATTACAGCTCGTAGTGAACTTCAAAATCAATTTTCTCGAAAACCAAGCCCCGTCGTTAAATAAGCGGATAGTCTCATACTCAGGGCATGTCCCTCTACAACAAATCCGAGACGTATCAAAATCAGTTATTTACACGTCTGATGGTCCCCTTGTAAGACTCTGACCTAGCAACCAGTGCTATGGCGTCCCGCTAGGGTGCTCAACTTGCACCGCCTGCGTGCTTTAAGAGGGCTTGCTTTCAGTCTTCCTGGGAGTCTCCGTGTTGCAGCTCGCCTGCGGGGACTACCCAGTCCGGTGTGCCACGCTGTTCGTACAAGTAACGTCAACGCTAGCTCGTTGGGAGAGACTTTCTACAGTGAGAAAGTTGGCTTCCCGAGGCCAACTACATCTGAGCAACTAGCCCTTGGCGACTTCGTACACTGCACCGCCAAAGGACCATCGAAGACGATTAATCTGGTGATAAGCGATGTAGAACAGACGCTTCTAGTTGCCTGTGCACCAGAGCCAGAGACTTACGTGCTTAGTTAATTGCAAGACGAATTTTAGCTATCTTTTATGTAACTTTCCCGTTTTCATTTAATTTCAATTTTTTGGCAGTGCGCTCTACCTCCGGTTGTGTTCTCATGAGATTTCCTCCTCCGCCATTGTGTTAAAAGGGACTTTAAATCGCTTCCATAGCGTTTATGAAGTGATGTATAGATGTATAGGTGATTGTGGTTCGATGTCAACGTTAATTACATATAGTTGAATGGTTTTTGAATGTTAATGGTTCTATCCATTTTCGGCCACTTAACTGCGTGAAACTGTCAAGTTGCAGGGCAGAGCGTGTGCCCAGTCCTGATTGCCCAGCACCTCGCTCTCGACCTTTCTGCTGGAACGCATCTATAATATCGACGCAAAAATTAATGGAAGAGGCGTACTGCGCTTAATGCAAGAATTGAATTACTCGTAACAACAAAATGTCGATTTCAATTTGTTATTTCTCGTTTAGCAGGAGTTGTTATTAAATTTAGAAATACAAAAATGTAAATAACTCATTCATTGAATTTCGGAAGTTACATTACTACTGTTAAAAACGATCGAAGCTAATTACCAGGTACTCAATTACCTCTCGTGTCTCATTAAGTTTTTAATTTTATCCAAAACGATCCCGGTGATATTTTATCGCTGCGTAACCATTTTTTAGGTAATGCTAATATTATCTTAAAATTACTTAATGTTACAATTCAGCTTGGCTTTAGTGTCATAAGCGCGACGCGAAACACTTTCAACATTATGCAGCTAAAACATGATGGCAATGAAACATTTTCAACCACCTTCGTACATATTACACAATGGGAAAGCAGATGTCACACCGAAATAAATTGGTAGAATCATAATCAAACATAATTTTCTCACGAAAGAGGTTGCTGATAAAACCATAATTCGACTGATTCCTTGTCAGTTATTGATCCTTAGCAAGTAGGATTATTAGAGCAGATAAGTCCAAAGTATAGCGACGCAGTTTGTCACATCACGGAGATGCTTATCGATTTGCAGTGTCAGATGCTGCGAGACGGGTAGTAAGAACCACAGAAATATTTGCCGATAACTTGCATCATACATCTTAATGTAATATTATAAGAGGGCAAACTAGCTAAGTACGTTCCAGGAGGGGTAAGACAACGAGCTAATCCACTCACTTACATCTCCTCAAATGACCACGATGGTTTAAGTTAGAGCTCATATGTAGAAATGGGAAGTACAGATGTAGAAGTACATGTAAATGTGCGCAGTAAAGTGAGTGAATTTTCAGTCCAATGTGCGGAACAGTTTTGTTAATAAGGCTTCTTAAAGGATTTGCGTTGCGCGGGTTTCGTTCAAATGGAAAATTAGACTGTGTTGTCGAAAATTTCTTTGTTGTAGTTAGTTTGACGCCAACAGAAATTTTCTCGAAACAGATGAACGTTTTTAGGTGTCTTGTGCCTTACTCATCAGTATTTACGATATGGTTTGTGGAATTCAAACGCTTCGAAAATTATTTAGAAAGTGGACGGAGCACACAGATTAAGTAAGTACCCTGTTGGACGTGCGGTGGTTAAAGCGATGTGAAATGGCTGGTGCCTTATGCATATCAGAAGAAAGAGCGCTGTACATTTTACGGCCAGAAATAACTAGGAGCACATTTTACGCAAGGTAAATACTGTCACTATGCAGGTGTTGGCAGATCTGCAGGGTGTTACAAAAAGATACGCCCAAAATTTCAGGAAACATTCCTCACACACAAATAAAGAAAAGGTGTTATGTGGACATGTATCCGGAAACGCTTAATTTCCATGTCAGAGCTCATTTTAGTTTCGTCAGTATGTACTGTACTTCCTCGATTCACCGCCAGTTGGCCCAATTGAAGGAAGGTAATGTTGACTTCGGTGCTTGTGTTGACATGCGACTCATTGCTCTACAGTACTAGCATCAAGCACATCAGTACGTAGCATCAACAGGTTAGTGTTCATCACGAACGTGGTTTTGCAGTCAGTGCAATGTTTACAAATGCGGAGTTGGCAGATGCCCATTTGATGTATGGATTAGCACGGGGCAATAGCTGTGGCGCGGTACGTTTGTATCGAGACAGATTTCCAGAACGAAGGTGTCCCGACAGGAAGACGTTCGAAGCAATTGATCGGCGTCTTAGGGAGCACCTATGACTCGCGACTGGGGAAGACCTAGAACGACGAGGACACCTGCAATGGACGAGGCAATTCTTCGTGCAGTTGACGATAACCCTAATGTCAGCGTCAGAGAAGTTGCTGCTGTACAAGGTAACGTTGACCACGTCACGGTATGGAGAGTGCTACGGGAGAACCAGTTGGTTCCGTACCATGTACAGCGTGTGCTGGCACTATCAGCAGCTGATTGGCCTCCACGGGTACACTTCTGCGAATGGTTCATCCAACAATGTGTCAATCCTCATTTCAGTGCAAATGTTCTCTTTACGGATGAGGCTTCTTCCAACGTGAACAAATTGTAAATTTTCACAATCAGCATGTGTGGGCTGACGAGAATCCGCACGCAATTGTGCAATCACGTCATCAACACAGATTTTCTGTGAACGTTTGGGCAGGCATTGATGTCTTGATTGGGCCCCATGTTCTTCCACCTACGCTCAATGGAGAACGTTATAATGATTTCATACGGGATACTCTACCTGTGCTGCTAGAACATGTGCCTTTACAAGTACGACACAACATGTGGTTCATGCACGATGGAGCTCCTGCACATTTCAGTCGAAGTGTTCGTACGCTTCTCAACAGCAGATTCGGTGACCGATGGATTGGTAGAGGCGGACCAATTCCATGGCCTCCACGCTCTCCTGACCTCAACCCTCGTGACTTTCATTTATGGGGGCATTTGAAAGCTCTTGTCTACGCAACCCCAGTACCAAATGTAGAGACTCTTCGTGCTCGTATTGTGGACGGCTGTGATACAACACGCCATTCTCCAGGGCTGCATCAGCGCATCAGGGATTCCATGCGACGGAGGGTGGATGCATGTATCCTCGCTAACGGAGGACATTTTGAACATTTCATGTAACAAAGTGTTTGAAGTCACGCTGGTACGTTCTGTTGCTGTGTGTTTCCATTCCATGATTTATGTGATTTGAAGAGAAGTAATAAAATGAGCTCTAACATGGAAAGTAAGCGTTTCCGGACACATGGCCACATAACATATTTTCTTTCTTTGTGTGTGAGGAATGTTTCCTGAAAGTTTGGCCGTACCTTTTTGTAACACTCTGTATAGAAAATATGAGAAGAGAGGATTTCTGTTCAGATAGCATCCTCTGTGAGTGGAGCAGAAAACGCCACGTTTCTCACGGCACAGTCTCCATACTACACCTCTGCTTGTACTCAAAGTAAAATCGTGATCGCAAGACGAAATGATATAGACATTGCATTTAACTGGATGATCACTAAGCCACCAGACAAAATACATTCTAAAGAAAATTATCGTATTGGGATATAAATGGGTTGGTGTGATGTACATGTAGAGAAAAACAAATGATTACAGTTGCAGAAAAATTGTATGATTTATTCAAGGGAAAGCGATTTACTAATTGAGAAAGTCTACCTCTGGCTCTTATGCAAACGATTATTCGGCTATGCACTGGGTGTCAGAGTTGTTCGATGTCCTCCTGAGGGATATAGTGCTAAATTACGTCCAATTGCGGCCTTAGATCGTTTAACTCCCAAAGTTATTGGAGGACCCTGCCCATAATGCTCCAGATGATGTCAATTGGGGAGAGATCCGGCGACCTTGCTGGTCAAGGTAGGGCTTAGCAAATCCTAAAACAAGCAGTAGGCACTCTCGGCATTATCTGGCTGGAATGTAAGCCCGCGGTGTCTTGCCGAACAGGGCAAGGTAGTCACACCGTGGGCTGTAAGGGTGCTGCGAATGACGACCAAAGCGGTCCTGCTATGAAATGAAATGACACCCTAGACTATCATTCCTGGTTGTTGGGGCGTATGGCTGGAGACAGGAATCTGGCTGGAATAGCATTGTCATCAATTATGAGTTCAAGTCGGTTGTGTGGAGTCAGCGCTCTAGGGTAGTTCAACGTGGAGACGTGACACAATGGTGGAAAGAAGCAATCGTGTTTTGAATGGACTGGTGATCACACTGTGACTGAAGTCGCCCGATTTATTATTCGACCCGAGATGTAATACAGTGGCAGAAGAGACTATCGTGTTTGGAAGTGACGGTGACCACATAGTGAATGAAGTCCCCCCGATTGATTGCAGTATCAACGAAAACACAAATCGACTTTTTAATTTTTGTCTTAAGAAATTCTCAGTACTGTTTTGGACCAGTAATAGTTTACTGAGGGGAAACTGTACCGAAGAAAACCCCCAAAATTAGTGAAATTAAGAAGTGTCTGCACACGTGACGGCGCGCCAACTTCACGCAGATTGCTCTGTTAAAAACAAAATATTGTTCTCACTTGGTCGTTATTTATGACTTTGTAATCTCTAAAGCAATAGTGACACAAAAGTATTAAAGGAATAATAACATGGTGGGACTCAAAAACCAAATGAGAATTTTAACAACTGTACATAGGAATGGAAACAGTTCTGGTAGGACTAAATACTATGAAAATAGGTGTGCTGTATGCTCTGATACGTTTCAATGGTGGTGCAGTGTCAAGGAATTGATGAGAGTGCCTGCTTGACTAAATATGCAATGAACTTTAATTGCCATTGACTGCAAGAGACCCTTCGAAGCAGAGAAATCAGTGTTGGAAGCCACCAAAACAGGAAGAATAAGAAGAAAAAATGTGAATAAGAAAAGGGTGGGAGAATAACACGAGAAACAAGATCATTATGGACGTGGGACGTATTAGTGTTATCCAGGTGAGGTAGAGGAAGTTTGACTTGTATTTCCCGATAGTTCAGTTTTTTGAAGTCCTAGTACACACTCGTTAAAAACTATTAAAGATAGAGGGCTGAAATTTTATATACCGTCTTGAAATATACCTCGCTATAAAGTAGACTATTCTAATGACTTGAATTTGAAAGTTAATGAGTTTTCAAACAAAACTGTGAGTTAGTTACTGAAATTTTTGATAATCGTTATTAAAAATTTTTCGAATCATAATTTATGACAGCAAAGTGTTCTTAAAAGTCTACTTTAAAGATAACAGTGTAAAAAATTTCCAGAAGAAAATCAAGTTTCTACTTTGTTGTTATATTGACATATGTGTACAAATGATGTACATGGATAGTTAACGCACTTTATTTCGCTTGAAACAAAACACAATTCAGAAAAATTTGTGAGACCAAAAGCCGTATAGTGCATACGTCAAAATGTTCCTAAAAGGCCTATTAAAAGATAGTAAGCTTTACGTGGGCTTGCAGCTCTTATTCTTTGAGCTACACTATTTGGAAGAAATGATAAATTTTTCAAGATTTATCCTTGTGTTCTCGAACCATTTACCTTAAGAGATTATGACCAACAAGGTCTCGAGAGATGTGTCCCGCCTCGTCAATGATAACTGGGTTCAAAAGTTTACGATTAAAACATCCGCTACAGTTGTACGTTTACTAAAGTCTTTACCAGTTCTCAGGGACTCAGGTGTATCTATAAATGGTGGTCGAAGCGTCCATGTCAAAGCGAAGTTATATGGCAACACATCTGCCTGAAACCCAGTAGAGTAAGGACTTCAGTCAATAAACCAGTGTAAAACTGTAGAGGATGTTTTATTCGCGGTCGTTACATAGTATAACAGTTGTGGATGTCCCACCAGCAAAAAATTAGGTTTCAAAAGAGACAGAAATTGAAACTTCATGGCAGATTAAAATTGTGTATCGGACCGAGACAAGAAACTGACACCGTTACCTGTCGCTGGAAGGCAGGCACTGGCGGAAGTAAAGCTGTTACAGTGGGTCGCGAATCGTTCTTAGATCGCTCGGTAGAACACTTGCCCGCGAAGGCAAAAATTTCTGGTTTGAATCGTGATAGGGCACACAGTTTTAATCCGTCAGAAAGTTTCAGATCACTGCATATTCCACTGCAAACTGAAAATTCATTCTGGTGATAGGAATCGCTGCTGTCAGTGAATGAATATCAATCTCATCCAGTTTCCGAGTGAACATTGCGAAGGTAACTGCATGCAGTGGACATTTTAGTCATATACTTCGCATAAGGCAGTAAAGCTATTCATCTTTAATGGCAAAACAGCACAGAAGTTGAAAAGTAGCTGGTTGTGCAATACGTCACAATTTTGACCGTTTCCAAATGATACAAGGGTCTGAGTGCACTGACAGCTGACTGACAAGAGGAGATTCCCAAGTGGCAGTCAACAATATACGATATTGATGACACTTAGCGGGTGTGTACAGGGGGCAAAATAGTGCACTGTATATGTAACTTGTTCCCATTTACACTTTTAAGAGGTAAAACACACGCAGAGAGGTAATTATATAAAAGTTGACACGTAATTAATGTCCTTGAAAACTATATAATAAATTTCCGCAATAATTTCAAAATTTGGAAAATACCCCACCGCCATCAATTAAATCCGAAAAATGAAAATTTTTATCACAACGTAAGTTAAAGTAGCCTTCAAGTCACATATATTCCCGTGTACTAAAGCTAGTTTTCTGAAATATCATTTTAGGAAAATAATTGCAATGCTTAAAATATACTGTTTCTTACATCATGCACATAAAACGAACGAAATTTTTTTCACGTAATGTACAGGACGGAGAAGACAATATAAAACAAAATTTAACAGGATTTGAAATTTGCTCGTGCAATCCTCTAGATATCCTGGTGTGGTAAGCCGTGACCAAAGAAATTGGTTATGTGCTAACGACTCCAGTTTGATCGATGGAAATACCGACAGCACACTGTGTACAGCTTATTTTCAAAAAAATTACATTTCAGAAACAAGTTTTCAAGAACATTAATTACGTATCAACTTTGATATGAAACATATTTTTATATATCATCGTTTCGAAGATATGTCCTCTAAACCTAAAATGCCAAATAACCTTTAGGGGTGAGTTTGACCCTTTGAGATCAGGCACAAACAAAAACAAGCGCTATTTTGTCCCCTCTACATAGACGCTTATTGAAACTTAGAAATGTTTCCTTGCGAGTAATTTAATCCGTGATATCTGCAGCATGTAGTTCGTTAGGGGTGTTTCTACTATATTTTGAGGTGTTACTCGCTCTATGACTTGCCCTCACTCTTTCAGGTTAACGTGAACATAAACTAAGATGTTTATTTCGGTGGCCAAGTGTTGCCCTTTCTTTTACATTGTCATATTGTGAAAAATTCTGGGCACTCCTCTCTCTCATAATAACCGTGCTCACAGGGCTGCCGGCATAAGTCGTCCATCCAGAAAGTTTCAAGACTGATTTTATTCCTGGCACCGAAGCACATTGTAAGTTGAGCATATCATTTTAATTTTTGTATGTTATCGATGTGCACGTCAGAGAGAGAGAGCACGTTATGTTACTGTTAAACGGTCTTTGGTCCAGTCGTGGCACAGTCTATACCTCTACGCAATCTGATGCATTCTTAGTTGAAGTGTGGCGGGTTATGGACGTATTTGGTAAAGCTGTGTTTACTTGTGATTGTATGTGTTAGATGAAGAAAGATTTATTGTAAAGGGCAGCAAGGATACATATGACGTATACACTGAAAGGCAAATAGAATATAAATTTTGAATAATATTATTTTTTGTGAAGGAAAAAAGTCTGAGTTAAGACAACAGCGATGCGCAGCTAGTTCGTAGTAATGATTGTCAGCTAAATAATTTCGTTCACTTGCTCAGAGCTGAGAGAAAGAACACCTCACTTCCCAGAGTCATGCGTTAACATATTAACAGAGTAAGCCGTTCGGTTTTTATAGAAATTCTCTATTAATATTATACTCTTTTTAAACCATTGTTTCCATTTAAGTATTGTAGAGTTCAGATTAATGTTAAGTGTGAGATCACATGAAGTTTTACTCTGTATTTTTAATGTATAGTTCATTCTAATAGCGTTGTTTTGGAATATCGTACCATAGGAATAGTGACTGTTCCCATCCCACTGTTTAAAGATGGTTTATGATTACGCGTTACCACATTACGCCGTATGGAATGCAACAATTTGAATACTGTTTGGAAATGTTATTGAAAAAATGGAAATTAGCTTAGCCACTGCCTGCTTGCTGTTTGCTATTGTGCTTTCGAGAAATCTAAAACAGTGTTGTCAAGACACGAGGTAAATGGAAATTTTGATTGGGGCCAGATAACTGTTTTACTTCAGTTGCACATTTAATATAAAGAAAAGTAGTAATCAGATCATTTACAGTTCAATTCCAATTAGTTTCAGTATCGTCGAAGGTAGCATACTAGTTTAAGATGGATAACAGTTTGCCGGCCGGGGTGGCCGAGAGGTTCTAGGCGCTATAGTTTGGAACCACGCAATCGCTACGGTCGCAGGTTCGAATCCTGCCTCGGGTATGGATGTGTGTGATGTCCTTAGGTTAGTTAGGTTTAAGTATTTCTAAGTTCTAGGGGACTGATGACCTCAGAAGTTAAGTCCCATAGTGCTCAGAGCCATTTTTTTTATAATAGTTTGTGGGTACATAGTTTTGATGATACGTAGACGTTTTATAGAGTTGGAGGTAAATTTGGACTAAATTTCATACAGAAACACATAGTGGGAACTTACAACACCAGCGCGTAACTACCGTTGCAGCTTGGACTAGCAACTGTGAACAACAGATGTGCATTCGACCGGTCAACAGCGAGCAAGTAGTGTTAAAGTGGTGGACGTTGTCACAAGTTGCAATGGAGCAACATCTGTCAACTTTCATCACTACGTTTTGAATAAGAGAAAAGTGTTAACAAAACTTGTCCGGCACTACTTGCGAACAAAATCAACTTCGTTGAAATGCAAAACGCCGACCTCGTATTACCAACACTAACCTACCGCAAATCGACAAAGTGTAAAAATTCACTTGAAGGGTCAACGCTTTTACAACATAGCAGACATTAAAGCCACTGTGACGCGCCAGCTGAACAACATCCCAAACAAAGACTTTTCTGACAGTTCTATATTTAAGAACGTTCTGTACCTCTACTCAAATACTCTACATTGTCGCACAGATGACAAAATGGTAGATATCGAAATAGATGACAGAGGGATAGAAAAAACAATTAAAATCGCTCAAAGGAGAAAAGGCCTCTGGACCTGAT
The DNA here is from genome assembly GCF_023864275.1 of Schistocerca cancellata. Lineage (NCBI taxonomy): Eukaryota > Metazoa > Arthropoda > Insecta > Orthoptera > Acrididae > Schistocerca > Schistocerca cancellata. Next base: position 307,052,733 of record NC_064630.1, read on the forward strand.
GGGATACCAGTTCGATTTTACACAGAGTACGCGTGGAGCTTCCTCCCCCCAACCCCCCCAACCCCACCCTTCTTGCAGCGGTGTACCGTAGGTCTCTAGAAGAGCGTAGCGTTCCAAAGATTGGAAAAGGGCAGAGGTCATCCCCGTTTTCGAGAAGGGACATCGAACAGATGTGCAGAACTACAGACCTATCTCTCTAACGTCGGTCAGTTCTAGAATTTTGGAACACGTATTATATTAGAGTATAATGACTTTTTTGGAGACTAGAAATCTACTCTGTAGGAATGAGCATGGGTTTCGAAAAAGACGATCGTGTGAAACCCAGCTCGCGCTATTCGTCCACGAGACTCAGAGGGCCGTAGACACGGGTTCCCACGTAGATGCCGTGTTTCTTGACTTCCGCAAGGCGTTTGATACAGTTCCCCAGACTCGTTTAAGGAACAAAGTAAGAGCATATGGACTATCAGACCAATTGTGTGATTGGATTGAAGAATTACTAGATAACAGAACGCAGCATGTCATTCTCAATGGAGAGAAGTCTTCCGAAGTAAGAGTGATTTCAGGTGCGCCGCAGGTGAGTGTCGTAGGACCGTTGCTATTTACAGTATATATATAAATGACCTTGTGGATAACATCGGAAGTTCACTGATCCTTTTTGCGGATGATGTTGTAGTATATCGAGAGGTTGTAACAATGGAAAAATGTACTGAAATGCAGGAGGATCTGCAACGAATTGACGCAAGGTGCAGGGAATGGCAATTGAATCTCAATGTAGACAAGTGTAACGTGCTGCGAATACATAGAAAGAAAGACCCTTTATCATTTAGCTACAATATAACAGGTCAGCAAATGGAAGCAGTTAATTCCATAAATTATCTGGGAGTAGGCATTAGGAGTGATTTAAAATGGGATGACCATGTAAAATTAATCGTCGGTAAAGCAGATGCCAGACTGAGATTCATTGGAAGAATCCTAAGGAAATGCAGTCCGAAAACAAAGAAAGTAGGTTACAGTATGCTTGTTCGCCCACTGCTTGAATACTGCTCAGCGGTATGGGATCCGTACCAGATAGGGTTGATAGAAGAGATAGAGAAGATCCGACGTAGAGCAGCGCGCTTCTTTACAGGATCATTTAGTAATCGCGAAAGCGTTACGGAGATGATAGATAAACTCCAGTGGAAGACTCTGCAGGAGAAACGCTCAGTAGCTCGGTACGGGCTTTTGTTGAAGTTTCGAGAACATACCTTCACCGAGGAGTCAAGCAGTATATTGCCCCATCCTACGTATATCTCGCGAAGAGGCCATGAGGATAAAATCAGAGAGATTAGAGCCCACACAGAGGCCTATCGACAATCTTTCTTTCCACGACCAATACGAGACTGGAATAGAAGGGAGAAACGATAGATGTACTCAAGATACACTCCGCCATACACCGTCAGGTGGCTTGCGGAGGATGGATGTAGATTTAGATGTAGAAGTGGGGTTACGTTTCTCTGTTTTTGATTAATACGATCACGAACCTTTATGGACTGGTCGGTACGTACCTGACTTGACAGACGCTAAGGTACCCTTTGCACCTCTAATGGAACACTAAAGTAGCCGATATTAATTTTATACAAAGTGCCTGCGAGGATTCCGAACAGATATTGGAACGCAGAAGTCACACTCCCGCAGTTTGTTAGCCGTATCGGATCTAATCATGAATGAGAGGTTTCAGCTGAGTTTCGCAATCCTGAAGGAACTTGTAGGCTCCCTTTGTCGCCGAACTGGAGGCTAGAAGCGGTGTTAGACGGTATTAGTTGATGTATGTTGGGGCTTTGTTTGGTGTACTTATGTGGGTGAATATTGTAGTACAACTTTTTTCTATCGCTATTTCCTTTATTTTTTAAGTGAGTAGTTCAATGAAGCGACGTAAATTATTTATATTCTGTTCTTACGTTCGTTTGGGAAATTATTTCCATTTGAATCTTTCTGATAGATTAAAACCGTGTGCTGTACCGGAAATCGAAACGGGAATTGAAGACGGAACATTACCATTTGTTAACAATAGTCTTACCCAGTGGACTATCTGGCCACGACTCAAAACCAGTCCTGTCAGTAGAGAATGCTTCTAATGAAATTACAAATTTACTTTATCTTAGTTATTTTATTTTAGTACAGTATCTCTTAAAAACTATGTATGAAATTTAATCTGACACGAATAGAGAAAATATAGTAGTTCGGAAAGACTGTTATTTAGATTTTAAAAATTCTGAAATTAATGTTAACATTTTTGTTATTCTACATTTATGTTATTTACTGTCAGAGGCTGATTTATGACGCATAAAATCTTTTCGTGCTATAAATATGTCGCTAGTTGCGCTTAAGTACCTTATTGAACGCTGCTTGTTTTAGGAAAATAGAATTATTCCATTCCTGTTGCCTTTTTCAAGTGAAGTGAACTACAGATTGAAGGTTACTTGTTCCGAGTTGCAGCGACACGTAACTCATTATCATGATCCTTCGGAAGTCGAAACCTGAAGTTCAAACCGAGCGAGGTGGCGCAGTGGTTATCACACTGGACTCGCATTCGGGAGAACGGCGGTTCAATCCCGCGTTCGGCCATCCTGATTTAGGTGTTCCGTGATTTCCCTAGATCACACCAGGCAAATGCCGGGATGGTTCCTTTGAAAGGGCACGGCCGACTTCCTTTCCCATCCTTCCCTAATCCGAGCTTGTGCTCCGTCTCTAATGACCTCGTTGTCGACGGGACGTTAAACACCAATGTCCCCCCCCCCCCCCCTCTGAAGTTCAATTTTATCCGTGACGGATAACGCGGTTAGCGACGGTAACCAGCTATCGTATCTCGTTTTCATTTCCATTTTCGACGGAATAATGGTTAGCATGAAATCTTTGTGCTCTGAGAGACACTCTATTACACTAAAATGTAGAAGGAAAGCATAAACCGCATCACTGAACCATGTTTCTTCTTTTGTGGAGGAACAAGTCGTGGCATTAAGACGCTCATCATTAGACTGTGCTCTTGAAAGAGCGTACTCGTAACCCTAGTAAACATGTTTCAAATATCAATGAAACTTGCACCATTCAAACCATTCGCTGTTGAGTTTTACACACAGGAAAAATTCCAGTCATCCAACAATGTCTTTAGGGAGGTAGGACGTCAAACGGGTCGACTTGGAGCAGGAGAAGCACCACAGGACATTTTATTTTCTACTATCTATGCTTTTACAAATAAATTCATAAAACTTTGTCAGCATGACCAGGAAGTATTCAGGAGTCACACTCATAGCAGTGGAAGTGCAAAAACATAACAAAATAAATTTTTTTTAGATATGAAATTTCATCATTTTTTCACTTACTGTTGGCTACATTTGTTGCTATAGGTACATTTTTCTTCACAAGTAAGAGAGATTCTTTGACGAATTTTGCACAGCATACAAACCATACTTACAGGTGTATGAAACTCTAGTATGTTCCAAATCTATTAAAAACTGTGGTACAAATTGAGATAATTAACTACAAAATTCGATTTTTTTTCTAAACATAAAGTTTAAAAAGTAAAAGCTCATTCTAGAGTTTCGGACACCTGTAAGTATGGTTTGTATGCTGTGCAAAATTCATCGAACAGTCTCTCTTACTTATGAAGAAAAGTGTACCTATAGCAACAAATGCAACCAATAGTAAGTTAAAAAGTGTTGAAATTTCACGTGTAAAAAAAATATTTTTTATCTTTTTGAACTTCCGCTGCTACGAGTGTGAATCCTGAATCCTTCCTGGTCATGCTGACAAAGTTCTATGAATTTTCTTGTAAAAGTATAGACAGTATAGACAGTGGAAATTAAAATGTCCTGTGGTGCCTCTCCTGCTCTAAGTCGGCCCGTTTGACGTCCTAACCCCCTTAATAACTTTTAAGAGGGCTGTACCACAATGAGTGAACATGTTCGCGATTCTTTCTTCGAAGCTAACTTAACATTTGTAGCGTGTGCTGCTCCAAAATAACATAAATTTGTGCCTAGAGTTCCAGATGTCGGAGGGAAAAAGGGAAAAGCATATAGTCCGTGTGTATGTTAGGGAGAGAGAGAGAGAGAGAGAGAGAGAGAGAGAGAGAGAGAGAGAGAAAGTGTGTGTGTGTGTATGGTGTGCGTGACAGATGGGCAAATGCGAAGACAAAAAGAGAAAGAGTGGGTGTATAGTGTGTGAGAGAGGCAAAAATAAAGAAAAAGAGGGATAGTGTGCGTGAGACACAAAAATGAAGAAATGGCGAGAAGCAGACAGAGATAGAGAAGGATATGTATCCGGGTAATGTGTTTCGTCATTCCCTCAATGAGAGACAGGTTAACACATAGCGCATTGGAAGTCTGAGATAAATGTGAATTTCCCGGTGTCCATATGGAGCGAGTGACGCACAGGCCTGGCCAGCCGGGAGCTGCGACTACGAAATCAGGAACTGTGGGGTGTGGGCGCTAGGGAGCTTCGATCGGATCACATGTTCCCTCAGGAAGAGCGCTGCGGGTCGGTAGTTTATCACGCAGGGGGTTGGGTGAAGACGAAGGGAAACAAGAACACATAGTAACAAAGTTCCTCCTGGTCGGGAGGAATGCCGAGAGACCGAAGGGAGGAGGAACATTGGAAAGAAAACTCTGCAGCTATATCTAACGAACGAAATTCTTTGTCCGTTCATGTGCACTAATTCCGAACTAATTCCGAAAATGCGTAGCTTCTGAGTCGTCATATGACGAGTACTAAATACTGTTGAACTTCGATATTTGAAGCTGTTATCAAAATATTCAGCTTTTATGTTGAAATATTTATACAAAAAAGATAATCGCTATTTGATTTTAATAACTTACTTTTCTTGTGCAGTCTTCATTAGTTACCAATGACAAGCATTCACCTGCGCTAATTGACGTTCTCAGTACGTACATTATTTTATGAACGCCAACGTCATCGGTGCTCATATTAAACAAATTACGTAAGCGGCGGTTAAGTACGTTGTCCTCGATGGCGAGTGTTCATCGGAGGTGAGGGTATCATCTGGAGTGCCCCAGGGAAGTGTGGTAGGTCCGCTGTTGTTTTCTATCTGCATAATTTATCTTTTGAATAGGGTGGATAGCAATGTGCGGCGGTTTGCTGATGATGCTGTGGTGTACGGGAAGGTGTCGTTGAGTGACTGTAGGAGGATACAAGATGACTTGGACAGGATTTGTGATTGGTGTAAAGAATGGCAGCTACCTCTAAATATAGATAAATGTAAATTAATGCAGATGAATAGGAAAAAGAATCCTGTAATGTTTGAATACTCCATTAGTCAAGTCGATTAAATATTTGGGCTAACACTGCAGAGCGATATGAAGTGGGACAAACATGTAATGGCAGTTGTGGGGGAGGCGGATAGTCGTCTTCGGTTCATTGGTAGAATTTTGGGAAGATGTGGTTCATCTGTAAAGGAGACCGCTTATAAAACACTAATACGACCTATTCTTGAGTACTGCTCGAGCGTTTGGGATCCTTATCAGGACGGATTGAGGGAGGACATAGAAGCAATTCAGAGACGGGCTGCTAGATTTGTTACTGGTAGGTTTGATTATCACGCGAGTGTTACGGAAATGTTTCAGGAACTCGGGTGGGAGTCTCTACAAGAAAGAAGGCGTTCTTTTCGTGAATCGCTACTAAGGAAATTTAGAGAACCAGCATTTGAGGCTGACTGCAGTACAATTTTACTGCCGCCAACTTACATTTCGCGGAAAGACCACAAAGATAAGATAAGAGGCAAATAGGCAGTCGTTTTTCCCTCGTTCTGTTTGGGAGTGGAATAGGAAGAGAAGATGCTAGTTGTGGTACAATGTACCCTCCGCCACGCACCGTATGGTGGATTGCGGAGTGTGTATGTAGATGTAGATGTAGATATCAATATTATGCGTTTCTAACTTGTTTCACTTTTTCTGTCCACGCCCCGTTCCTATCCGTTACACAGGAAATATTTCTATACGCCTTTCGTGCGTTCACAGCGTAAGATTTGAACCTCCTAGCTAAAATTGGAACTAACTTTTCAACGTAAATCAGTTTCACATTAACGTATTAGAATGTTAACCAAGTTTGGCTGCATACGAGAATTACAGCCCATTCTGGACTTCTGCGTGTAGCTGCACTTTAATTAAAATCAAATAGTACACCAAAATTTGTTTTATGCACACACTAAGTTCCCGTAATCTGAATGAATGAAAACATTTCAAAAATGATCGAAAATAAATATATGAAATGAAGTTAATTACATTAACACTAATTTACGAATCCTTGCCAATTTGTATGAACAGTTCAATGTAAATTACTATTTTGTACTTTCTGTTTGTCTTTCGGTGTGATGATGAAATCTCGTGTTTCCAGGAAATTTCATATCCACCTCCACAACTGATGTAGCAGAAGTTGCTGCTGGCGGCGTGTCGAAGACTGGTAAGAGGGGAAGATTGTTGAAGCCGCTATTGTGTCCCAGAAAGAGAACTTCCTCCGAGAAAGTGAATCTCGTATCTGTCGTTGTCGTTTATAAAGAATTGACGAGCTGTGGGTATGTATCTGTGAAAGAATTATTTTGTTGCTTTTGGAGACAAACAGATACACGAACTCAATTATTAAGGCTGATTATTCGCATTGCTCATTTTAAAGACGGACGAATAAAGAAAGTTGTTACTTTTGATATGAGTTTTATCATCTATGAAGGGTGATGTGTATTTGTGACAGTTCGAGGCGCTTCAGTCTGGAACCGCGTGACCGCTACGGTCCCAGGTTCGAATCCTGCCTCGGGCATGGATGTGTGTGTTGTCCTTAGGTTAGTTAGGTTTCATTAGTTCTAAGTTCTAGGCGACTGATGACCTCAGAAATTAAGTCGCATAGTGCTCAGAGCCATATGAACCATTTGAACCATATATTTGTGAGTTAGGGGAAGAATTACTTCCACTACGTTGTGCAAACTGTTGCGTTTTAGGTATGATGGTCCAAGTCTTCATAAAAAGAGCGTGCCATGAAAATTCATTTTACAAATTCAGCATGTGAAGAGTTCTTGATGCTTACAACATATTTTCATTTTTTATTGAGAATCTGCACAAATATATTTCTCAATTAACAATCGAGATAAAAACGTTTACGTGTAAGTGGTGTTGCCAAAAGAGGAGATTTTTCTCTGTGAACGACTGTTTTAGTGAAATGAAGTTAACATTAAAAATACATTAATTACTTCCCAGAGAACAAGACACGTTACTCAGAATAGGACGTGTTTACACGATAAAAGCCTTCATTCTAGGAACGGGTTTCTATGGATAAATATTATTTTTTTATTTACACATTCTAGGAAATTTTCCTCAAACAGAGAATTCTTAGCTTTAATCCATACATATTATAAAATTGTTTGTGTGTGTGTGTGTGTGTGTGTGTGTGTGTTTTCCACTTCTCCTCCCAAACCACTGAACTGATTTCAACCATACTTGATACACATATACTTTACTGCCAGGCAACAATCGCTGTGGGAACAAGAAACATCTACCTATCAATGGGGTGGGGTGGAAGAGGAGCATAGCCCGCGACGAGCAAGTTCTCAGATTTTATTAATCCAATAATTCCGAATGAGAGCACTTAGCGTCTTATAAAAACTTGACACACAATTTCAAATCTTTATGAAATTTTTCTCGCTGAAAACCGCTACAAAATGATAAAAGTAAAAAATGTTCATCGCTTACTACTTTTCGCCTGTTCATGCAGTAAGAGTACCGCATGAGGCACGAAGTTATAATTTTGTACTTATTTACGACTAAGGGTATTCGCGACACATTTTGTGGACAGTAAGGGTATATAGCACTGAATGAAACAGCAAAATTATAACATTATACGACAGGTAGTTTAGGAGATACGACGTCATAAATATTAAGCCCAAAGTCAGGCGCTGTGTGGTACTAGCGAGGAAGCAGAGCTATAAATAACCGAGCCACGCTGGGTTTTTCTGCTAGTATCTAAATAAAGGTGGGCAGGAAAAACTGCCAGCGCTCTGTTATTACTCAAATTCAGACATAAATGCAGAACTAATCAAACCCGCGTACCACCCCCTTCTCCTTCGCAATACAAAGACCGCCTTTTGAGGATGTCACAGCAAGTTTTGTAGCATTTACCGCTTGGATCGGTTGATTACGAACAGAAGCAATGTGATACAATCAGACTTAGCGATTTTTTACTGACGCTTTTCGTCACACAGTTTCGCAATCATGTGCCACTAAAGAGCTATTTAGAAGAGAAGCAGCTTTCTTACGAATATTATTCTAGAGAGGGAAATTCAAACATAAAACCGAGCGCTTTTCAGGCTGGGGCAACAGTCGGCGAAAGAGCCTGAATAGCGGATAGAGCCGAAGTCGGAACAGAACTACAGCTGGCGCACGCGTCATATACCTGCATTGTCGGCACATCCAGTTACGTTCCACATTGTTAATATAAATAAATGTGACCTCCAGTGCTATGAGACGATTATGGAGCGTACGCTGTATACCAGGTCTCTCTCCAGTGGGTCGTCAGGCGCATTGTCTATGCTGTTTGAAAAGAATTTGCAGTTTCGTTCTTTCAGCGTGTAGTTGGAACCATTCCAAGCAAATATCGCTCATTCAGTCTCTCATGCGACGCCCTGTTTCGACGGAAACCGTCGGTTTGTTTTCCGCTAAATTCAAACTGATTTTTTTACCCGTCCATTCGACTTGGTGGCACCAAATTAGTCCATTGCGATGTTCCTTTTATTGGTATATATTTATAGGAACAGTAAAACACGAAGAATAACCCAGAACTCCAGCGGCGACGTAGCATTGCTGCTGCGTGATGGTAGCAGCGCGGGCCAGGGCGGTACTGTTGATGCTGGAGCACTCGTTAGAATACCTCGTGTTTTACTGCTCCTGTTAATACAGGTCGGTAAAACGAATGTCGCAGTAGACTTATCTGGGACCACCCTGTCGAATGGGCACATAAAATGTCATTTTAAATATAATTTTCTCTGTAACGGGAAACAAATGTTTAGTTTCTCGTTTCCTAAGCTAATCCCCTCAGCATCAACTGCTTTAATTAGAGTGCATTCCATTACCCTTGTTTTACTTGTTGCTGATATTCATCTTCAGTTCAACTGCTCTTTCATGTCTTTTACTATTTCTAAAAGAAGTATAATGTCATCGGCAAATGTTAAAGGTTTTATTGCTTCTCTTTGAATTTTAATCCCTTTCTCCAATTTCTCCTTGGTTTCCTATACTGATTCCTCGCTGTAGACATTGAAAACCGTTTTACACACTGAATAACACCGAGAAGAGGCTATAACCCCCTCTCGCCCCCTTCTCAACTACTGTTTCCTTTTCATGCCCTTTGACTTTTATAATTGCAGTCTGGTTTTTGTACAAATTGTTAATAATTTTGTACTCCCTGTATTTCAACCCTGCTGCCCTCTGAAGTTCGAGGAATGTTTTCCAGTGAACATTGTCCCTGAATCTACAAATGCGTAAACGTAGGTTCGTCTTCCTTCACTATCTTCTAACGTAAGTGGTAGGTCGTATATGACGTCCCGTGTTCCTACACTTCTCCTGAACCTAAACTGATATCAGAGATTGGATTCTATCAGTTTCTCCATAATTCCATAAAAAAAGCGTGTCACCACGACTTGCCAACATAATAGTTGGGTAATATTCAAAACTTTCAACACCTACTTTATTTGGAATAGCAGTTATTGGTTCAAATGGCTCTGAGCACTATGGGACTCAACTTCTGAGGTCATTAGTCCCTTATAACTTAGAACTAGTTAAACCTAACTAACCTAACATCACACACGTCCATGCGCGAGGCAGTATTCGAACCTGCGACCGTAGCGGTCTCGCGGTTCCAGACTGCAGCGCCTAGAACCGCACGGCCACTTCGGCCGGCAATAGCAGTTATTACTCCATGCGATAGCGGGATCATATTAGTAACGACAGCTGATTTTGAAAACATTCTGCTGCCGGTCTATGACAAAATAGGAACAATCACTACAAAGTTTTCTCTCTGTACTTCGTGGGAAAACAATTGTCTACTTGTTCACCCCTACTACTCCATTGCTCTGTGCAAAGTATGCGAGTCAGCTGATTCGTTACCGTGAACATAAAAGCTAAGTCTGAAATTTACACATCTTATGGCAATCTGGTGTGGGATACATAGACATGGACGAAATCTTTGTCCAGTTCTGGTACAATTATATTTCTGGTTGCCATTATTACTCTAGAATGGCTCGAGAGGCTGCCTTAACTAGGCCTTCAGGAAGCGCACTATCTAAACTTGTTAGGTATCTTTTAGATGGATTCTTGGACATGCGGGATATCAAATAAGCTGGCTTCTAGCTGCGTGATTTCCACACCAGCAAAGAGCTCGCCCGACCTCGCGTTGCTGACGGAAGAAGGCGACCGGAGGAGATGTTTCTCGGTTACCACGTTCAATCAGCTGTGTATCGATCGATACGGGCGCGAGGAATTCTGCCAATCCGAGCTGAAAGCGCTGACGATGCGCAACGGAAGCAAGACTGCGGCTGGTTTTAGCGTGCAAGGGACCCCCACCTGTGTCGAATACCTTTGTCGAAGAAGAACCGGAACAGAAATTATGTACTGCGTAGGGAAATATGAACTCAGGAGAGAGTACAATCGTTTTACTGTGTAGGTGTCTTTCTTAAATTTGAAGAAGCAAGTAGGGGCTGTACGAAGAAGTTATTACTACCACTGACGTCTATTGGCAAGAGTCGTTGTAATGATGCATCCCAGATAATGCCCTGATAATTTTGGATTGTAAGGTGGCCGAATTCGTCCGAAACCTATTATTGCAATTGATGAAAGCAACGTTTGAAACAGTCATATTTCAGAACCCCCAGAGCTACAGATAAAATAGTTCAGCTCTCAGTTTCGATAGTCTAATCGTCTTTAGGTATTATAACATCATTTACTATAGCCTAAATTACAACGTCCTTAGCGTGGCGTCTAATAAAAAAAAGGTTAACTTGTCAACAAGCGTGATTTAATGTTGACGGCAGTGATGCAGGGTGGTTTTTATTTTATTTGAGTCCACAGTAAGAACTTTTCCATACAGGCTGTTGTAAGTAATTTCATAATACCTGAAGTACACTCCTGGAAATTGAAATAAGAACACCGTGAATTCATTGTCCCAGGAAGGGGAAACTTTGTTGACACATTCCTGGGGTCAGATACATCACATGATCACACTGACAGAACCACAGGCACATAGACACAGGCAACAGAGCATGCACAATGTCGGCACTAGTACAGTGTATAACCACCTTTCGCAGCAATGCAAGCTGCTATTCTCCCATGGAGACGATCGTAGAGATGCTGGATGTAGTCCTGTGGAACGGCTTGCCATGCCATTTCCACCTGGCGCCTCAGTTGGACCAGCGTTCGTGCTGGACGTGCAGACCGCGAGAGACGACGCTTCATCCAGTCCCAAACATGATCAATGGGGGACAGATCCGGAGATCTTGCTGGCCAGGGTAGTTGACTTACACTTTCTAGAGCACGTTGGGTGCACGGGATACATGCGGACGTGCATTGTCCTGTTGGAACAGCAAGTTCCCTTGCCGGTCTAGGAATGGTAGAACGATGGGTTCGATGACGGTTTGGATGTACCGTGCACTATTCAGTGTCCCCTCGACGATCACCAGTGGTGTACGGCCAGTGTAGGAGATCGCTCCCCACACCATGATGCCGGGTGTTGGCCCTGTGTGCCTCGGTCGTATGCAGTCCTGATTGTGGCGCTCACCTGCACGGCGCCAAACACGCATACGACCATCATTGGCACCAAGGCAGAAGCGACTCTCATCGCTGAAGACGACACGTCTCCATTCGTCCCTCCATTCACGCCTGTCGCGACACCACTGGAGGCGGGCTGCACGATGTTGGGGCGTGAGCGGAAGACGGCCTAACGGTGTGCGGGACCGTAGCCCAGCTTCATGGAGACGGTTGCGAATGGTCCTCGCCGATACCCCAGGAGCAACAGTGTCCCTAATTTGCTGGGAAGTGGCGGTGCGGTTCCCT